>NC_042965.1:22161280-22467530 GCF_901001165.1 Salmo trutta
CCCTCTACTGGTCAGGACGTGACAGTACCCCCCCTCAAGGTGCAGACCCCGGGATGCACCTAAAAAAGGAAAACAAGAAAATCCCCAATACCCCAACAAAAATTAACACCTAAACAATAAGGGAGGGAAGGGAGGGTGGCTGCCGTCACTGACGGCACTGTGCTACACCCTCCCTCCCCAACCCACCTATCCTGGAGGTGGCTCAGGTGCAGGACGTGGACCTCGCTCCACCTTCGGCGTCGCCCACTTTGGTGGCGCCGATAGCTGCGCCGGGCAGTTGGGCCACTCGGGCTGACCCTGGCAGACGGACCACTCTGGCTGGGTCGGAAGGCATGCGGGCCACTCGGGCTGGGCCGGAGGGCATGCGGGCCACTCGGGCTGGGCCGGAGGGCAGGAGGGCCACTCGGGCTGGACCGGAGGGCAGGAGGGCCACTCGGGCTGGACCGGAGGGCAGGAGGGCCACTCGGGCTGGACCGGAGGGCAGGAGGGCCACTCGGGCTGGACCGGAGGGCAGGAGGGCCACTCGGGCTGGACCGGAGGGCAGGAGGGCCACTCGGGCTGGGCCGGAGGGCAGGAGGGCCACTCGGGCTGGGCCGGAGGGCAGGAGGGCCACTCGGGCTGGGCCGGAGGGCAGGAGGGCCACTCGGGCTGGACCGGAGGGCAGGAGGGCCACTCGGGCTGGGCCGGAGGGCCGGAGGGCCACTCTGGCAGATCCTGACAGGCCGGGCACCCTGGTAGATCCGGGCAGTCTGGCCACTCTGGCAGAACCGGGCAGTCTGGCCACCCTGGCAGAACCGGGCAGTCTGGCCACCCTGGCAGAACCGGGCAGTCTGGCCACCCTGGCAGAACCGGGCAGTCTGGCCACCCTGGCAGAACCGGGCAGTCTGGCCACCCTGGCAGAACCGGGCAGTCTGGCCACCCTGGCAGAACCGGGCAATCTGGCCACTCTGGCAGAACCGGGCAGTCTGGCCACTCTGGCAGAACCGGGCAGTCTGGCCACTCTGGCAGAACCGGGCAGTCTGGCCACTCTGGCAGAACCAGGCAGTCTGGCCACCCTGGCAGCTCTGGGCAGTCTGGCCACTCTGGCAGCTCTGGGCAGTCTGGCCACTCTGGCAGCTCTGGGCAGTCTGGCCACTCTGGCAGCTCTGGGCAGTCTGGCCACTCTGGCAGCTCTGGGCAGTCTGGCCACTCTGGTAGCTCCGGCTCAGGATTCACCAGGCTGGGGAGACATAACGGAGGCCTGGCTCTGGGCGCAGGCCCTGGACTCACCAGTCTGGGAAGACCCGCTGGAGGCCTGGTTTGAGGCGGTGGCACAGGAGAGACCAGGGTGGAGAGACCCACTGGAGGACTGGACCGTGGAGGAGGCACGGGCTTGACCAGGATAGGGAGACCCACTGGAGTACTGGTCCGTGGAGGAGGCACAGGCTTGACCAGGATGGGGAGACCCACTGGAGTACTGGTCCGTGGAGGAGGCACGGGCTTGACCAGGATAGGATTACATGCAGGAAGCTTGGTTCTGGGCGTAGGCACAGGACGTGCAGGGCTGGGAAGACATGCAGGAGGCCTGTTTCTGGGCGCAGGCACAGTCTTTACCAGACAACCAGCACGCACCTCAGGACGAGTATGGAGAGCTGCCTCAGGTGACATCATTCCCACGACACGCTCATTAGGGCGAATGCCGTACTTTATGCACCACACTAACAGCTCTCTCATCTCTCTCTCTCCTAATTTCCCCATGAACCCCGTCACAGTCTCTGCCTCATATCCCTCGCTCACCTCCAATGTCATCCCGACTGGCTCTGGTTCCGACCTCAGCTCCACCGACTGTCCCGTGTGCCCCCCCCAAAACATTTCTTGGGGCTGCCTCTCGCGCTCGTTGCGCTCTCTCTCCTCGTAATAGCGCCTCTCCGCTCTTGCCGCTTCAATCTCCCACTGCGGGAGGCGATAATCCCCAGCCTGAGTCCATGGTCCCTCTCCGTCCAGGATCTGTTCCCAAGTCCATTGGTCCATCACGCTGTAGTCCTGCTGCTCCTTCCTCTTCCGCCGCTTGGTTCTGGTTTGGTGGGTAATTCTGTAACAGCTGTCTGAGGAAGAAGTGGACCAAAATGCGGCGGAGTTAGGGTTCGTCATATTTAATTACACGAACACTATGCAATTTACAAAAACAACAAAACTGACAGCCAACACAGTCCTGTCAGGTGCAACCACAATGACAAGCACAATTACCCACGAAACACAAAGGAAACGTAGGCAACTTATGTGTGACTCCCAATCAACCACAACCCTCTACAGCTGTGCCTGATTGGAAGTCACATGGCCAAAATCAATGAAACAATAAAAAACACACACTCCCTTCTGCCACGTCCTGACCCAACTACCCCCTCTACTGGTCAGGACGTGACACACACATGTTTCCGAGTAAGTTCTGCCAAATAGGAAAGGGTCCAAGTTGCTTTATTATGCTTGCAGTCAACCCCTAGTGATGTCCCTGCCCACGTCAACACCCTCTACTCATGAGACCAAGCCCATGCACACACAGCTATACAAACAATGGTTCCAGTGTTATCTAAAGGCTCAGCAGTAATTGTCCACTCCCCAAGTTGATTTATAGTGGTATGTCTGACTAGTCTCTTATCTCTTTCACTCCCCTGCAGAGTTCTGTGTCTATGAATCTCTTTTAGCCTTGAGGCGCTTTCTCACAGACACCCTGTTTTGACTGCAATAACTCTCACATCTCTCAGACCGTTTCTTTATAAGAGGCAGACACTAGAAAAGAATAGTGGAACAATATTAAACCTTATAATGAATATATATATTGTTAATCTGTAGTCTAGGACCCTATACATGTAGTGGGGGAGGGGTCTTACAGCCCTTCCCCTTCTATTAATACAACATAAGCATAATCAATTATTATAATACATCAAACATTTGGTGCAGCCCCTATCATGACCCCAAGGTGAACCCCGTCACCGGCTTCATCAATAAGTGCATCGACGTCGTTGTCCCCACAATGACCGTACGTGTATATCCCAACCAGAAGCCATGGATTACAGGCAACATCCGCACCGAGCTAAAGGCTAGAGATGCCGCTTTCAAGGAGCGGGGCACTAATCTGGACGCTCATAAGAAATTCCGCTATATCCTCAGACTAACTATCAAACAGGCAAAGCATCAATACAGGACAAAGATTGAATCCTACTACACCGGCTCTGATGCTCGTCGGATGTGGCAGAGCTTGCAAACTATTACGGACTACAAAGCGAAACCTAGATGCAAGCTGCCCAGTGACGCAAGCCTACCAGATGAGCTAAATTCCTTTTATGCTCGTTTCGAGGCAAGCAACACTGAAGCATGCATGAGAGCACCAGCTGTTCAGGACGACTGTGTGATCACACTCTCTGTAGCCCATGTGAGCAAGACCTTTAAACAGGTCAACATTCACAAAGCCGCGGGACCAGACGGATTACGAGGACGTGTACTCAAAGCATGCGCGGGCCAAATGGCAAGTGTTTTCACTGACATTTTCAACCTCTTCCTGACTGAGTCTGTAATCCTACATGTTTCAAGCAGACCACCATAGTCCCTGTGTCCAAGAAAGCGAAGGCAATCTGCCTAAATGATTACCACCCTGTAGCACTCATATCGGTAGCCATGAAGTGCTTTGAAAGGCTGGTCATGGCTCACATCAACACCATCATCCAGGAATCCCTAGACCCACTCCAATTTGCATACCGCCCCAACAGATCCACAGATGACGCAATATCAATCGCACTCCACACTGACCTTTCCCACCTAGAAAAAAGGAACACCTACAGTGAGGGAAAAAAGTATTTGATCCCCTGCTGATTTTGTACGTTTGCCCACTGACAAAGAAATGATCAGTCTATAATTTTAATGGTAGGTTTATTTGAACAGTGAGAGACAGAATAACAACAATAAAAATCCAGAAAAACGTATGGCAAAAATGTTATAAATTGATTTTAATTTTAATGTGTCAGAGGAAGGCCCAAAGAATTGCCAAAGACTCCAGTCACCCAAGTCATAGACTGTTCTCTCTCCTATCGCACGGCAAGCGGTACCGCAGCACCAAGTCTAGGACCAAAAGGCTCCTTAACAGCTTCTACCCCTAAGCCATAAGACTGCTGAACAATGAATCATGGCCACCCAGACTGTCTACATTGACCCTCCCCCCTTGTTTTTACACTGCTGCTACTCGCTGTTCATCATCTATGCATCCTCACTTCACCCCCACCTACATGAACAAATTACCTCAACTAACCTGTACCCCCGCACACTGACTCGGTACCGGTACCCTCTGTATATAGCCTCGTTATTATTTTATTGTGTTATTTATTTTTTTCACATTTATTTAGTAAATATTTTCTTAACTCAATTTATTGAACTGCATTGTTGGTTAAGGGTAAGATTGTATTCTGCACAAATTTGATTTTGATTTCATAATGTCTTCTTGGCATGTCTCTAATGTAAGACTAGACTGGTGATTGTGTGTTGCAACCCTCACCTTCAATTTCTCATGTCTCTTCTACACACATTTCCTGAAATCAAACATTTTCTCAGTAGTGTTCACCTATGCAAAAAAGACTCCTACTCCCCACATCTTAAGCTCAAAATGAGTAGAAGGCCACACACAGATCAAATTGAACAGACACACATCCAGTTTCAACAGAAACAACTTTATCATCTCCTTTTAGTCATCGTGTCTTTCCTTTAAAGACAATGTCACATGTAGAAATGAAGGGAGAAGAAACACAATTAAAAAAGAACACCAACCCCAATTGGAAACACTGGAGTTACACCTGAACACAGGTGTATATGTGTCCATGTGTCGAATATGTGTGTGAGAGTGGGGTTGAAGTGAGAATGGTAAAAGGCAGGACTCCTGCTCACGTCTGTCCTTCCACCCACCCCTTCAGTACCAGGCATCAAGTAATCTGGGTCACACACAAGCTCTTAGTGTATTAGAACAAGGCCAAACAGCACAGAGTCCACAGAGCAGCAGGGTTTAATTCAGATGAGGTATCTCCCGATCTTCATTACAATACTCCTGCCACAGAGCAGCACACAACAAAAGACACATGTACAGTATCAGTCAAAGGTTTGGACTAACTTACTAATTTTTCTTTATTTTTACTATTTTCTACATTGTTGAATAATAGTGAAGACATCAGAACTATGAAATAACACATACGGAATCCTGTAGTAACCAAAAAAGTGTTAAACAAATCTAAATATATTTTATATTTGAGATTCTTCAAAGTAGCCACCCTTTGCCTTGATGACAGCTTTGCACACTCTTGGCATTCTCTCAACCAGCTTCACCTGGAATACTTTCCCAACAGTCTTGAAATAGTTCCCACATATGCTGAGTACTTGTTGGCTGCTTTTCCTTCACTCTACGGTCCAACTCATCCCAAACCATCTCAATTGGGTTGAGGTCGGGTGATTGTGGAGGCCAGGTCATCTGATGCAGCACTCCGTCACTCTCCTTCTTGGTCAAATAGCCCTTACACAGCCTAGAGGTGTGTTGTCCTTTTGAAAAACAAATGATAGTCCCACTAAGCGCAAACCAGATGGGATGGCGTATCGCTGCAGAATGCTGTGGTAGTTAAGTGTGCCTTGAATTCTAAATAAATCACAGACAGTGTCTCATCTGAACAGTTGATGTTGAGATGTGTCTGTTACTTGAACTCTGTGAAGCATTTATTTGGGCTGCAATTTCTGAGGCTGGTAACACTAATGAACTTAACTTTTAATAAAGCACACCTGTTAATTGAAATGCATTCCAGGTGACTACCTCATGAAGCTGGTTGAGAGCATGCAAAGAGTGTGCGAAGCTGTCATCAAGGCAAAAGGGTGGCTACTTTGAAGAATCTCAAATATAAAATATATTTGGATTTATTTAACACATTTTTGGTTACTACATGATTCCATATGTGTTATTTCATAGTTTTATTCTACAATGTAGAAAATAGTAAAAATTAAGAAAAACCCTTGAATGAGTAGGTGTGTCCAAACTATTGACTGGTACTGTACATCTTAGATACACACACATCTTATTGCGCATACATACAAATACAGTCTGTAAATGAAAAACAAAAAATACAACAAAAACAAAGCATTGATATTAAAGTTAAATCAAACCATTATGGATTATGTGTTGCTGGGTGAGATGAAAAATAAAAAAATGAAGTGTCTTTCATTAGGAAGGCAGGCAAGTAATATTTTAGGCTTCAGTACCATCTGCAATGACACATCAGTTGTTCCGTCTTTCCTTTCTGCACAGAGATGACCATCTTTTTTAACATTTTTAAATTTAACTAGGCAAGTCAGTTAAGAACAAATTCTTATTTACAATGACGGTCTGCCGAGGAACAGTGGGTTAACTGCCTTGTTCAGGGGCAGAACGACAGATTTTTACATTGTCAGCTCAGGGATTCGATCCAGCAACCTTTCAGTTACTGGCCCAACGCTCTAACCACTTGGCTACCTGCCATGAATGAAAACATCATCTAATCAGTCTCTTACACGTGCTGGCTATCAACCCACACCCACCCATTTTTGAGATCACGCCATATGGATATTCAAAATAAATTGATTAAAATGTATGATGTGTTTATATTATCATTCAAAATATATGTATATTAAAATATTTTAAAAAATCATTGTTTCTAACCCAATATATTAAACTAAATCTATAAGGAGTTGATCATTGAGAAAAAAGTCATACTTGACCTGCACATCCTATACTTTCTTCCCCACATTTCAATACTGTTTGTTACCCAGTAATACTGTACATGACAGTATAGTATTATCTATACAATGACACATTTACAATACAGCAAAACTAAAAGCCTTAACTGGGATTGTGTCCAGTTTAGTTCCTTCCAATGTGGGGAACCATGTCATCCTATTTTACACCTTGATTTGATCCACTAATAATGTACTGTTCTCGCCAATGTGGTCAGTACTTATACATGTGCTTGTCTGCATGTGTGTGTGTGTGTGTGTGTGTGTTATAGTTATGTGACTAATGTATGAGTGCCTGTGTCTCTGCTGAAAGGTCATGGGTACAAAGTGGATAGACTGGAACCAAACATAAATAGTGCAGAAAATGAAGGCTGTCGTTCAGGGGGTCAAAGAGAATAAGTGCCTGGACAGAATGTGCTTGTAACAACCACTAGTCACTAATTCTCTCACCCTTTTAGGCTTGATATTACAGGCTTCAGGTGGAGGAGGGTAGTTGAACTGAAAAACAGTTGGGAGCATGAAAAAAACATTTTAAAACGTATGCACTTACTACTCTGTAAGTCGCTCTGGATAAGAGCGTCTGCTAAATTACGTAAATGTAATTGGGGTAGAATTGTCACAGTTGAAACGTTCACAGTTTTCATTCAGCACTTGCTTGACAGTTTCTATACTGAACAAAAATATAAACGCAACACGTAACATTTCAACGTTACAGTTCATATAAGGAAATCAGTCAATTGAAATAAATGATGTAGGCCCTAATCTATGGATTTCACATGACTGGGCAGGGGTGCAACTATGGGTAGGCCTGGCAGGGTATAGGCCCACCCACTTAGGATCCAGGCCCAGACAATCAGAATGAGTTTTTCCCCCCAAAAATGGCTTTATTACAGACAGAAATACTCCTCAGTTTCATCAGCAGTCTGGGTAGCTTGTCTCAGACGATCCCTCAGGTAAAGAAGCCAGATGTGGAGGTCCTGTGCTGGCGTGGTCTGCAGTTGTGAGGCTGGTTGGACATACTGCCAAATTCTCTAAAACGAGGTTGAGATTGCTTATGGTAGAGAAATTAACATTAAATCCTCTGGCAACAGTTCTGGTGGACATTCCTGCAGTCAGCATGCCAATTGCATGCACACTCAAAACTTGAGACATCTGTGGCATTGTGCTGTGTGACAAAACTGCACATTTTAGAGTGGCCTTTTATTGTCCCCAGAACAAGGTGCACCTGTGTAATGATCATGCTGTTTAATCAGCCTCTTGTTATGTCACACCTATCAGGTGGATGGATTTACTTGGCAAAGGAGAAATGCTCACTAACAGAGATGTAAACAAATTTGGGCACAACATTTTTGAGAAATATGCTTTTTGTGCGTATGGAACATTTCTCGGCTCTTTTATTTCAGCTCATGAAACCAACACTTTACATGTTGCATTTCTATTTTTGTTCAGTATAGTTTGCATGCTATGTTTATCACTCACATCACTCCCAGCAACCCCTCTAGCCCTCCAGCTCAATATGTTGGGTTGAGAATGGTATTCTGTGTGTCTTCCACTGTCCTCCAGAGCACATGCCAGATCCCTGTAACTGCCCTCAGAAACCTTAAGGGCCACATCAGAATGTGATTGTTTGTTTGTGAACTTTAAATCTAAACCAAGTAAACACTATGCCAGTATCAAGAACTTTGTATAAAAATGATGTTCAGTGTGTAAGTCTCTTTTAATATAAAACATTAAATATGCAACCAAACCGTGGGCACTAGTCAGAATTAACTTCTAACTGGCTGGATCAATTTGGATTAAAAGGTACATTTTACAGTACATTTTCATTAAAACTTCAGATTTCAACTATACACAACTTATTATTCAGATTATTATTATTATTATAACTCTGTTTTATAATCATATTATTGTCTTGGTACTATCTTGTTATCACAAAATATACACACAGAAGGCCAGACAGTGGGTACAATACTTCCAGCCCAAATTCTACATTCCTAAAAGTAATTACAAAATAATCCTCTCCCCTAAGACATGAAGTGCACAAGTCAGGGGACTTTTCCCTTATTCAGTTCTTAAAGGCAAAAGACTGACAGTGTCTTCACCAGCTGATCCCAGATCAGCCTGTCCACAGCTCTTCAACACTGGGATTCAGGACCAGGTTTAAGCTCAGGTGAACCTGGATCAGTGCCTGGGAGTCAGTGTCCCCACTAGCAGCCCTCCCTGGCTGCAGCTCACTGAACAGTGGTGTGCTATGGGAGGCCTGAGCAGCATGCTCAGTCTGTCTGTAGTAAGATGCCAATATGCTGTCAGTAGCCACCATGGGGTTTCTTCAGCGCTATAGCAACATCAGACAGTTCTGTAAATGCAACTACAGGTCCAGAGCAGACTGATCTGTCATGTAGGCTGTAGAACTATACACTGAGGTGTAGAATTCACACTCTGCCTAGATATTAATGTGTGGGACGATGGATTTGTTTTAGGGATGAGTAATTGGTGTGTAGGTTCTAGCTACAATACACTTTATATCCTGTAAATGACTCACTGCACAATGTAAGTGTTATATGTGTTTCAATGGTAAAGCACCAAAGGACTGGGTGTGTGCAGTGCACAGGCTGAAGTCTCCTCAATATCAACACAGATATGGATTAAGCTGTGGAAACCCACAGTGAAAAGTGCTCATTTACCTCCATAGATACAGCTTCAATTACCAGTGGAGTGAAAGTGGGACTGTGTTTGTGTGAGGAAAAGTACTCTGGTTGTGTGGTTCTCTCTGAGCTAACTCAGTCTGAGAGCAACTCCAGACAGGTTGTTTAATACAGGCCTCAATCAACTGTTTACATGATTATATTTGCCTAGTTAAATAAAGGTTAAATGTATTTAACTATCACAGTCCCTATAGCTGCTGCTAACAACAGAGGAAACATCCTTGGGACCATGTCACTCAGCATCTAATATGGTTATACTGTATGTACAGTGCCGTGAAAAAGGATTTGCCCCCTTTCTGATTTTCTCTATTTTTGCATATTTTTGATACAGAATGTTATCAGATCTTCAACCAAAACCTGAGTTTACAAATAACAAATGAATGCTTATTTTATTTATTTAAAGTTATGCAACATCCAATTTCCCTGTGTGAAATAGTAATTGCCCCCTTACACTCAATAACTGGTTGTGCAACCTTTAGCTGCAATGACTGCAACCAAACACTTCCTGTAGTTGCTCATCAGTCTCTCATGTCACTGTGGAGGAATTTTGGCCCATCCTTCCATGCAGAACTGCTGTAACTCAGTGACATTTGTGGGTTTTCAAGCTTGAACTGCTCGTTTCAAGTCCTGCCACAACATCTCAGTTGGGATTAGGTCTGGACTTTGACTAGGCCATTCCAATACTTCAATTTTTTTTATTTCATATATTTGAGCTATTTTCATGTAGATTTGATTGTGTCTTTTGGATCATTCATTGTCTGGCTGCATGACATTCTTCTGTAGAATTCTCAGATACAGAGCAGAATTCATGTTTTTTTTTCTATTAAGGCAAGTCGATCAGGTCCTGAGGCAGCAAAGCATCCCCAAACCATCCCACTACCACCACCATGCTTGACCATTGGTATGAGGTTCTTGCTGTGGAATGCAGTGTTTGGTTTTCGCCAGGCATAATGGGACATATGTCGTGCCAAAAAGCACCTGATCATCAGGAATCTTCAAAGAATGTACTATGGGCAGAATGTACTATGGGCAGATGATTCAAAAGTATAACTTTTTGGATGTTGTGGCAGTTCATGCTTGAAAACCCACAAATGTCACTGAGTTACAGCAGTTCTGCATGGAAGGATGGGCCAAAACTCCTCCACAGTGACATGAGAGACTGATGAACAACTATAGGAAGTGTTTGGTTGCAGTCATTACAGCTTAAGGTGGCACAACCAGTTATTAAGTGTAAGGGGGCAATTACTATTTCACACAGGGAAATTGGATGTTGCATAACTTTGTTTAATGAAATAAATGAAATAAGTATGTAATTGTTGTGTTATCTGTTCACTCAGGTTCCCTTTATCTAATAATAGGTTTTGGATGAAGATCTGATTACATTCTGTATCAAAAATATGCAAAAGTAGAGAAAATTTAAAGGGGAAAATACTTTTTCAAGGCACTGTAGGTCTAAACCTGGTTATATGTAGGTCTAAACCTGGCTCCTCCTGCAATGGAGAAAAGAACAGAGTGCACTTAAATAGTTTACCAGGCAGACAGACATAGATGGAGAACTAATTCAAGCTTTGGAGTCTGTGCCTACTGCACATTCTCAATACCAGTTAATAAAATAGGGGTCAAAATAAATGTCCATCCTTTTGGGGGTCATAAGCGAGATTTGGTTGCGTCAAATACACTGCATTTCAAACAGTCAGTAATAATCAAATGAATTCAGGGCTTGTGATATTATACCCAGGTTAAATATAAGTCTTTCACAACTATAAAACCCACTAATAATTTAATTATTTTATCAAAATAGTTTCAATCAGTTTTTTTTGCAATAATCACTTATCTGGCTTTCAAGTCGGTCTATGAAAATGGCATTTTCGTTACAAATGTAACCAGAACCATGCATAATGCACATCCACTAATAATGACTAACTTCTTGTAGCAGGCATTATCGAAAACTTACACAGGTCTCAGAAGCACGTGCTAGTGAGTAGCCAGCTAATCTTAATATTTTAAGTTTAGCAAACTTGGATCTATTTGCTAGCTAACAAGGCTGAACAGTTGAACTCTTATGAGCACACCCTTCTGTTTGAACAGCATGCTAGCCTGTCCACTTTGTTGAAATCAAGTGGCCTACCTTATTTCCCAGAATGAAAACGAGTTGCCCATTCCTTATATAATTGCGTTTTGTGTTTTATAAATGTGTAATAAGCATAGACTAGACAGCTAGTATAACAGTCTTTGGCTAAAATACTACTAGTGGAAGGTGATACCGCAACGCCACGCACGACAAACTGAGCATTCATTTTCCAGAATCTGTGTTCATTGATACTCCCGTTTTAGTAGTGTTTGCTCTGCGCTCAATTTGAATATTCGAGACATAAAAAGGGTATCGTTAGAAAGGTTAACGTGTCCTCTATTACAGTACAATTAGGTCTCAATGTGTTTCCGTGTCCATATGATCGATTTTGTGGGACCAAAGCTCAAATGCATATAGCGAGTTGAAACCGCTTGTCAAAGAAGAATTAGTGATCTCTCAGCTTTGTTGTAATTGGCAGGGGGGGGCTTGGTGTGTGTGTGTGTGTGTGTATAAACAGAGAGGAAGAGGCGAAGCGAGAGTTTTCGCTCTCGCCAAAATCGGTCGTCCAAAAAACAATGCGGTTCTATGGTCTTATTTTGGACCTAAGCTTGTCGCCTGCCTTCCTGCCTTTGCGAAAACGACTCCCATTGTCAGGGCGGAGACATGAGTATTTCGTCATTATATCCAGATCTCTGCTGTTCATGGGAAGGTGCACACAGCACAGGAGTGAAGGAGACGAGACCAGAAAGACATGAGAACAAGCGGACATAAACGCTCATAAAATCAAAAAATATTCTTGTGATACAGGCATTTGGAATATTGCGCAAAAACATACATTCGAATGAATCTAATTAATTCGATATCGCCCAGCCCTATCCCCCACTTAACGGTGTAGAGACAAATGTTCATTTTAAAGTTAATTTCCTGCAATTCTACACATTTTTCCATGGGGCAGAGAGAAAATGTTGCAGTTTTACAACACATTTCCAGCAATTCTACCCATTTTGCCATGGGGTGGAGAGAAATCTTTTCAGTTTGAATGCCATGTTAATATGATATCTGAGTGAGAATGACTAACAAAATCAAATGGGGGCCCCCTGGAAGTCAGGGCCCCTGGGCAAATGCCTTGTGTGCCCGGTCAGTATTCGACCATGATTACTATAAGTTAGATAGCTGGCTAGACTAGCTACCAATCTAAAATTGTTAGCTGACACGGCTAATTGAGTGACTGTCAGTGACTGACAGAAAAAGTTAAAAACTGCTGATGCACAAACACATTTTGAAATTGCACCTGGTGTATTCTACTATTATTTCTCTCATTAGTAAATTGAGACCCTGACTGAGTTCCTAAAAAGAAAGAGAAATATATATATACACACACACAAACACACACTACCAGTCAAAAGTCTACTCATTCAAGGGTTTTTCTTTATTTGTACTATTTTCTACATTCTAGAATAATAGTGAAGACATCAACTATGAAATAACACATATGGAATCATGTAGTAAACAAAAAAGTGTTAACCAAATCCAAATATATTATACATTTCAGATTCTTCAAAGTAGCCACCCTTTGCCTTGATGACAGCTTTGCACAATCTTGGCATTCTTTCAACCAGCTTTATGAGGTAGTCACCTGGAATGCATTTACATTAACAGGTGTGCCTTGTTAAAAGTTAATTTATGGAATTTCTTTCCTTCTTAATGCGTTTGAGCCAATCAGTTGTGTTGTGACAAGGTAGGGGTGGTATACAGAAGATAGCCCTATTTGGTAAAATATCAAGTTCATATTTTGGCAAGAACAGCTCAAATAAGCAAAGAGAAACGACAGTCCATCATTACTTTAAGACATGAAGGTCAATCAATCGGGGCAGCAGCGTAGCCTAGTGGTTAGAGCGTTGGACTTGTAACCGAAAGGTTGCAAGTTTGAATCGCCGAGCTGACAAGGTACAAATCTGTCGTTCTGCCCCTGAACAAGGCAGTTAACCCAGTGTTCCTAGGCCGTCATTGAAAATAAGAATTTGTTCTTAACTGACTTGCCTAGTTAAATAAATAAATCCGGGAAAATTTCAAGAACTTTGAAAGTTAAACAGCGTTTGACATGCTTCTAAGTACTGTAATGGAACATTTTAACTTTTCGTCTCTGGTACCGCACTCGCACGTTATGCCTTTGGATAGTGCTCTGAACGCACAAACAAAACGGAGGTATTTGGACATAAATATGGATTATTTCGAACAAAAACAACATTTCTTGTGGAAGTAGCAGTCCTGGGAGTGCATTCTGACAAAGATCAGCAAAGGTAAGAGAATATTTCTAATACTAATTCTGAGTTTAGGTGGCCCCGAACTTGGCGGGTGTCTGTATAGCTTGCTGTGATGGCTGCGCTATGTACTCAGAATATTGAAAAATGTGCTTTCTCCGTAAAGCTATTTTAAAATCTGACACAGCGGTTGCATCCAGGGGTAGTCTATCTATAATTCTTTAAATAATTCTTATATATTTTGTCAACATTTATGATGAGTATTTTTGGAAATTGATGTGCACATTCACCGGCAGTTTTGGTGAGAATACATTTTCTGAACATCACGCGCCAATGTAAAATGCTGTTTTTGGATATAAATATGAACTTTATCGAACAAAACATACATGTATTGTGTAACATAATGTCCTAGGAGTGTCATCTGATGAAGATCGTCAAAGGTTAGTGCTTCATTTAGCTGTGTTTTGGGTTTTATTGACACTTGTCCTTGCTTGGAAAATGGCTGTGTGATTATTTTTGTCTATGTACTCTCCTAACATAATCTAATGGTTTGCTTTCGCTGTAAAGCCTTTTTGAAATCGGACAATGTGGTTACATCAAGGAGAAGTGTATATTTAAAATGGTGTAAAATAGTTGTATGTTTGAGAAAGTTGAATTATGACATTTTGTTGTTTTTGAATTTGCCGCCCTGGCATCCCACATAGCCCATAGAAGTTAACCAGCACGGCTACCACAGCATTCTGCAGCGATACGCCATCCCATCTGGTTTGCGCTTAGTGGGACTATCATTTGTTTTTCAAAAGGACAATGACCCAAAACACACCTCTAGGCTGTGTAAGGGCTATTTGACCAAGGAGAGTGATGCATCAGATAACCTGGCATCCGACCTCAACCGACCTGGCACCCGACCTCAACCCAATTGAGATGGTTTGAGAAGAGTTGGACCGCAGAGTGAAGGAAAAGCAGCCAACAAATGCTCAGCATATGTGGGAACTCCTTCAAGACTGTTGGAAAAGCATTCCAGGTGAAGCTGGTTGAGAGAATGCCAAGAGTGTGCAAAGCTGTCATCAAGGCAAAGGGTGGCTACTTTGAAGAATCTCAAATATATAATATATTTTGATTTTGTTTAACACTTTTTTGGTTACTACATGATTCCATATGTGGTATTTCATAGTTTTGATGTCTTCACTATTATTTTACAATGTAGAAAATAGTAAAAATAAAGCAAAACCCTTGAATGAGTAGGTGTCTCGAAACTTTTGACTGGTACTATATATATATGTCGATATATAGATATATATACACACACATACATACATACATCACACACACGCACACAGTCTTTCTATAAACTTCTGAGGCGTTCTTTTTGTCTCTCTGTCTGTCCGTCCGTTAGACAGGATGGACTTCATCTCATCCCAGTATACAGTGGAGGAGAGGAGAACTGATTTAGATGGGTTGCTGTTCAATCACTAAAACCCCTAGAAACAGATGTGCTGAGCAGAGGAAAGGTGCATTGTGGGTAGCGTGTGTGGAGCACCTGATTCTTTTGGAAGTCTCTATGGGGCCCCTTTTCTATGGTATTCAATCTCCCATCTCTCTCACACACCCCCACACAGCTCAGTGTTAGGTCAGGGAGGATCTAGAAAAGGCCCCTTTTCTCCCTTGACTCTGTAAAAAATATGACCTCTGTGTGTACATGGGGAGGTACACTGTGTTGTGAGTGTGTGAGACATTCACATTCTCATGCACACAGAGGTCCACATCCAGACCCAGACCCCTCTTCCTCCAGGGCCAGTGGTGGAGCAGTCTCCTGGGCCTGGGTGAGTCCAGTGATGGGGTAGGATGGGTCTGGTCTAGGCTTAGAAGATTTCAGAGCACGTACTCCAGTCCTGACTGTCCTTAGCCTCCCAGTATCCACCCTTGTACACAAAGGTTGTCTCCCCAGTGATGTCGTTCTTCCTCTTGTGGAACCACTGTGGCTGGAACCCCTCATACTCTCGACCTGGGGAAGAGACACATGCGTCACTTAAATGAAGGGCTCAGGGAGTTATTCTGTATGGTTTACTGTCACTCCCACACATTAGACACCTCTATGTCTGTTTCTCTGGCTCTGAAATAGTACAGGCATAGTAGGGCCAAGTCAAGTCTGAATGAAAAGGGCATATGGCAGCAGGACCGGGTCATAGTCTGGACCAGTGGGTACAAGGGAGAAGCAGTCAGCATGCAGACCCCATACAAAGGACGCCTTCCAGGTCATCTTTATTGCGGTCATGATTATCAGCTTTTTTTCCATCTTCGTAACATTGCAAAATTCTGAAGCTTTTTGTGCAAAAATGCAGAAGAGCTAATCCATGCTTTTGTCACTTCTAGATTAGACTACTGCAATGCTCTACTCTCCAGCTACCCGGATAAAGCACTAAAACTTCAGTTAGTGCTAAAAATGGCTGCTAGAATCTTGACTAGAACCCCAACATTTGATCATATTACTCCAGTGCTAACCTCGCTACACTGGCTTCCTGTTAAGGCTAGGGCTGATTTCAAGGTTTTTACTGCTAACCTACAAAGCATTACATGGACTTGCTCCTACCGATCTCTCTGATTTGGTCTTGCCATACATACAGTTGAAGTCGGAAGTTAAAACCTGTTGGGGCTAGGGGGCAGCATTTGCACGGCCGGATAAAAAAACGTACCCGATTTAAACTGGTTACTACTCTTGCCCAGAAACGATTAGTATAATTAGTAGATTTGGATAGAAAACACTCAAAAGTTTCTAAAACTGTTTGAATGGTGTCGGTGAGTATAACAGAACTCATATGGCAGGCCAAAACCTGAGAAGATTCCATACAGGAAGTGCCCTGTCTGACAATTTGTTCTCCTTCTGTTGCATCTCTATCGAAAATACAGCATCTCTGCTGTAATGTGACATTTTCTAAGGCTTCCATTGGCTCTCAGAAGGCGCCAGAAAGTGTAATGGGGTGTCTGCAGTCTCTGGGCGAAGTACAGCAGCTCTGTTTGTGAGTGGTCAGCCTGGGAACAGTGACACTGAGAAGCGCTTTCATGAGAATTCTCCATTTTTTTCTTTCAGCCTTTGAATGAATACAACGTCGCCCGGTTGGAATATTCTCGCTATTTTACGAGAAAAATAGCATAAAAATTGATTTTAAACAGCGTTTGACATGCTTCGAAGTACGGTAATGGAATATTTAGATTTTTTTTGTCACGAAATGCGTTCGCGCGTCACCCTTCGGATACTGACGTGAACGCATGAACAAAACGGAGGTATTTGAATATAACTATGGATTATTTGGAACCAAAACAACATTTGTTGTTGAAGTAGAAGTCCTGGGAATGCATTCTGACGAAGAACAGCAAAGGTAATCCAATTTTTCTTATAGTAAATCTGAGTTTGGTGAGGGCCAAACTTGATGGGTGTCAAATTAGCTAGCCGTGATATCTACTCAGAATATTGCAAAATGTCCTTCGCCAAAAAGCTATTTTAAAATCTGACACCGCGATTGCATAAAGGAGTTCTGTATCTATAATTCTTAAAATAATTGTTATGTATTTTGTGAACGTTAATCATGAGTAATTTAGTAAATTCACCGGAAGTTTGCAGTGGGTATGCTAGTTCTGAACATCACATGCTAATGTAAAAAGCTGTTTTTTGATATAAATATGAACTTGATTGAACAAAACATGCATGTATTGTATAACATAATGTCGTAGGAGTGTCATCTGATGACGATCATCAAAGGTTAGTGCTGCATTTAGCTGTGGTTTTGGTTTTTGTGACATATATGCTTGCTTTGAAAATGGCTGTGTGATTATTTTTGGCAGGGTACTCTCCTGACATAATGTTTTGTTTTCGCTGTAAAGCCTTTTTGAAATCGGACAATATGGTTAGATTAACGAGAGTCTTGTCTTTAAAATGGTGTAAAATAGTCATATGTTTGAGAAATTGAAGTTATAGCATTTTTGAGGTATTTGTATTTCGCGCCACGCGATTCCAGCTTTTGTTTGTTTCATCACATTCCCAGTGAGTCAGAAGTTTACATATACACTCAATTAGTATTTGGTAGCACTGCCTTTAAATTGTTTAACTTGGGTCAAATGTTTCAGGTAGCCTTTCACAAGCTTCCCACAATAAATTGGGTGAATTTTGGCCCATTCCTCCTGACAGAGCTGGTGTAACTGAGTCAAGTTTGTAGGCCTCCTTGCTCGCACACGCTTTTTCACTTTTGCCCACAAATTCTCTATAAGATTGAGGTCAGGGCTTTGTGATGGCCACTCCAATACCTTGACTTTGTTGTCCTTAAGCCAATTTTCCACAACTTTGTAAGTATGCTTGGGGTCATTGTCCATTTGGAAGACCCATTTGCGACCAAGCTTTAACTTCCTGACTGATGTCTTGAGATGTTGCTTCAATATATCCACATAATTTTCAATTCCTCCTGATGCCATCTATTTTGTGAAGTGCACCAGTCCCTCCTGCAGCAAAGCACCCCCACAACATGATGCTGCCACCCCCGGGCTTCATGGTTGGGATGGTGTTCTTTGGCTTTCCAGCCTCCCCCTTTTTCCTCCAAACTTAACGATGGTCATTATGGCCAAACAGTTCTGTTTTTGTTTCATCAGACCAGAGGACATTTCTCCAAAAAGTATGATCTTTGTCCCCATGTGCAGTTGCAAACCGCAGTCTGGCTTTTTATGGCGGTTTTGGAGCAGTGGCTTCTTCCTTGCTGAGCGGCCTTTGAAGAAGTTATGTCGATTTAGGACTCGTTTTACTGTGGATATAGATACTTTTGTACCTGTTTCCTCCAGCATCTTCACAAGGTCCTTTGCTGTTGTTCTGGGATTGATTTGCACTTTTCGCACCAAAGTACATTCATCTCTAGGAGCCAGAATGCGTCTCCTTCCTGAGTGGTATGACGGCTGCGTGATCCCATGGTGTTTATACCTGCGTACTATTGTTTGTACAGATGAACGTGGTACCTTCAGGCATTTGGAAATTGCTCCCAAGGATGAACCAGACTTGTGGAGGTCTACAATTTTTTTCTGAGGCCTTGGCTGATTTCTTTTGATTTTCCCATGATGTCAAGCAAAGAGGCACCGAGTTTGAAGGTAGGCCTTGAAATACATCCACAGGTACACCTCCAATTGACTCAAATGATGTCAATTAGCCTATCAGAAGCTTCTAAAGCCATGACATAATTTTCTGGAATTTTCCATGCTTTTTAAAGGCACAGTCAGCTTACTGTATGTAAACATCTGACCCACTGGAATTGTGATGCAGTGAATTATAAGTGAAATAATCTGTCTGTAAACAATTGTTGGAAAAATGACTTGTGTCATGCACAAAGTAGATGTCCTAACCGACTTGCCAAAACTATGGTTTGTTAACAAGAAATTTGTGGAGTGGTTGAAAAACGAGTTTTAATGACGCCAACCTAAGTGTATGTAAACTTCTGACTTCAACTGTACCTACACATACGCTACGGTCACAAGACTGGAGCGACAAACTGCCCTTGCTGTCTCTGCCTGGCCGCCTCCCCTCTCGCCACTGGGATTCTCTGCCTCTGACCCTACTACGGGGGCTGAGTCACTGGCTTACCATAAATTCCGGACTATAAGCCGCAACATTTTTCCCACGCTTTGAACCTCGCGGCTTAAACAATGACGCGGCTAATATATGGATTTTCCCCGCTTTCAATTTTTTTTTCTCCAAAGAAACACATGCTGTGACGTGTTCAGTTTTTGGGCGGCATGAAGCTTTCATTAGACCAATGAAATTGCCGAACGGGTTAAGGTCAAGCAACTTTTTAGTTTACTGTTTAGATTAAATCGAGCGCTCTCAAACTTCCCATCATTCTGATTACGGTAGTCATTTTGTCACCCTCATCATGGCAAAGACACGGAGACATGCATATGATGCAGCTTTCAAGTTGAAGGCGATTGATCTGGCTGTTGGAAAAGGAAATAGAGCTGCTGCATGGGAGCTTGGTCTTAATGAGTCGATGATAAGACGTTGGAAACAGCAGCGTGAGGAATTGACTCAGTGCAAAAAGACAACTAAAGCTTACTGCTAATTTTTTATTTTTTGTTACAAGCCGTGTTTCGTTAAAGCCTATTTATTTTTGTTACAAGCCGTGTTTCGTTAAAGCCTGTGTATAGTTCATTTGTTTCAATGTACCGGTAGGCACCTGCGGCTTATAGACATGTGCGGATTATTTATGTTCAAAATAATATATATTTTTTTTAATTCAGTGGCTGCGGCTTATATTCAGGTGCGCTCAATAGTCCGGAAATTACAGTACTAGTGCTCTTCCATGCCGTCCCTAGGAGGGGTGGGTTGAGTGGGTTGAGTCACAGACATGATCTTCCTGTCTGGTTTTGTGCCCCCTCGGGATCGTATAATAGAGGAGATCTTGTCTCAGGGTAGTGAGTTGGTGGTCTGTTGATATCCCTCCAGTGGTGTGGGGGGCTGTGCTTTGGCAAAGTAGGTGGGGTTATATCCTGCCTGGTTGGCCCTGTCCGGATGTATCGTCAGATGGGGCCACAGTGTCCCCCGACCCCAATTGTCTCAGCCTCCAGTATCTTTGCTGCAACAGTCTATGTGCCGGGGGGCTAGGGTCAGTCTGTTATATCTAGTGTAATTCTCCTGTTTTATCTGGTGTCTTGTGTGAATTTAAGTATGCTCCCTCTAATTCTCTCTCTCTCCCTCCCCCCTGGAGGACCGGAGCCCTTGGACCATGCCTCAGGACTACCTGGCCTGATGACTCCTGGCTGTCCCCAGTCCACCTGGTTCTGCTGCTACTCCAGTTTCAATCGTTCAGCCTACCGCACCTGCTGTCTCGACCTCTGAATGCTTGGCTATGAAAAGCCAACTGACATTTACTCCTTAGATACTGACCTGGTGCACCCTCTACAACCACTTATTATTATTATTATTATTATTATTATTTGACCCTGCTGGTCATCTATGAACGTTTGAACAACAACCTGGTCTTAATGTCCACGTACTCTTATAATCGCCACCCCTCAGAGCCTGGTTCCTCTGTAGGTTTCTTCCTAGGTTCCTGCCTTTCTAGGGAGTTTTTCCTCGCAACTGTGCTTCTACATCTGCATTGCTTGCTGTTTGGTGTTTTAGGCTGGGTTTCTTTATAAGCGCTTTCTGACATCTGCTGATGTAAAAGGGGCTTTATAAATACATTAGATTTGATTTCATCTGAGATGTGCAGCGTGAATGCAAAAAAGACAACCTGGAACGCTGTCATAACCACAAAGCAGTGGCATAAAGTACCTAAGTAAAAAACACTTTGAAGTACTACTTAAGTGTTTTTTTGGGGGATCTGTACTTTACTATTTATATTTGACAACTTTTACCCCACTACATTCCTAAAGAAAATATGTACTTTTTTACTCCCATACATTTTCCCTGATGCCCGAAAATACTTATTACATTTAGAATGCTCAGGCAGGACAGCAATATGGTCCAATTCACACACCTATCAATATAATGCCTTGTCATCCCTACTGCCTCTGACCTGGTGGACTAAACACAATTGTGCCACAATCGTGCCATCTAGTTTGCTGAAAATAAGGAATTTGATGTCTAGCTTTTACTTTTACTCATTTATGAAAATTGAGTACTTTTTCCACCGCTATACTTAAGTACATTTTAAACCAGATACTATTAGACTTTTACTCAAGTAGTATATTACTGGGTGACATTCACTTTTACTTGAGTCATTTTCTATTAAGGTACACTACAAAAAGTATGTGGACACTTGCTCGATGAACATCTCATTCCAAAATCATTAATATAGAGTTGTTACCCTCTTTACTGCTATAACAGCCTCCACTCTTCTGGGAAGGCTTTCCACTAGATGTTGGAACATTGTGGCAGAGACTTGCTTCCATTCAGCCCCAAGAGCATTAGTGAGGTCGGGCACTGATGTTGGGCGATTAGGCCTGGCTCGCAGTCGGCGTTCGAATTCATCCCAGAGGTGTTTCATGGGGTTAAGGTAAGGGCACTGTGCAGGCCAGTCAAGTTCTTCCACACCGATCGACAAACCATTTCTGTATGACCTCGCTTTGTGCATGGGGGCACTGTCATGCTGAAACAGGACAGAGCCTTCCTCAGAATAGTCTAGTATGTCATTGTATGCTGTAGCGTTAAGATCTCCCCTCACTGGAACTAAGGGGCCTAGCCCGAACCATGAAAAATAGCCCGAGACCAATATTCCTCCTCCACCAAACTTTACAGGTGGCACTATGCATTGGGGCAGGTAGCGTTATCCTGGTATCCGCCAAACCCAGTTTTGTCCGTCGGACTGCCAGATGGTGAAGCGTGATTCATCACTCCAGAAAACGCATTTCCACTGCTCCAGAGTCCAATGGCGGCAAGCTTTACACCACTCCAGCCGATGCTTGGCATTGTGCATGGTGAGCTTAAGTTTGTGTGCGGCTGCTTAGCCATGGAAACCCATTTCATTAAGCTCCCAACGAACAGTTCTTGTGCTGACATTGCTTCCAGGGGCAGTTTGGAACTCAGTAGTGAGTGTTGCAACCAAGGACAGATGATTGTTACACACTACGCACTTTAGCACTCGCCTGTCCCGTTCCGTGAGCTTGTGTGACCTACAACTTCGCGGCTGAGTCGTTGTTGCACCTAGACTTTTTCACATCCCAATAACAGCACTTACAGTTGACCGGGGAAGCTCTAGCAGGGCAGAAATTTGACGAATTGACTTGTTGGAAAGGTGGCATCCTATGACGGTGCCACGTTGAAAGTCACTGAGCTCTTCAGTAAGGTCATTCTACTGCCAGTGTTTGTCTATGGAGATTGCATGGCTGTGTGCTCTATTTTATACACCTGTCAGCAACGGTGTGGCTGAAATAGCCAAATCCACAAATTGGAAGGGGTATCCACATACTTTGTATATATAGTGTATCTTTACTTTTACTTAAGTATGACAATTGGGTACTTTTTCCACCACAAAGGGGAGGGTCAGCACAAAAAATATGGGGGTGGGGGAGGGTGATGCACAACAGGGGGACCCAAGGCCACCCCCACTCACCAGAGTCATCATAATCACACTCTGACCACCAACAGAGGGAGGAAAAGAGAGACGTGTCATGGGTACATCAAATACAGCCTACAATAGGTCACAGTGCTACACAGTGTTGGACTTTAGCAATGTTACCAGGATTAGAAGTGTCTGTTGTGTCCTCTCTCTACAATCTCCCCCTAGTAGCCTCCAGTAGCTCCTCACTTCAATCCTACTCTGTTCTTTTCCTCTACTTGATCTGTCATTACCCCTCCATTTGCCGTGAGGCTCACTCCAAGTAATACTGTTCTTGTCATAATCATTTACATAAAGGCCAGGGGACCTGGAGGAATGATTCAAAGTTATGTGACTGAAAAAATACCTTTATAGAAATCCCTCAATCAATCCAGCCCTACTTCCTGATTGTCTGAAGTGTCCCCTCTCCCCACTTCTCCACCCAGCCCCTTTCTATCAGTCTTTTTCTTTATCAACTCTCCCTTTACCTTTCTCTCCACCCTGCCCACTTCCTCTGTGTGTCTTACCGTTGTCTAGTGCGTCTGTGGCCTCTGCCTCTCTCCTCCTCCTCACAGCTCTCTGTTTCTCCTCTAATCTCTGTTTCTCAGAGTTGGCCTCGTCCCATCTCCCTGCCTCCATCAGCCTCTGGTCCGGTCTCAGCCGGCTGTCCGTCAGCCCCACCCCATCCTCAGGCTCATTCAACGTCAGCGCCAGCGAGGAGAAGAAGTACATGTTCTCAGCGTTATCCCTGACGGAGGGAGAGAACAGGAATAGGGAGGAAGTGGGGGAGTAGCTCTGTAATGTAGTATTCTTTACAAGTCAGTGTTTTTGTGTAAGGTGCATCATAGGCTTAGTGCGTATTCTGTGTTACTGTGTAAACTGTTGTGCTGGGCAGTGCTTACGGGAGAGGGTATTTCTTCCACAGTAGTTTGGGGGACAGGGTCTGGTAGACAGTCTTCTGCTTGCCCTCGGAGCCGCTGCCCCCTTTGCTGCTCTGGACGATCTTGGAGCTCTCGATCTTATCGTCCCACGTGCCAGACAGGATGTAGTGGGCCTGCCCTCCACTGTCTGACACCACCCCTGTCACCTGGACAACACACACACAGATAGAGGAGAGGGGGGTGAGGAAATGTATCAACCCTTATGTAGAAAATAATACAATATACCTCTATAGTTTATCATAAACAACTATTATGAAAGAATACTCCATTCAAAAATGATACATTTGCTTGTACTATCCAGCAGGGGGAAGCACACAACAATGTGACAGCTGAGCCAACGAGCTCATCATGCCACGGTCAGGTTTCAGCCAGGACTGTGATGGTGAGTGATGGTGGTAACATGTACCTTGCGTGGGACATCCCTGGAGAAATAGCTGTAGGGGGAGAACTTGAGCTGGCACGTCTCCTTGGTCCTGTGGTTGACTATCTCAATGTCCCCTGACTACCCATTGACAGTGGGAGGGATAGAGAAAGAGGGAGAAGCGAGGGCAGAATGGGATGGAAGACAGAACGAAAGAGGAGGAATGGAGAGTAGAGAGAATTGCTGGTAAGCATCAATAGCAATCATGCATATTGCATACAGAAACAACTGATGAGTCATCATCAGAGTTCAGAAGGAGAGAAAGAACCACTAACATCTCAACATTCCACAGCTGCATCAGAACAGTGTCTGTACCATAGAGATCTTATTAAATGGGAGCCATATTGGTCAGGGAGAATTCCAAACCAGTCTAATTGGAATGAATGGCAGTAGAGGCATAATCCTGACTTTACTAATGCAGGAAAATAAAAGGAAGGCATGTGATCTCAGAAATTGTGTTATAGAATTATTGTCAATCTAAAACAATATATAATTGTAAATCAAGTTTATACAGGTTTTATACACATAAATGTTTCAATTGTGCTATTGTATGATACAATGTCAGTACTTGTCTAAGTCCTATCACAAACGGATCTCAGCCAGTGTATGGCTGTGGATTTATTGGATTGTTTGAATGGGAGCTAGCTAGCTAACAAACACAGTGAAGATACATTCTTCAAATGCATTATTTTATACAATATCTTATCACAGGACTGGGAAACCATGGTTGCCCATCTCCCTGACCAAAATGGCTGACCTTTATTCCATCAAAAAGGTTCATGTCCATTCTAGTACTCTAATTCCTGATTCTATGGTCTGTACATTCAGTCAGCCTCAGTGATATCATTGGATTGTAGTATGAAGCTCTATATAATTGACTCTAAGTTGTGCTATAGGGACTGATAATGAGAGCTGTTTGTGAGTGTGCCATATTCTACCATATGATAGAGTTTATTCCCTGGCCCCCGTCGCCCTCCCCCTCCTCCTCCAGTGAGGGACTGGTATGGGTTTTTGCCCTAGCACTATACAGCTGATTCAAATAACTCATCAACAAGCCTGGATGATTTGAATCAGCTGTGTAGTGCTATGGCAAACACCAAAACGTGCATCCAGCAGGGGCCCAGGACAGAGTTTGGGAAACTCTGGTATAGAGTACAGAGTAGTTCGACAGACAGACAGACAGACAGACAGACAGACAGACAGACAGACAGACAGACAGACAGACAGACAGACAGACAGACAGACAGACAGACAGACAGACAGACAGACAGACAGACAGACAGACAGACAGACAGACAGACAGACAGACAGACAGACAGACAGACAGACAGACAGACAGACCGACAGACAGACAGACAGACAGACAGACAGACAGACAGACAGACAGACAGACAGACAGACAGACAGACAGACAGACAGACAGACAGACAGACAGAAGACAGACAGACAGACAGACAGACAGACAGACAGACAGACAGACAGACAGACAGACAGACAGACAGACAGTTACAGACTGTAATTGGGTCATCTCAGAGAGATGAAAGGGGAAGAAACCTCTAGAGACCACATGCAGGCTTATTCATGTGCTGTTCTGTTCTGATTGAACTCTGCCTCTACACAACATTCCAGTAGCCTGGATTACATTACACAGATAAAGAGACGGACACCTCTAACACACTGAGGGACTAAGTAGATCCCATGAAGTAGTTAGTAGACACACCTGGTCAATCCACAGCTTGCCCACGATGATGTTGTGCACGGTGGAGATTACCTTCCTCCACACATAGTGGTTCTCACTGGAGTGGAACTGCAGGTGAATGGCACCTGGGAAGAGGGGGAAGGGAGAAAAAAGGAGGGAACATTGAGATATAACTGAGAGATTGAGTGGTGGGGATGAAATGCAGTCACAGAAAGAGTGACAACAAAAATTAAATCAATATCTTTGCGTTCTCTCTCAGTGTTAGTACCATGGTATTATTACAGTGTAACAAGGCAACATGTGTTGTGGTTGATATTCTGTGGTTCTTATTTTGGGTCCTTTGTAAACAAGGTCAGTCCTACCTGCAGGGACTTGGCCTGGTAATGCAGGGGAGTAGCTGAGAGGAAGAGGCTGGGACTCTCACTGCACTCACACACTTAGGGCTTTAATCAATCAGATCCGCTTTGGCCAACATCTGCATAGCGGTCGCCATTGGTTGCAAGGAGTGGTATTATCAGAAACCCCATGCAGCCTTGTTTACAAATCAGAACAGTGGAATGTGAGATGTAATCTACACCTCCACTAGGATGATAGAAACCCTCATTATTTAGTTTCATGATTTTTACATTTGAGAATAATTATTTCTATATAGCCTATTATTTCTAACGCGAGTGGGGCGGGTGTGACTTCGTGACAATTATTGCAAGAGCAGCTGCTCACCGATTTGACAGCTCCTTCAACAATGCCAGAACATCCACTATGAAAGTGTGGGCTATCGTCAGTTAACGCTTGATCTGATTGGATCTAGGCCTTATACTCTGTTGTCACATATTACTTACCTACATCTCACTAGGCTCACAAACATACAATATTATATTCTTCACAGTTCAAATGAATCTCATGGCTTCATGTTATGGGAACTCTATCAATCAAATCTGTGGGATCTATTCATCTGTAATTTATCAGGGTCTTAGAGACCCCAGCCCATCCCAGTAGAACACATCCCCCTATATATCCACATACACTCAATTAGTATTTGGTAGCATTGCCTTTAAATTGTTTAACCTGTTTGGGCTAGGGGGCAGTATTTTCACTTTTGGATGAAAAGCGTGCCCAGAGTAAACGGCCTAATACTTGGGCCCAGAGTTGAATATTTGCAAATTATTAGTAGATTTGGATAGAAAACACTCTAAAGTTTCCAAAACTGTTTGCATGATGTCTGTGAGTATAACAGAACTCATATGGCAGGCAAAAACCTGAGAAAAATACAACCAGGAAATGAAAATCTTGTACCTGTAGTTTTTTCAAGTCCTTGCCTTTCTAACACACAGTGAGTTAGGGTTAGGCTGAGAAGTAGGTGACTCAGAAAATCACATCAGTTCATTGCGCGCATTCACGTGAGAAGGGACCTGTGTTCCAAAACATTTTTCAAGTCATTGCAAACATCCGGTTGGAATATTATTGAAGTTTGAAGTTAAAATGGCCCTAAAGATTGATGCTATACAACATTTGACATGTTTGAATGAACGTAAATATAACTTTATGGACTTTTCGTCGTGACATTTTCCTCGCGCGTCCTACATTTTGAGTAGCTTACTGAACGCGCAAACAACATGGAGTTATTTGGTCATAAATTATGAACTTTATCGAACAAAACAACATTTATTGTGGACCTGGGATTCCTGGAAGTGCCTTCTGATGAAGATTATTAAAGGTAAGTGAGTATTTCTAATGCTATTTATGCATTTAGATGACTCCAAAATGGCAGGTATCTGTAATTGCCTGATGTATTTTTCTGAGCGCAGTACTCAGATTATTGCAAAGTGTACTTTCCCAGTAAAGTTATTTTGAAATCTGTCAATGCGGTTGCATTCAGGAGATGTTAATCTATAATTCTTTGAATAACAGTTTAATATTTTATCAACGTTTATAATGAGTATTTTTGTAAATTGTTGTGCTGATTCACCGGCAGTTTTGGGGGAAATATTTGCACTTTTTGCACCAAAGTAAGTTCATCTCTAGGAGACTGAACGCGTCTCCTTCCTGAGCGGTATGAGGGCTGCGTTGTCCCATGGTGTTTATACTTGCGTACTATTGTTTGTACAGGTGAATGTGGTACCTTCAGGCATTTGGAAATTGTTTCCAAGGATGAACCAGACTTGTGAAGGTCTACAATTTGTTTTCTGAGGTCTTGGCTGATTTCTTTTTTTCCCATGATGTCAAGCTAAGAGGCACTGAGTTTGAAGGTAGGCCTGGAAATACATCCACATGTACACCTCCAATTGACTCAAATTATGTAAATTAGCCTATCAGAAGCTTCTAAAGCCATAATATCATTTTCTGGAATTTTCCAAGCTGTTTAAAGGCACAGTCAACTTACTGTATGTAAACTTCTGACACACTGGAATTGTGATAGTGAATTATAAGTGAAATAATCTGTCTGTAAACAATTGTTGGAAAAATTACTTGTGCACAAAGTAGATGTCCTAACCGACTTGCCAAAACTATAGTTTAACAAGAAATTTGTGGAGTGGTTGAAAAACGAGTTTTAATGACTCCAACCTAAGTGTCAGTAAACTTCTGACTTCAACTCAATATACATATATACACCATCATGAGACATTTATTTTCATATTGTGTTGACAGCGATCAGTACATGGTGAATATGTATTCAGCAAACGCACCCAGAGGCATTATGGAGAGGTATTTGCCACGGAACTTGCTGGATATGGTGATTTGCTGCCAGAGGGTCCAGCCTCGCTGAGAAATCACATGGTGAGCTGCTGCTGGGGGGTGATGGCTCACCTACAGAGTGGGGGTTAGGGGAAAAGCTTATTTACATATTCAAAGGAAGATCACTGCTCTGGCTTCTAGTATGTCAATGATTGGAACTGTTGTGTATAATGGCTTGTATCTACAGCAGAGGTACTAAATGGCAGTGCCGTCTGCAAATACATGGAGTATTTTTTGGTGTTTTTGTGTGCGTTTGTCTCAGCGTCATATTGTACTGTATCTCTGTCTCTGTGTGTACCTGCTCACACAGCGAGCGGTAGCCCAAGTCGTCCAGCCGGTCCAGCTCGTAGGTCTCCCCCAGCAGGGGGTTGAAGGGCTTGGCCGTGCGGTGGACGGTGGTGGAGTAGGAGGACACAGAGAAGGCTGCCACCAGACACAGCTGCTCCAGGGAGCTCTCGCAGCACGCCGCCTTGTCCAGCAGCTCATGGTACTCCAGGTCCTCTGTCAGCCGCTGCAGCATGGACAGAGGCTCGTTGAAGTTCACCTGCAGGGGAGGGACAGACAAGACAGAGAGACAGACAGATTTCTATGGTTACAAGAGTTGTCATTGACTTGCACATTTGAGGCAAGTCCCAAATGGCCCACTATTGGGATGCCGCTCTCTCCACCTCTCAAACACTCACACCCATGCTCATTCTGCTACATGGACACAAGCACGCCACACACACACTCACAGGCATGGGGATCTTGGAGAGCTCTTTGCCGATGCAGTTCTTCATGATGCTCCACAGGTTGAGGGAGTAGTTGGGCTTGTCTGGGATGCGGCTCCGCCTCTTTCTGAGGGGCTGCAGCTCCTTCCCGGAATCCTTACAGCTAGGAGACACCTGAGGGAGAGAGCGATAGAGACAGAGAGAGAGTGAGAGAGAGTGAGAGAGAGTGAGAGAGAGAGTGAGTGAGAGAGAGATGGGGAAGGAGTGAGAGAAAGGGAGAGAGGAAGGGAGAGACGGAGGGAGAGAGCGGGAGAGACAGGGAGAGGGAGAGAGAGAGAGAGATGGGTATGGAGTGAGAGAGAGGGAGAGAGAGAGGGAGAGACAGAGAGACAGATGGGGAAGGAGTGATAGAGAGAGAAAGGGAAAGACGGGGAGGGGGAGAGAGAGAGAGAGAGAGAGAGAGAGAGAGGGGGAGAGAGAGAGAGAGAGAGAGAGAGAGAGAGAGAGAGAGAGAGACAGGGAAGGAGAGAGCGGGAGAGACAGGGAGAGAGACATGGGGAGAGACATGGGGAGAGACAGGGGGAGGGAGAGACAGGGGGAGGGGGAGACAGGGGGAGGGAGAGACAGGGGGAGGGGGAGACAGGGGCAGGGGGAGACAGGGGCAGGGGGAGACAGGGGGAGGGGGAGACAGAGGGAGAGACAGAGGGAGAGACAGAGGGAGAGACAGAGGGAGAGACAGAGGGAGAGACAGAGGGAGAGACGGGGAAGGAGTGACTGAGACATACATCTACCTTTAGATTTGTTAACATCATAGAACGCTGTGAAGAGAACTCTAACTTAACTATGGACAGCTGGTCAGGGACACAGTGACTCACCATTTGTAGAGTGACACAGAGAGAAAAGAGAGGGAATAAGAGAGGAGAATGAGAGAGGGGGAACCGGGAGAGCAGATGTCTAACTGGTAATTAAGATCCAGAGAAATGACGGAGAGAAAGAGAGAGCAGCTGTGCATCTCCAGCACTGCAGAGGGAACAGGCCACAGCAAGTACACACACAGAGAACCTGTGAGTGTGTGTGTTCATTTGTGTGGTAAAAGCATGCAAGTGTGTGTGTGTGTGTGTGTGTGTGTGTGTGTGTGTGTGTGTGTGCATGTGCAAAAACACATGCCCAAGCTATAGTTTGTGATATGCAAATTTCCTTAACAGGATCTTAGAAAACAGCAGCTGGAAACAGGCTAAAAATAACACAAAGAGCTTCACAAAAAGCGACGAGGGTGAAACTACAGTGAGGTGGTGGAAAAGCCTAGTGTGTCGACAGGCATGTGGATTATTACTGAGAGCTGTTTGTAGGAGACACACTCACATTGTCCTGGTTCCAATCATTGGTATGGCCTCCACTCACTCCACACAGGTTACTCTGAGAACACCTGGAAGAGGAACATCATCTTAACAACAACACACACCCACACACTGAAGACACGTAAAATAACCAAAACAGACGGAAGAAGACAGGCACAGACACAGACGGACGTCTAGTCAGCAGTGATCGGTCTCTGAGCTGTTCTGTTAGCGGTGGATAGATGTGTCTGAGCTGGAGAGGAGCAGAGTATGTATCTGGGAAATGGAAACACTATTTTCTTCACAGGGAAAGAGTCCTGCGAGACAGAAGGTGTTGAAGTAAAATAACGCAGAAACACGTCAGCAAAAAAATTAACTAATTCAAATGCAACAACAAAGTTCTAAAACTGAGCCACATATTTTGGAGGTGAAAGAATGAAGAAAACAGAAGTGGCTGGTTAATTCCCTGGTAGAGGTTCAGTAAGAGGCAGGAGCTATCTTTTATCATAGAGAGGACAACATCTTGAGCTGTTAATGGTGCCAGAGCCATTACAGGACAGATAGACACTCATTAAAAACAGACCGAGGAAGCTCGCAGTCGCAGACAGACAACACTGCCACCGTACAAGCAAGTAAGTGTGTTTTTGTGTGTGTTTTTGTGTGTGTGCTGTTTACGTGCATGTGTGTGAGTGAGTGAGTGAGTGTGAGAGAGAGATTATGAGCACAGAGGGGAGAATGTTATTACGTTTTAGAGCTGGTGGTTTATTGCGCCGCTGATGGAGGGAATGAGTCTTACACAGGCAATATGAGGTGTACTATATGGCTCTGGGCTCGACAGATGCTCTGGTGCAAACACTACAGAACCCATCAACACGGCACAATCAAGTCATCACATCTTTGTATTTATCACAGTCTATTCACACTGAATCAGTCAAAAGACAAAACGAATGCCAAACTAAACATCCATGATCCATTTAGTTGGATGTGAAGAGCAGAGGGTGGCCAAGCAGGGACGTTACCGTACAGGCCACGGGTGAGACTGACTGACCTGTGCTGGGTGTTCTCAGTGGCGGTTACTGTGATAAAGGCAGGGGAGTCCTCCATGGCGTCAAAGTATTCCGTATCCTCATCTTCATCACTCGCCTCCCCTTTCTGAGGCCTCTCACTCCCTCCTGAGGGAGAGAACACACAAACAAGCATGCACAAACACACACACACACACAGTAAGGTATTGTGTGTAACACACACCCTGCTCTATACTGGTGCGGGAGTAATCACATGATTTGTGGAGGGGAAGGTACAGTAGGTTACAGTAGCTAATCAACAAACCAAGGAGATTAATTATGGATAATTGGCTTTAATAGGTAATGTCCCTGCAGGCTAACGAAGTACTGAACTCAATTCCTGACGAGATGGGAGGGAAAACTCCAACACAACTTCAGACGGACAAATAATACTTCTATATCCATCCATTTGTGTGTGATACACAGCTACTCTGATACACTAGAATGGCTCACGATGGAGAGGTGATTACGCCCAGTTCAATACTATTAGTAACATGCTACTTCACTACTCATAAGAAATGTATCTTCTAGTCTATTCCAGTCTAATCCTTAATTACATAGACAATCTAATTCAAAACCATCTGACATAGCTTGCATGTCCTATTTCCACAAATTCACAGAGGCCTGTTAGTCTAAAGCCCTAAGGACCATGGACTAGGAGGCCTGGCTAAGAGGCCTTACCCTTCTTGGTGGTGGGGGAGCTGGGTGTGTTGACGGAGAGTGTGGGGGCCTCTCTCCAGGCTCTCTCCAGACTGTTGTGTTGCTTGGCTAGCTGCTCTATGGTCTCCTCCAGGTGGATACGCTGCTCTCTCTCATACTGCAGCGCCCGCTGCCATCTCCTGCTGTGGGTCTCCGCTAGGTCCAGGAAGTCGCGGCACGCCTATAATTACAAAACACAACATACAAACGCATGACGTCAGACATGATAAGAAGGACGAGAGACATGTCAATATGCACAGGGATATTTCTTAGTGTAGTCCTTGTGAATTTCTAGATGTTAAAGGCCTCCTAGGCCTTTCTTGATTGGTTGAAGGAAATCAGTTTCCCAACCAAGTTGATCGTTGTGTTATCATTCTAATCAAGGTTACCGTAAATATTTAGACCACTGTTGATTAGCACCATTATCAACATCTTGACCATTAGATATATTGGCATGCCTTGTAGCTCCCTCCAGTAACGAGCCCAACCGTTCCTTGATTTTAACTGGCGGCTTTATTCTGTAGTTTTAGTCAGAATTCTCACCTTCCGTGAGAATTATAAAGTCAATGAAAATACAGTTCAGCACACTCTTACAACCTTCTTGTCTTACGAGTGACTTATTAGCTTGGTATAACTCTGAAGTGCTTACATACATAAACAGTTTAGCCGGAGCTATAACAGTATCAGATTAAACACATGAATAAAGGAAAAATACCTCATTGGCTGCTTATTACAAAAGGGAGGAAACCAAAAACTCCACACTTATTATTCCTGGCATGAATTCACACTTCATCCTTAAATATTATAATGTTACCATCCTAACATACACACTTCAACCTTTACGAACTACACCCGAAGACATGAAAACTTAGCTAACACAGCGCGGGATTGCCTTCACTCCAAAGGTGTGTTGCTACGATAATAATCCCCGTTACAACAGTTCTTAGCCACGTAGTTCCGCTTGTCTTATCATTTTCCCCGCATAGCGAACACGTAAACAATACAAACCAAAAAAACTATGACAGACTTACAGGTTAATTGTCAGTTACATGCCTCTCTCATGCTGTGTGCATATTAAGTCAAAAAAGGCATTCTGAGTTACGACTGCATTCTTGGCAAAACGGAGAGGTTACTCTAGATCAAACACACAAGTAGTCTGTCAGCGTTCGCCTCCCTCTACATCGTGTGTCAGACCATGGAATGTGTTGGGAGGTCATTGACCTGAAACCACAGGAAATGGAACACACATTGTGATAAGCAGACTGTGGGGCAGAAACACACATCAGCAAAAACATCAGTCCTGCAGGCTACCACTGCTTCCCCAATTAAGTATCAGAGTGAATGGTCAAACAACTAGCCTAAACAGTATAACATGACAAACCTGTCTATATCCATCCATGGACTTCCTAGTCTGGAGATCTACCCAACCACGGAGTGCTCTGATCCTGTGAGCACATTGTTATGCAGTCAGTGCAGCATCCTGTTCAACATCCAGCCATTAAAAACCGATTTGGTCCGGGTGCGACAGGATAGCTGAAACCACTTGGCCACGGCTCTGGCTGTGGTGTGTCGCTGAGGGCCATGTGTGTCACGGAGCACAGATAATCTGTGTCCTCTCAGATAGGACATATCGCCCTCAGACAGACAGAACAGGGACATGGCAGGGTCCTATATATCCCCCACACTAAGCCAGCAGCTCAAAATAATTGGATATTTTAATATTGAAGATCTTTGTTGAAACACGCACTAACCATGTAGAGTAGGATCTTAATTTGACCCGTTTCTCACAGCAGGAGAATAATCCTGCAGCAGCATAGTTTAACCAATTGACATGTTATAATTTTAGTCTTCTCACAGTACAGGCCATCACATTAATAAATCAGAGAGCTGCACGCTAGCCAAACTGACAATTACTGATGACCTGAAACCAAGACCAAAAGTCTAAACTAACATCCCAAAGTGTTTCAGTCATTTCACACCAAATCAAATGAACAGCAGTGTTATTGTAGCTAAATCACAGCCTTACTCACAGATAATATATATATCCTCTTACCTTCAGAAGTCAAATAGTAAGTGCTCCGATTGCAGAGGTTTGACTTCTCACACTGAAAGTGCATCATGTGACAGAGCTACTCACTTCCTTCTGCTCCTCAGGCACATATACAATTAAATATCAACTTAAATCCAACTTTGGTTCCACTTTTTTTCTGCTGAATCCATCCTTTCAACTCAGACTGCTGCTCGTGACTTCCGGTGGGGGAAATATCATCATGTCTGAACTCAGTGGATATCACATAATGGATATCACATAATGGATATCACATAATGGATATCACATAATGGATGTCACATAATGGATGTCACATAATGGATGTCACATAATGGATATCACATAATGGATGTCACATAATGGATGTCACATAATGGATATCACATAATGGATATCACATAATGGATGTCACATAATGGATGTCACATAATGGATGTCACATAATGGATATCACAATGATTCAACATGCAAATCAAGCAGATTTAACAGCTGTTGGAGTTGAAATAAATGTTCTGGTTCAGTTTACAGTGTGTGCATGGTTTGGCAAGTGTGACATTTACGTCAAGGTTTCATATGGCTTGAGTCCATTAAATGGAAAGGGGCTACCCACTCCAATCAGGGTCAGATCCGCATCCCTCCAGTCAGGGTGAGATCCGCATCCCTCCAGTCAGGGTCAGATCCGCATCCCTCCAGTCAGGGTCAGATCCGCATCCCTCCAGTCAGGGTCAGATCCCCATCCCTCCAGTCAGGGTCAGATCCGCATCCCTCCAGTCAGGGTCAGATCCGCATCCCTCCAGTCAGGGTCAGATCCGCATCCCTCCAGTCAGGGTCAGATCCGCATCCCTCCAGTCAGGGTCAGATCCCCATCCCTCCAGTCAGGGTCAGATCCGCATCCCTCCAGTCAGGGTCAGATCCCCATCCCTCCAATCAGGGTCAGATCCCCATCCCTCCAATCAGGGTCAGATCCCCATCCCTCCAATCAGGGTCAGATCCCCATCCCTCCAATCAGGGTCAGATCCCCATCCCTCCAATCAGGGTCAGATCCCCATCCCTCCAATCAGGGTCAGATCCCCGCCCCCCTCCTACCACCAGTTGGTGTAAAATGAGATCAAGAGCAGTGGTTGTGGTGACATATCAAATACATCACAAACCTACTGTAGCTATCAGCACATAGCCTACTTATCTACTCCCCCTTTCCTCTGCTTGCACAAAACCATTCAAAAAACTACTACAGGGAAATTTCAGAAGTAGCACTTTTCCACCCCCTCCCTCATCCGCCTCCCTTATCCGCCTCCCTCATCCCTCATCCGCCTCCCTCATCCGCCTCCCTCATCCGCCTCCCTCATCAGCCTCCCTCATCAGCCTCCCTCATCAGCCTCCCTCATCAGCCTCCCTCATCAGCCTCCCTCATCAGCCTCCCTCATCAGCGCCTCCAGTTTAACCAGCTCTAGCAGTGGTTTAATGAGATAGTAAATCCAACAGGGTATGTTTTATTGCCTGTCCAGTAACTTTCAGTTCCCACTCCAATTAATCAACACAGAAATTAACTGCATGCAGAAACAAAAGGCCTTTAGAGAGAAGACAGCTAAATCTATGATAAAAGTGTAGACTTCTCCACACAGACATAGAACTCTCTAAATGGGGCTGAACTTTTTACAAAGCTTCAGCTGAGCAAACACAGCCCATCATTTCCTCACAGTATCAGTTCAGGCCATGTTTAAAAAGATCATGTGCCCTGGGTACACTATCCCACCTGCTTGTGACCCATGTTATGGGAACATTCTCCATGTGTCAGAAACACATTACCACAGAAATAACAGTCTCTGTCCCAGACAAAACAAAGCTATCTATTGTCAAACATACAACAACAAAAAACATGAACACATCAAAGCCAAGCAGCATAGTAGAAGAGAGACACACAAACCTTGTCTGATTGTCTGTGTAGCGTCTGGCCCCTGTAAGAGCATGTCTTGTTTTGTGGAGGTAGAGGGGGCTCTGGCATTCGCCTCTGGGCTCACATCCCTGGGCTGGGAGGGTCTAGGGAGGTTTGGGGAGGGGGCAAGACTATTCCTGTCCCCCCCCCAGCCCAGATCCGGTATCACTCCTTCAGCACTGACCACTCCTTTCCTCTGCCCTCTAGTCCACTATAATACCACATGGCCTATGGAAATGACTCTCTGTGGTCATGGTAACCATGACTAACCATGAGCCATGGTAACCATGAGCTACTGTAGTTCCGATGCTAACAACCCCACCGCACATATCTAACATACTGTAACTGGATGGGTGGCATGATACGTCACTGCTAGAAAGAGGTAACGCCTAAGAAGAGCTTCCCTTTGTCGTCACATTTGCAAGAGCATTTGAGAATCTAAAGCACATCACTACAGTAATTACGCAAATCAAAATCCAATCAAAATCCGCTGACCTGTGTCATTCCTGTCACATCTACTGTATCATGCCATAGCACTGAGAATGATGGTCACTCTACACAGTACCCTATGCCATGTAAAAGGCTTCTGCACATAGTGCATTCAGAAAGTATTCAGACTGGATTAAATGGATTAAAGTGTTCCCCCCCCTTCTTCAATCTACACACAATACCCCATAATGACAAAGCAAAAACAGCTTTACATTTTTTGTCAAATTAAATAAAAAAGAAAAAACTGTAATATGACATTTACATAAGTATTCAGACCCTTTACTCAGAACTTTGTTGAAGCACCTTTGGCCTCGATTACAGCCTCAAATCTTCTAGGTATGATGCTACAAGCTTGGCACACCTGCATTTGGGGAGTTTCTAAAATTCTTCTCTCCAGATCCTCTCAAGCGCTGTCAAGTTGGATGGGGAGTGTCGCTGCACAGCTATTTTCAGGTCTCTCTAGAGATGTTCGATCAGGTTCAAGTCCGGGCTCTGACTGGACCACTCAAGGACATTCAGAGACTTGTTCCAAAGCCACTACTGAGTTGTCTTGGCTGTGTGCTTAGGGTCGTTGTCCTGTTGGAAGGTGAACCTTCACCCCAGTCTGAGGTCCTGAGCGCTCTGGAACAGGTGTTTATCAAGGATCTCTCCGTACTTTGCTCTGTTCATCTTTCCCTTGATCCTGACTAGTCTCCCAGTCCCTGCCGCTGAAAAACATCCCCACAGCATGATACTGCCACCACCATGCTTCACCGTAGGGATGATGCCAGGTTTCCTCCAGACGTGACACTTGGCATTCAGGCCAAAGAGTTTAACCCTGGTTTCATCAGATCAGAGAATCTTGTTTCTCATGGTCTGAGTCCTTTAGGTGCCTCTTGGCAAATTCCAAGCTGGCTGTCATATGCGTTTTACTGAGGAGTGGCTTCCGTCTGGCCACTCTACCATAAAGGCCTGATTGGTGGAATGCTGTAGTGATCGTTGTCCTTCTGGAAGGTTCTCCCATCTCCACAGAGGAACTCTGGAGCTCTGTCAGAGTGACCATCGGGTTCTTGGTCACCTCCCTGACCAAGGCCCTTCTCCCCCGATTGCTCAGTTTGGCCAGGCGGCCAGCTCTAGTAAGAGTCTTGGTGGTTCCAAACTTCTCCCATTTAAGAATGATGGAGGCCACTGTGTTCTTGGGGACCTTCAATGCTGCAGAAATGTTTTGGTACCCTTCCCCAGATCTGTGTCGACACAAACCTCTCTCGGAGCTCTACGGACAATTCCTTCGACCTCATGGCTTGGTTTTTGCTCTGTCAACTGTGGGACCTTATATCTACAGGTATGTGCCTTTCCAAATCAAGTCCAATCAATTGAATTTACCACAGGTGAACTCCAATCAAGTTGTAGAAACAGCTCAAGAATGATCAATGGAAACAGGAGGCACCTGAGCTTAATTTTGAGTCTCATAGAAAAGGGCCCGAATACCTATGTAAATAAAGTATCTGTTTTTTATTTTTTATAAATTTGGAGATTTTTTTTTAATCCTGTTTTCGTTTTGTCATTAAAGGATAGTGTGTAGATTGATGAGAAAAATCTTAATTTAATCACTTTTAGAATATGGCTGTAACGTAACAACATTTAGAAAACTTCAAGGGGTCTGAATACTTTCCGAACCCACTGTATATCTAACATACAGCCAACCCAACTGCCTATGGACGGTTGTGGAAAGAATCTGCCCGGTGTGTAGTCTCAGTAGATCGCCGCTGGACATAGACCAACTTCTATATTTCAATAGGGACCTGAGTTGGGGAAAAAAAACAACCTAACGTATCATCCGTAGTTAGCTAGCTTTATTTGGATCGATGTGTAGAAGCCTTAAGTCTCACTACTCACATTGATCATAGCATTCGAGGTGATGCGGAAGAGGGTGGCTCGCTCGTTGACGCCCTTGATCTTCTCTCCTCCCTCCACGGGGACTCTCAGCGCCTCGAGTTCACTCAGAGAGCGCTGCAGGGCCGCCCCATGCTTGGCGATTAGGTCGTTACATGTGCTGAGGTCATCAAGCTTGCTGATCAGGGTCTTCAGAGTGCCCTGGATCCCCTCACTGCGGTCTGACTGGGTCGTGGGCTCCTCGTCCCCTGAGTCATCTGCAGAGGAAAGATCAGAGTTCAGATAAGAGGAGACTTTAAATAAAGGAGGGAAATCAAGGATGCATGGTCCTCACCACAGACATGGAAAACTAAATCAAACATTAGAAAGACATTAGCACTTCTTAATGCTATTTGGAGTACATTCCCCTAAAATGTAAACTCCATATTCTAAGCCCAATACCAGTGGCTGCATGAACTCATGCATCCATCTACCTTTATTGATTGCTCTCTAAGAAATGAGTTGGTTTCCCAAGTTAGAGCAATCGATAATCTCACCATTCAATGACCCACTCACGAGACATATAAAATGGAGGACACTGCAGTAGGCTCACCAGCAGCAGAGTCAGTGTTAAATTCATACAGAGAGGCAGCCAACAGATGACCCTCAATATATTATTGGAGGTCCTAATGAGCCAAATCTATGGTCGACGGATTGCTTTGCTTCATTACAGATTCATCACATTCCAAGAGATATACACATGCACAAGTTTGCATCTAAAATACACAGGGTCATTTATGACTTAGCTATGAAGAAATTCAGAGACACTATGAAAAAATACATTAAATAGTCATTACTGCCACTGATAAAATGTGTGCTGGGGCTGGATTTTACAGCTGGTTTTCACTTACTAACACACACACACACACACACACACACACACACACACACACACACACACACACACACACACCCCTACCTCTCTCTTAATGGCCCCTTTCCAGAGACAGACACTGGTGAAACCCTCGGAAGCAGAACAAATGTATTTAAGCCGAGTCAGGCCATTTACATGAGGCAGTCTTCCATTCCCTCAGTGGGCCCCTGCTCTGCTCTGCTGCAGTGGTGACTGCAGGGCAGTGTGTCCGCAGTGGAAGGTTACTCGGGACCACTCTGAACATACAGTATGAGAACAGTGTGTCTGCAGTGGAAGGTTACTCGGGACCACTCTGAACATACAGTATGAGAACAGTGTGTCTGCAGTGGAAGGTTACTCGGGACCACTCTGAACATACAGTATGAGAACAGTGTGTCTGCAGTGGAAGGTTACTCGGGACCACTCTGAACATACAGTATGAGAACAGTGTGTCCGCAGTGGAAGGTTACTCGGGACCACTCTGAACATACAGTATGAGAACAGTGTGTCTGCAGTGGAAGGTTACTCGGGACCCCTCTGAACATACAGTATGAGAACAGTGTGTCGGCGTCTGTCCAAACATTACAGACTCTTACTGGGAACAGAAATACCCCCCAGGTCAGGCACAGAACCAGAAATAGCCCACATCCAGGCATTATGGCACATCTCCTGGGATCTGAGGGATTTCACATTGCAATGACCCTGGTGATGGTCATATAAACATCAACGGTCAGTTTAGTAAAGAGACCTCCCACACAACATACTGTGTGACTTGATCAGAGACAGGTGTGTTAGTCTGTTAGAGAGCAACCACATCTTGACCATGCGTTTCCACAAACAAAAACCCTTTAAATGTCAGGGCAGAACACATGATTTACTGAGGCAAATCAGGAAAAATCTGACATTTGTTCTATAGTCCAGAAGTGGCATGGATCAAACTGATTCTCCACCATTTTCTCAACCCAAGATGCACAAAGTGACAGTGGATCTTACTTTTATGGAAATTGGTTTGAAGATGATACACACTACTATAAGGGTAACATAACGCACCGGTAAAACGTATGTGTGCATGGTACGGTGGCAGGGGGTGCATGTACATTTGTGTGTTTGAGTTACAAGCTATACACCGAGTGTACAAAACATTAAGAACACCTGCTCTTTCCATGACAGGCTGACCAGGAGAATCCAGGTGAAAGCTATGATCCCTTATTGATGTCACTTGTTAAATCAACTTCAATCAGAGTCAAGGGTAGAAGACAGGTTACAGAAGGATTTTTAAGCCTTTAGACAATTGAGACATGGATTGTGTATGCCTGTCATTCAGAAGGTGAATGGGCAAGACACAATATTTAAGTGCCTTTCAACGGGATAAGATAGTAGATGCCAAGCAAACCGGTTTGAGTCAAGAACTGCAAAGATGCAGGGTTTTTCAAGCTCAACAGTTTTCCGTGTGTATCAAGAATGGTCCATCACCCAAAGGACATCCGGACAACTTGACACAAGTGTGGGAAGCATTGCAGTCAACATGGGCCAGCATCCCTGTGGGACGCTTTCGACACCTTGTAGGGTACACGCCCCGACAAATTTAGGCTGTTCTGAGGCAAAAGGGGGGCTTAATACATTAGGAAGGTGTTCTTAATGTTTTGTATACTCGGTGTATATAGGAAGTAAAATGTATCTTTTCACGAGTGCAACAGCAGACATGACTTATTGTAGTGAGTTAAATAAAGGAGGTGATGTATCATCGCCCTCAAGACGAGAGTGTTGGACGCTGGAGCCTATGAAACCGGCCTCTACTGCTCTGGCAGGTTTATGAGTAGATGGGAGGGTCTTTCACATTTTTGAAAGGAATGTAGCTTCTCTTAAGATGAGGAGTGGGACGTTATTGATTTAGCCTAGAATCCATCTAGAAGGATCAGGAAACCCACCATCACCCCAGGTTAGAGGACGACATGGAGAATCATTTTCTCAAACTCTCTCTGAAGAATGACTGTTCAATTCAGATCATTTTCACAACCTTTCAGCTCTTCTTCGACCACCTTCCTCCTCTTCACTTTCCATCTACTCTCGCATAGCTCTGTTGTATTCTTTCTTGCCGTCTCACTCTCCCTTCTTTAGACTATTCCTGCATATACATCTATTGTCTGTCTGCCAGTCCTCTTCTGTTATTCCTCTCCTCCTCCTCCTCTTCATCTGTTATATCAGGGAGTAATCCTGCACAGCCTAGGGTGGTGATTAGAATGTTCCAAGCATGTCACTTGAATGTGAAAGTGTCAGTTTAACAGCTAGCAAAGGAAGCTGTCATAGAGGCCATTCTACTTCCACATTCCCACTAGCAACATGTCAGCTCTCTCTCTGACCTCACAGAGGAAGTGACTAACACTACTGAGAAACACATTTACAACATGTAGGCCTACATCAGTGACGCCAAAAATCATCACATGCTGCACACACTACTGACAACAAAGCCTGAAAGGCACTACTACCCGTTTCCACTTCTACACAGGCATAGCCGAGTCATAAAGACAGCAGCACCAGGAGCAGTGAGAACCAGGCAGTGGAGTGTATTAAAGTGAATCATTCCCAGTCCCAGGCTAGCGGGCTGGAGGTCTGCGGACAGTCTAGAGCCTTGGCAATTACTCCACAATCTGACCTGGCAGAATGACATGCTACCAACAGACAGTTGCTCATCAAATAACAACAAGAAATGGCAACCACATCAACAGGCATTCATGATAAACCAAGACCAAATACGATACAGAGAGCCAGGGACAAGTCACACAATCGATTACAAAAATAACTCATCTCCTAACTGTTTGGTAGTGCTAAAGAGACTGAACAATGACAACACAAGATGTCTCTCTTCGTGCTAATCAAATGTCCTCCAGTAATCCATAAAGAGGGGGAAACCAACCCTCCTATTTGAAAGGGGAGACATCCTGGAAGAGGGAGGAGAGAAAAGAGAGGAGGGAGAGAGAGGTAAAACACCACAAGAAAGGAAGACGAGGGCACTCACCATGTTTGCACCCTTGGGCCTCCATCTTCACCCAGTGGGTTGTGACCAGTAAGCAAGCACAACCAGCATAGACAGCCAGAGACTGACTGCTCTGACTAGGTGATGTAATGCGTGAGCGTGCTGAATGGCCACGCTGTGTGCAGGAGCACAGAGACACAAAACTGTCCAGCCAGAGGAAAAGACAAAAGCAGGCAGAGCTTCCGTAGACAGTCCAGCCCTGCACCAACAGAGATGGGAGCCCAGAATGACCCTCCCCATGACCATCTCCCAGACCTGGAATTGAATTATAATTAGAGCAGTTAGGCTCAGTTAGCGCAGGAGGCACCACAGAGAGAGAGAGGGAACAGTAGGACTGTTTGGCGAGGCACGGCGTCACTCACCGCCTTCTATAGGATGTATACTAACTAGTAGTGGCCTATAGGACACATTAGGGTAGAGCAGAGACATATAGAGGAGAGGAAGCATGGCAGAGACATCCCCCAGGATCCTTAATATAGCCTCCAGAACACAACTCTGCAACCCAAGAGGGACTGCCCTATGCAACCCTCCAACACCATCCCATCCTCCTCTCTTTATGTAGCAGCAAGGTATGCCTTGGCACTTGGCACTTGGCATGGCTGCCACTACAGCAATGCCGCTCATCCTGATCCACAGTGTTAAAGTCATCCACATTCAGTTAACTGCCAAAATAATGGAAACACTTGAGTAAATAGGGATACAAAGTATATTGAAAGCAGGTGCTTCACTACAGGTGTGGTTCCTGAGTTAATTAAGCAATTAACATCCCATCATGCTTAGGGTTATGTATAAAATGCTGGGTAGGCCATTATTTTGGCTACAATGCCCCCATCCATAGAGCACAAGTGCTCACTGAATGGTTTGGTCACTGAATGGTTGGATGAGCATGAAAACGATGTAAACTATATGCCATGGCCGTCTCAGTCACCAGATGTCAACCCAATTAAACACTTATGGGAGATTCTGGAGCGACGCCTGAGACAGCATTTTCCACAACCATTAACAAAACACCAAATCCTGGAATTTCTCGTGGAAGAATCCCTCCAATGAGTTCCATGCCAAGGTGTATTGAAGCTGTTCAGGTGGTTCGTAGTGTCCAATGCCCTATTAAGAGACTTTATGTCGGTGTTTCCTTTATTTTGGCAGTTACAGACTGAAATTACAGCTGAGCGAAGCAGGCAGGGTAACGTCAGGACATCCCAAGATGAGAGGCCTAAGTGGGGCTGCAGGGAAGGAATAAATAGACCAGCAGGCAGGAACAGGATATGGCCAGGGTATGATCAGACTGGGCTTAAACTGTTTATGAGGAGAAAATAAATGTATTAAGTCTGTATTAACTTTTAACTGTCCATGTTGCTATACAGATATCATTTTAGGCCAGGGCTACCGAAATTGTTGCTTTGCCGTGATTGGTTGTAGGTCACTAATAGGCCTCTACTATTGGCTGACATAGCCTATATCACTCACTAAAGGAGGCGGTAGAGAATGAGTTTGGGACAGGTAGTTGAGGCAGGTAAATTGTAGAAGTTTAGAGAGGAGGTAGAGTATTCACAACTCACTGCCAAGGACTTCACCAGCCAAGTGATGGCACTTAAAAATAAACTGTCACATGCACCAAGGACTATGCCTATGTGTTTAATGGATAATCTGCTTACAGCAGGTTGTCTGCATAACTAATTGCCATTCCAGCACCTCCGGGCCCCCGGCATGCAGTCTCTGAATCCATAACAAAGTCAAACCACCCTACCATCATCAGTACACTCACCTCATAGCTAATGGGGAGGCTGCCTGCTGGGAACACAAACACTGCCTTCATGGGGTGAAATCACAGAGGAGAGGAGTACTGGTATTCTTTGGATAATAAGAGCTAGGACATTAGGATGGGGAGAAACTAAAGCTGGAATGTTTTTAGCTGTTACACAGAAGGGGACTTCATTTGGTAGTGAGCCAGAGGTGAAGTTGTCATGATGATCATCTATCAAACATACAGAGGAAATGAAATGAAATATAAAACAAAGGAAGGGCATTTCAAACAACATTAGATTACAGGATATGAGTGGCTGATCAGTGAACCAATCAGAAATACAAGACACATGGCATGGCTTGCAGCCCCAGGGTACACAGAGAGTTGTGTGGGGGGTTAATGGTAATCTTCTGCAGGTAATGAGGAGCTGTGCTGTGATGGTGCAGTGTACTGCTACACCCAGTGTCGTGCTCAGCCCCCCCCCCACCCCTCGGAATGCACAGGACAACGGATGTGGTGGGACGGCTCTCCTTAGCAAGGTCGACGACACAGAGCGAGAGAATCAATAATCACATGAGTCACGACTCAAGGGCGACGTGTCATCCTCCTCCCCACACCTCAGAGAACACCTATTACAGAGACCAATAGAAAGCTGAGGCTCCCTCTACTGCTCTGATTTTATGCCTCAATTTCAGCCGATCTTGATGTCTATGATCTTCCTGTAAAAAAACCTAGTCGTTACACATCACGTAAACCCACTACTAAATGTACAATAACCTGTACCTTCCACATCCTTCTTAGCATGCAAACTGCTAATTTCTCACGTCTGGTCTGACAGAGAGCGAGAAAGAAAGAGAGAGAAAGAGAAAGAGAGAGAGAGAGAGAGAGAGAGAGAGAGAGAGAGAGAGAGAGAGAGAGAGAGAGAGAGAGAGAGAGAGAGAGAGAGAGAGAGAGTGAGAGAAAGAGATGTGTAATTAGGAGAGCAGTGCAGTACTACTAAACTGACAGACCCAGTCAGATCAGTGGTCTGGCTCAGGGTACATCCATGAGCATGGAGATCTGCTCTACCCCAGGAGCATGCATGGAGTCATGCAGGAAGCCTGTCTCTGTGTGTTAACACTGATATTCACACACCAAACAGACAGAGGGAAGACAGCTGTACTTTAGTCTCTGGGTGGCCTAGACATAGAATGATGGGATAGTGATGAGGTAATAATGAGATAATTATTAACAGTTCATCATAATAAATAATGTGAAGAATCACATCCTCACTGCATAAATCATATAATGGCGTGTATGTTTATAAGATACAGTACCAAATACCATATTAAGTGACCCTAATCAGTAATCAATGCATTGTTTTGCAGAGAACCCATTACAATTAGTGGCAGGAGCATTGGGCCAGTAACCGAAAGGTCGCTGGTTCGAGCCGACAAGCTGAAAATCGGTCAATGTGCCCTTGAGCAAGGCACTTAACGCTAATTGCTATTGTAAGTCGATCTGGATAAGAGCTTCTGCTAAATGACTAAAATGTAAAAATGTAAATGATCCCACTTCAGAAATCCTATCAGATCCCATCTCCGCTCAGCTCCATATACAGTATATACCAAGTACAGTCTCAAGCTATTCTACCACATCCAGCTCAGCTCCATATACAGAATATACCAAGTACAGTCTCAAGCTATTCTACCTCATCCAGCCCAGCTCCATATACAGTATATACCAAGTACAGTCTCAAGCTATTCTACCACATCCAGCTCAGCTCCATATACAGTATATACCAAGTACAGTCTCAAGCTATTCTACCACATCCAGCTCAGCTCCATATACAGTATATACCAAGTACAGTCTCAAGCTATTCTACCACATCCAGCTCAGCTCCATATACAGTATATACCAAGTACAGACTCAAGCTATTCTACCTCATCCAGCTCAGCTCCATATACAGTATATACCAAGTACAGTCTCAAGCTATTCTACCACATCCAGCTCAGCTCCATATACAGTATATACCAAGTACAGTCTCAAGCTATTCTACCTCATCCAGCTCAGCTCCATATACAGTATATACCAAGTACAGTCTCAAGCTATTCTACCTCATCCAGCTCAGCTCCATATACAGTATATACCAAGTACAGACTCAAGCTATTCTACCTCATCCAGCTCAGCTCCATATACAGTATATACCAAGTACAGTCTCAAGCTATTCTACCTCATCCAGCTCAGCTCCATATACAGTATATACCAAGTACAGTCTCAAGCTATTCTACCTCATCCAGCTCAGCTCCATATACAGTATATACCAAGTACAGTCTCAAGCTATTCTACCTCATCCAGCTCAGCTCCATATACAGTATATACCAAGTACAGTCTCAAGCTATTCTACCACATCCAGCTCAGCTCCATATACAGTATATACCAAGTACAGTCTCAAGCTATTCTACCTCATCCAGCTCAGCTCCATATACAGTATATACCAAGTACAGTCTCAAGCTATTCTACCTCATCCAGCTCAGCTCCATATACAGTATATACCAAGTACAGTCTCAAGCTATTCTACCACATCCAGCTCAGCTCCATATACAGTATATACCAAGTACAGTCTCAAGCTATTCTACCTCATCCAGCTCAGCTCCATATACAGTATATACCAAGTACAGTCTCAAGCTATTCTACCTCATCCAGCTCAGCTCCATATACAGTATATACCAAGTACAGTCTCAAGCTATTCTACCTCATCCAGCTCAGCTCCATATACAGTATATACCAAGTACAGACTCAAGCTATTCTACCACATCCAGCTCAGCTCCATATACAGTATACACCAAGTACAGACTCAAGCTATTCTACCTCATTCAGCTCAGCTCACATCCCAAACCACACGCACACCTGAGGTTAAAGGAGGCCATGGATGGAGAAATGGTGCATTGGTAGGTAATGCATAACTACCCATGAAATCTGGAGAGTAGGTTATATTTAGTAGTACCGACGGACTAGTATGTACTTGTGTGTCTGTCTGTTTTTAGAGTAGTCAGATTCATCAAGGAGAAGAGAGCCACAGGGAGCTGAGCGAGGGAGTTTGAGAGAAAGAGAATAGAGGAGTGGGAGAGAGAGAGCGAGAGAGAGAGAGAGCGTTAGAGTGAGTGACCAGATAGAGGAGAGAGAGGATAGAGGAGAGAGAGGATAGAGGAGAGAGAGGAGAGAGAGGATAGAGGAGAGAGAGGATAGAGAGAGGGGCGAGAGGGGAGAGGGGAGAGGGGAGAGAGAGGATAGAGGGGAGAGAGGATAGAGGGGAGAGAGGTTAGAGGGGAGAGATGATAGAGGGGAGAGATGATAGAGGGGAGAGATGATAGAGGGGAGAGATGATAGAGGGGAGAGATGATAGAGGGGAGAGAGGATAGAGGGGAGAGAGATAGAGAGAGGGGTGAGAGATAGAGAGAGGGGTGAGAGATAGAGAGAGGGGTGAGAGGGGAGAGGGGAGAGAGAGGATAGAGGGGAGAGAGGATAGAGGGGAGAGAGGTTAGAGGGGAGAGAGGATAGAGGGGAGAGAGGATAGAGGGGAGAGATGATAGAGGGGAGAGATGAAAGAGGGGAGAGATGATAGAGAGAGGAGAGAGGAGAGAAGAGAGAGAGGGGAGAGGGGAGAGAGGATAGAGGAGAGAGAGGATAGAGGAGAGAGAGGAGAGAGGAGAGACGATAGAGGGGAGAGAGGATAGAGGATAGAGGAGAGAGGGAAGAGAGGATAGAGGGGAGAGGATAGAGGAGAGAGGGAAGAGAGGAGAGAAGAGAGAGGGGAGAGAGGATAGAGGAGAGATGGGAGAGAGGATAGGGGGGGAAGAGAGGATAGGGGAGAGAGGAGAGAGAGAAGGGAGAGAGGAGAGAGAGGAGAGAGAGGAGCGAGGATAGATGATAGAGGGGAGAGGATAGGGGAGAGAGGGGAGAGAGGAGAGAGGAAAGAGGAGAGAGAGGAGAGAGGGAAGAGAGGAGAGGAGGAGAGGAGAGGAGAGAGGGGATAGAGGGGAGAGAGGGGAGAGAGGATAGAGGGGAGAGAGGATAGAGGGGAGAGAGGATAGAGAGGATAGAGGGGAGAGGATAGAGGGGAGAGAGGAGAGAGGGGAGAGAGGATAGAGGGGGAGAGAGGAGAGAGGGGAGAGGGAAGAGAGGAGAGAGGAGAGAGGAGAGAGGGAAGAGAGGAGAGAGGAGAGACGATAGAGGGGAGAGAGGATAGAGGATAGAGGAGAGAGGGAAGAGAGGAGAGAGGAGAGAGGGAAGAGAGGATAGAGGATAGAGGAGAGAGGGAAGATAGGAGAGAGGAGAGAGGGAAGAGAGGAGAGACGATAGAGGATAGAGGGGAGAGAGGAGAGAGGGGATAGAGGAGAGAGAGGATAGAGGGGAGAGAGGAGAGAGGGGATAGAGGAGAGAGGGGATAGAGGGGAGAGAGGATAGAGGATAGAGGAGAGAGGGAAGAGAGGAGAGAGGAGAGAGGGAAGAGAGGATAGAGGAGAGAGGGAAGATAGGAGAGAGGAGAGAGGGAAGAGAGGAGAGACGATAGAGGAGAGAGAGGATAGAGGGGAGAGAGGAGAGAGGGGATAGAGGAGAGAGAGGATAGAGGGGAGAGAGGAGAGAGGGGATAGAGGAGAGAGGGGATAGAGGGGAGAGAGGATAGAGGATAGAGGAGAGAGGGAAGAGAGATGATAGAGGGGAGAGATGAAAGAGGGGAGAGATGATAGAGAGAGGAGAGAGGAGAGAAGAGAGAGAGGGGAGAGGGGAGAGAGGATAGAGGAGAGAGAGGATAGAGGAGAGAGAGGAGAGAGAGGATAGAGGAGAGAGGGGATAGAGGAGAGAGGGGATAGAGGGGAGAGAGGATAGAGGATAGAGGAGAGAGGGAAGAGAGGAGAGAGGAGAGACGATAGAGGAGAGAGGGAAGAGAGGAGAGAAGAGAGAGGGGAGAGAGGATAGAGGAGAGATGGGAGAGAGGATAGGGGAGAGAGGGAAGAGAGGAGAGAAGGGAGAGAGGAGAGAGAGGAGAGAGAGGAGCGAGGATAGATGATAGAGGGGAGAGGATAGGGGAGAGAGGGGAGAGAGGAGAGAGGAAAGAGGAGAGAGAGGAGAGAGGGAAGAGAGGAGAGGAGAGAGGAGAGGAGAGAGGGGATAGAGGGGAGAGAGGGGAGAGAGGATAGAGGGGAGAGAGGATAGAGGGGAGAGAGGATAGAGGGGAGAGAGGATAGAGGGGATAGAGGGGAGAGGATAGAGGGGAGAGAGGATAGAGGGGAGAGAGGATAGAGGGGGAGAGAGGAGAGAGGGGAGAGGGAAGAGAGGAGAGAGGAGAGAGGAGAGAGGGAAGAGAGGAGAGAGGAGAGACGATAGAGGGGAGAGAGGATAGAGGATAGAGGAGAGAGGGAAGAGAGGAGAGAGGAGAGAGGGAAGAGAGGATAGAGGATAGAGGAGAGAGGGAAGATAGGAGAGAGGAGAGAGAGGAGAGACGATAGAGGAGAGAGAGGATAGAGGGGAGAGAGGAGAGAGGGGATAGAGGAGAGAGAGAGGATAGAGGGGAGAGAGGAGAGAGGGGATAGAGGAGAGAGGGGATAGAGGGGAGAGAGGATAGAGGATAGAGGAGAGAGGGAAGAGAGGAGAGAGGAGAGACGATAGAGGGGAGAGAGGATAGAGGATAGAGGAGAGAGGGAAGAGAGGATAGAGGAGAGAGAGGATAGAGGGGAGAGAGGACAGAGGAGAGAGAGGATAGAGGAGAGAGAGGATAGAGGAGAGAGAGGATAGAGGAGAGAGAGGATAGAGGGGAGAGAGGATAGAGGGGAGAGAGGATAGAGGGGAGAGGATAGAGGATAGAGGGGAGAGAGGATAGAGGGGAGAGAGGATAGAGGGGAGAGAGTGCGAGCGGTGTGTCCTGGGCCAGGAGAGGGACGAGAGTGTAATCCTGAGCAGTAATTGCTAACTGGCTGCTGGGCTCCCCTGAGATGCATCAAGTGAAGACAAATGGAGGAGACGGCAGGTTAAACCCAGTAGCACAGCGCCCGGCTCAAAGCAACCAAATTAGGAACTGTGCAGAGCAACCCATCACTGTCCCCCCAACCTCCGCAGTACACTTCTACTAGAATATTCAACACTATATAAGAACAAACCAAGGGGCCACCTAACTCACATTTTACCAGAAAGCAAAAGATCAGCTTTCAATGAAAACAAATGTAAAATGTAATTGTAAAAAAGTGCTGAAAAGGGATGTGAAATAAATCCATATGAATATTTATAGACAGAGGGGCGATATGATATTTCCTGCCTGGCGTTGTAAAGACTCCTATACAAGGAGGGGACATTGTAGAGAGCCAATATGTGGATTGATCCACATCACATTCAAGTTCTGTCACAAATGGCACCCTATAACCTATATAGTGCACTCCTTTTGATCACTCACTCAATCAATCAATCAATCAATCAATCAATCAATCAAATGTATTTATAAAAGCCCTTTTTACATCAGGGCCCTTCAAGGAGTATTGCCCTCTGCTCTCCCTCCCACTCTACAGGCATGGACATTCATTTGTGTTCCTCCTCTAAATGCAAATTCAGCACCTCAGTGGCACCTCCTCGTCCTTGTGAGAGGGCATTCTGGGAAGGGAAAGTGTGGGAGACTGGCCTGGGAACCCACAGTGGTGCTGTAGGGTTCTGCAGCAGGCAGGATGACAGGGTTAATGAGATATAGCCAATCAACAGGCCAGAAGGAAAGTTCATGCAACGACTGTAGATGACGGTCAGTTACACTGAAACAGTCTGTACTGAGTTCTACATGGTTTTATCTGAGAGTAGTAGGGCCAGGACCATACCAGTATCCTGGCAAGGAAAACAGCCCTAATGCTGGAAACAAACATCATTATGTTGTCATTCAGAGTCACAGCAGGTTTTTAAAGGACCAAGAGTTTAGTCTGCTTAGTGTTTTCAGTTATGCTATGGAAAACATATTGCAATACTGGCAGGGGGAAAGTAGATTCATTTCTTACCAGTATGGCGTACCCCCACTATTTATTTTGCTGGCACACCATACCGGACCACCTTACTTTCAACCTTGGACACTGGTATCGTCACAGCCCTAGTAAGTAGCCTTGGACACTGGTATCGTCACAGCCCTAGTAAGTAGCCTTGGATACTGGTATCGTCACAGCCCTAGTAAGTAGCCTTGGACACTGGTATCGTCACAGCCCTAGTAAGTAGCCTTGGACACTGGTATCGTCACGGCCCTAGTAAGTAGCCTTGGACACTGGTATCGTCACAGCCCTAGTAAGTAGCCTTGGATACTGGTATCGTCACAGCCCTAGTAAGTAGCCTTGGATACTGGTATCATCACAGCCCTAGTAAGTAGCCTTGGACACTGGTATCGTCACAGACCTAGTAAGTAGCCTTGGACACTGGTATCGTCACAGCCCTAGTAAGTAGCCTTGGATACTGGTATCGTCACAGCCCTAGTAAGTAGCCTTGGATACTGGTATCATCACAGCCCTAGTAAGTAGCCTTGGACACTGGTATCGTCACAGCCCTAGTAAGTAGCCTTGGACACTGGTATCGTCACGGCCCTAGTAAGTAGCCTTGGATACTGGTATCGTCACAGCCCTAGTAAGTAGCCTTGGATACTGGTATCGTCACAGCCCTAGTAAGTAGCCTTGGACACTGGTATCGTCACGGCCCTAGTAAGTAGCCTTGGATACTAGTATCGTCACAGCCCTAGTAAGTAGCCTTGGATACTGGTATCGTCACGGCCCTAGTAAGTAGCCTTGAATACTGGTATCGTCACGGCCCTAGTAAGTAGCCTTGGATACTGGTATCGTCACAGCCCTAGTAAGTAGCCTTGGATACTGGTATCGTCACAGCCCTAGTAAGTAGCCTTGGATACTGGTATCGTCACAGCCCTAGTAAGTAGCCTTGGACACTGGTATCGTCACGGCCCTAGTAAGTAGCCTTGGACACTGGTATCGTCACAGCCCTAGTAAGTAGCCTTGGACACTGGTATCGTCACAGCCCTAGTAAGTAGCCTTGGATACTGGTATCGTCACAGCCCTAGTAAGTAGCCTTGGACACTGGTATCGTCACAGCCCTAGTAAGTAGCCTTGGACACTGGTATCGTCACAGCCCTAGTAAGTAGCCTTGGATACTGGTATCGTCACAGCCCTAGTAAGTAGCCTTGGATACTGGTATCATCACAGCCCTAGTAAGTAGCCTTGGACACTGGTATCGTCACGGCCCTAGTAAGTAGCCTTGGACACTGGTATCGTCACAGCCCTAGTAAGTAGCCTTGGACACTGGTATCGTCACAGCCCTAGTAAGTAGCCTTGGATACTGGTATCGTCACAGCCCTAGTAAGTAGCCTTGGACACTGGTATCGTCACAGCCCTAGTAAGTAGCCTTGGACACTGGTATCGTCACAGCCCTAGTAAGTAGCCTTGGATACTGGTATCGTCACGGCCCTAGTAAGTAGCCTTGGATACTGGTATCGTCACAGCCCTAGTAAGTAGCCTTGGACACTGGTATCGTCACAGCCCTAGTAAGTAGCCTTGGACACTGGTATCGTCACAGCCCTAGTAAGTAGCCTTGGATACTGGTATCGTCACAGCCCTAGTAAGTAGCCTTGTGCAAGCTGGAACAGCTCATAGGAGCAGGAGACTTACCTGTACGGAACTGCCTGTGTGTGTGATAGACTAGACAAGATGCTAGTCTATGTGTGTGATAGACTAGACAAGATGCTAGTCTGTGTGTGTGATAGACTAGACAAGATGCTAGTCTGTGTGTGTGATAGACTAGACAAGATGCTAGTCTGTGTGTGTGATAGACTAGACAAGATGCTAGTCTGTGTGTGTGATAGACTAGACAAGATGCTAGTCTGTGTGTGTGATAGACTAGACAAGATGCTAGTCTGTGTGTGTGATAGACTAGACAAGATGCTAGTCTGTGTGTGTGATAGACTAGACAAGATGCTAGTCTGTGTGTGTGATAGACTAGACAAGATGCTAGTCTGTGTGTGTGATAGACTAGACAAGATGCTAGTCTATGTGTGTGATAGACTAGACAAGATGCTAGTCTGTGTGTGTGATAGACTAGACAAGATGCTAGTCTATGTGTGTGATAGACTAGACAAGATGCTAGTCTGTGTGTGATAGACTAGACAAGATGCTAGTCTATGTGTGTGATAGACTAGACAAGATGCTAGTCTGTGTGTGTGATAGACTAGACAAGATGCTAGTCTGTGTGTGTGATAGACTAGACAAGATGCTAGTCTGTGTGTGTGATAGACTAGACAAGATGCTAGTCTGTGTGTGTGATAGACTAGACAAGATGCTAGTCTATGTGTGTAATAGACTAGACAAGATGCTAGTCTGTGTGTGTGATAGACTAGACAAGATGCTAGTCTGTGTGTGTGATAGACTAGACAAGATGCTAGTCTGTGTGTGTGATAGACTAGACAAGATGCTAGTCTATGTGTGTGATAGACTAGACAAGATGCTAGTCTGTGTGTGTGATAGACTAGACAAGATGCTAGTCTGTGTGTGTGATAGACTAGACAAGATGCTAGTCTATGTGTGTGATAGACTAGACAAGATGCTAGTCTATCGGAGGGCCTTAGCCCCAATCTACCTCCTTAATGCTGAGTGACAAGCAGAGACGCATCAGGTCCCATTTTTACAGTCTTTGGGGGGAAAAAACAGTGTGTGTGTGTGTGTGTGTGTGTGTGTATGCCGAGCGGAGAGCAGAGATAGTATAGAAAGCCCAGGGCAGGAGCACACAGCTGTCCTACTGAACCATCCCCACCACCTCCAGGGGGAGAGAGGGATAGAGTGAGAGAGAGGGGGATGGAGGGATGGAGAGAAAGAGAGAAAACATGGTCATTGTGCAGTAGAGTCTACGGCAGGGGTAGTTTGGCTACCCTCGTCCTGGAGGGCCGCAAGCACTTCCTGTTTTAGATTTAACTGACCTGGAAGACCAGGTGTGCTGAATTAGGCAATAATTGAACTGATCAATTAGCCCAGTTGGAACAAAATCCGGCAGTACCTGCGGCACTCCAGAACAGCATTACCTACCCCTGCTTTACGGTATAAGAGACTGACCAATCAAAGGACCAAATTATGACAATAAAAAATACAAACTTTAACTTTCAACCACAGCTCAACTCACTCAACACACAAACTGTATAGTCCATGAATGGGTTCATCCCCATCACTTCCCCTCACACACCATGCTTGGTTAGTTACACAGGCCTGCACCAGCACCATGCTTGGTTAGTTACACAGGCCTGCACCAACACCATGCTTGGTTAGTTACACAGGCCTGCACCAGCACCATGCTTGGTTAGTTACACAGGCCTGCACCAACACCATGCTTGGTTAGTTACACAGGCCTGCACCAGCACCATGCTTGGTTAGTTACACAGGCCTGCACCAACACCATGCTTGGTTAGTTACACAGGCCTGCACCAACACCATGCTTGGTTAGTTACACAGGCCTGCACCAACACCATGCTTGGTTAGTTACACAGGCCTGCACCAACACCATGCTTGGTTAGTTACACAGGCCTGCACCAGCACCATGCTTGGTTAGTTACACAGGCCTGCACCAACACCATGCTTGGTTAGTTACACAGGCCTGCACCAACACCATGCTTGGTTAGTTACACAGGCCTGCACCAGCACCATGCTTGGTTAGTTACACAGGCCTGCACCAACAGTCACACACGCCCACTCTGACACACAGCTGGAGTTCCCCAAATAAAGTATCAAAACTAAGAACCAAATCTAACCTTGGACTGATAAACTGCTGTTAGAAATGTGTAATCCCCTAACAGAAACATAACGTAAATCAATTGCATATTCACAGGGTGATAAAGTAGACTAATTTATAAAACTTACACCCAGGAAATAAATATAAAAGTAACCCAAAGTAGATTTATGCTGGTACAGTAACTACAGTGCAGTATCACACACTGCATTGAACTGCATAAGTGTGGTCATCATCTCCATGACTCTGGTAGAGGGGCTCTAGGACCCAGGGAGCCGCCAGAGCTAGCATCTTTACAATCCTCAATGTCATCATCATATGTGGACTACTGCTACTATTAACACTCTACTCACATACTGTACATGCACAGACAACAATAGCATGCAGATATACACAGCTAGGGGCTAGCTAGCATGTTGCAAGTTTCATAACTTCTACGTGCAAACACAAAGTGAAGCAGCCGGAAGACAGAGGGAGTGAATGGGAGAGAGAGAGAGGAAGGGAGAGGAGGAAGAGAAAGGAGTGGGAGGGGAGGCTGCGTCCCCATGAACGCAGGTCCACCCATCTCAACTCTGCTGCTGCTGATGGTCCAAAGCCCTAACGCCGGCCAGGCTGCAGTCGGACCCAAGCAGCACCGAATAGAGCCAAAAGCCAGAAAGCGCCGGTGCGATATAGAGAGATGGATGGATAAATGGATGGATACCTCCGAGACATACGAGGTGGAGGAGGTGGCAGGCCGAAGTTTTCCTCCTGGGTGGTGTGAGAGGAGTGTGGAGGCTGTCTCCTCCTGAGGCTGAGCTGTAGCTGCTGTACTGACCCTGGTTCAGTTTACTGAGGCAGCCCGAGTTGCAGAAGGAGCGGACCGTCCCTGGTTCCCAGCAGCCCCGGCCCTTCATCCCCCTCTCGCTCCTCTCTGCTCTGCAGGCCCGGCGCTCCCCGAGACGCGACACTACCCTGGGCCGCTACATCATCCTGGCGCGGGGGGGCGGAGGCAGCAGCGATTGTCCTTATTCAGCATTGCAGCGGGCACACACACTGCTCACACACACATTCACACGCCCGCACGCTACGACAACGGAAGTGAGGCAGGCGCTCCCCTCTTGCATTTGTGTTCTCTCCCTCTCCTAGCTTCGGCTCTTCTTCTCTGAAACGCTTTCCCTCTCACACACGCTCACGCTGCACACACACTCAGAGCACAGCACATTTACAATTCTCCTCCACATGCTTCTCTCAATGCAGTGCAGAGTGGAAAGGAGGGAAGGAGGGAGGGAGGGCGAGGCAGAGAGGAGATAGATGACTGCCGGCTGCCGAGACCTATAGAACCTAGACCAGAATGCATTACTACTTCCCCACTGCCATAGCCCCCCTCCCTCCCGCTGCTTGCCTTCCCTGCTTGACGGCATAAATCAATAGTTAACGGCTTCACTGCTGCACAGATTACAGTGAGCATTAGGGACAGCGCTTCACAGATCACAAAACTAGCACGGTGTGCAAGTGTGTGAGGGATACAATATGATACTGGTGTTAACCTCATGTGGAAACTACAGTCAAGGACATACAGGTCAAACAATCCGTCATCTCTTTGCGGTCTTCAATAAAATATCTATCTAGCGATCACCTCCCTGCCTCTTTCCCACGACCAGTAAAGCTTTCCTGTAGAGACCAACAGTAGCGATCAGGCCACTGCGCAATTCTGACCCCCTCTAAAAGGGCAAGGTCAATGCAGAGATGTGATAGCTGAGATATACTACTGTTACTGCGGCTCTTCTCCTCAGCAGCATGCACCGCTCTGCTGCACCCACAGCACAGTGTTCAGAAGGGGGGAGGTGATCATTTTAATACGGCTGCCAAGGGTTCATGCAGTGTACTGCATTTGCATTCCAAGGTGACCTTAACCGCCCACAAAGCTTTCTGGCTCCCTCTGCGCGCACATGCACACACCTTGAGAAAGGGGAACAGTCTCACACACACACATGTATACCAACAATAAATAGGCTGTTCTCTGATCATATCCTCTGTTACCCTCTATAGGCTCATAACAGCAGCTAATGGCGTCGCTGTCCGAATGAGCTGATGTTTAGCAACAGAGACAGTTTATTTATAGTGATCCACTTGAATTCTGCTCAAGCTGCTGCTGCTGCTGACGCCTCTGGGAAGGACACACCATGACAATGTGTTTGTATTGTCGGCAGCTGTATGAGCTGTCATTAACCATGTCATGGTTCCAGGGGTGCAACTTTCATTGAGGACGGGGGTGGACATGTCCCCCCGACATTCTGAAATTGCATTTTTGTCATTGGAATGTAATACAAAACACGGCAAGAGTGTGCTTTAGGACCAGGCGGACGCCTCCGAGCAGTCGGGTAGGCTGATTGGAGTGTTTAGCCGACTGGATTTACAGTGGTTCTTTGTTTAAAAGTTGTGTCGTACTGCAACACAGCTTGCGGGCTGCCGCAGAATTCTACGGCACATTATTTAAGTGTCAGCCATTGTTGCCATTAATGCTAGTTTGCTAGTTTGACCACCAGAGGGCATCTTTGAGAAAACGTTTACATTTTTAATATTGGCTGTACTAGAGAAGTTAAAACCTTTTTTTGTAAGAACATAGCATATCGGATTGATTAAGAAATGTAGCTTAATTCATTTGATAAAAATTATGGTGTTTCTATTCCAAGAAAAACAAAAGATTATACATCTGACAGACAGCACCTGATTTAGTAACACTAAACAAGGATTAGATGGAGGCAGATGTTATAGGAAGAGACTTGGATGTATAGCTGAGGGAAAGGTGGGAAGTATCTGGGCAACTACAGTACCTTTTATTTAGTGAGAAGAAAATAGGAGAATAAGAAAAAGAGAAAAAGTTGTGTTAACATAGGGGGGTGGGGGGGAGCGTTGACTGGCTTTCAAAAGTTGGCGCTGTACAACGTGACCGGTCAGGAGTAGGCTGCGAGTAGTGACTGCGAGTGAAGAGCAATAAAATCCTAACATTTCCACACCCTAATTGTAGTCTAACCAATACCCAAACGGAGATAAAATAATAATCTCATTGATTTATCAATACCATTCCCCATGCTTATCTCAGAGCAGCACGAAACGGTGCTGAAATAGTTGACCACACGCGGGTAGGCTACTGCTTCAAATCCTATTATAACAATTGGATGAATTTGGGTGTTCCAGTAAGCAACAATTTGTTGCCTTCATTAGCCTACTTTATTCTGAAAAGAACTCCAGCACAGAGAAGAGAAAGGAGCCTTACATTTTTTTTTAAATGATTTAACTAGGCAAGTCAGTTAACAACAAATTCTTATTTACAGTGACGGCCTACACCGACCAAACCCGGACGATGCTGGGTCAATTGTGCGCCATGGGACTCCCAATCATGGCCAAATAAAGCAATTGAATTCACAAATGAATTTGACTGTTTTTCATATTGGCAATCAACCAAAAACACAGCATCTACCGTGGTATTCCATTTCCAGCAAGATTATTCAAGCCATCAACTCACTGATGAGTGAAGATGATGAGCGATCGGCAAAGGCAATCTGGAATCTGCTGGCATCAGCGTACAAGATCGCTCTAATCACAGTCAGAAAACAATTGAAGAAACTTGAGTGTACTTATGGAAAGGCTCTGTAAGAGATTTTATATATATATAAAAAAAAAATTGGAACATTAACCATGTGTGTTCTCTTCTTTTGAACTGTTCTGTAGTTTCAACCTAATGATTCATCTGACAAACAAAGAACTTTGCGTGCTGCAAAACCAGTTCGGATTGAAGTATAACTTTTGTATGACGCCTTTAGTGAGAGGTCTAATGCTTTAATATTTAAATCATTTCTGTCCTCTGAATTCATATTCATTATATAAATAGGCCCATGTGCACCTTCATCAGATGAACCGCAACATGTCGGCTAAAGCGATATAATTCACGGACGCAATTGAACGTTTTTAATATTGTGATAGTGAAGAGCAAAATAATCCTAACATTTCCAAATAAAAATCTGATTGATTATCAAGACCAGTTCCCATGCTGTCATTCAGTGATATTTATTCCCATAGTAATTCGCTATGGAGCCATTAATATATTTAAAGTCCATAAACTCGGCAAGAGTCAACTGTCCTGCTGATAATTGAAATAAACATCTGCATTTTGAAAGAGTATTTTTTTATTATTTTATTAACAAAAGCATAAAGATGTTGATGAAGAAATACTGTACAGTATATGGCTTACACAACATTTTGCGGTTGCATGATGTTTGTAGTTAGAAATGTAAAACTTTAGAGTACTTAATACATAGCAAACTCACACCTAGTCTATTGTCCTGCTAATAGCCCATCGTGGAAACATTGTTTGCACCCATAGGTTTTAGAAGATCTCGTACAACGGCTATGTGCTACCCTCTTCACAGAACAGACTGCAAACTGTCTCTAACCAGAATAGAAAGAGGAGTGGGAGGCCCCAGTGCACAACTGAGCAAGTGGACAACTACATTAGAGTCCTCAACTGGCAGCTTCATTAAATAGCACCCGCAAAACCCGTCTCAACGTCAACAGTGATGAGGCGACTCCGGGATGCTGGCCTTCTTTTCCTGTAGCGGTCCTCATGAGAGCCAGCTTAATCATAGGACTTAATGGTTTTTGTGACTGCACTTGAAGAAACTTAACTTTTAACAAGGCACACCTGCTTAGTGAAAGACATTCCAGGTGACTACCTTATGAAGCTGGTTGAGAGAATGCCAAGTGTGTGCAAAGCTGTCATCAAGGCAAAGGGTGACTTTGAAGAATGTAAAATATTCTTGATTAACACTTTTTTGGTTACTACATGATTCCATGTGTTATTTCATAGTTTTGATGTCTTCACTATTATTCTACAATGTAGAAAACACTAAAAATAAAGAAAAACCCTTGAATGAGCGACTTACAAATTGGTGCAATCACCTTATGATATCCAGTGGAACAACCACTTTACAATAGTACATCTATCTTTTTTTTGGGGGGGGGGGGGGGTTAGAAGGATTACTTTATCCTATCCCAGGTACTGTATTTATTTGCAAAAAAAGATATATGGGGAATTTGAAATTATGCAGATAATTACATTGATGGAAGCCACAATCTATCTGCAATATTAAAGCTGATCTAGCCCCTAAAAGAAAATGTGACCTCCCCCCAACTTCTAAAACCAAAGTTGTCCCCTGTATGGTTCCACTTGTATAAACAGTGCATGTCAGCAGTGTCCTGAGATAAGGATTTGGAATAGCATCTCTGGTGCATTACTTGTGCGTGATGTGCACTACAGGAGGTTGGTGGCACCTTAATGACTGCAGCGGAATCAGTGGAACGATATCAAATATATCTAAAAACAAAGTTTCCAGGTGTTTGATGTCATTCCATTTGCTCCGTTCCGGCCATTATTATGAGCCGTCCTCCCCTCAGCAGCCTCCTGTGATGTGCACATAAAGAACACATATGTATGGATATTTTACACACCGTCTGAGACATTCTGCTATGAAGTAGATCTGTAGTGAAGCACATGGTGATAAACAGTCTTATATACTGAAGTAGATCTGTAGTGAAGGACATGGTGATAAACAGTCTTATATATTGAAGTAGATCTGTAGTGAAGGACATGGTGATAAACAGTCTTATATACTGAAGTAGATCTGTAGTGAAGGACATGGTGATAAACAGTCTTATATACTGAAGTAGATCTGTAGTGAAGGACATGGTGATAAACAGTCTTATATATTGAAGTAGATCTGTAGTGAAGGACATGGTGATAAACAGTCTTATATATTGAAGTAGATCTGTAGTGAAGGGCATCGTGATTGATAGCCCCCTCATTGTAACATGATGCTTCGTGCTTAGCGATTGGGAGAGGGGGTGTAGGGGTGGAAACAGTTCACACACCCACCCACACACCCCTGTGGCTATAATCCCCCCCCCCCCAACCCGTGGAGGAGGGAATGACAGTTAGTGTTACTGAGGATGTCAGGCTGCCTGGTAAATTGGAGAGTGTTGGCTTGATTAAGGGAAAAAATAAAAAAGTGACAGTTCTTTTTCTGACTACAGTCATAAATTCTGCAGCAACTTTCCTAATAGCCTAACGTGAGAAAACAGGGGCTGTGGATTCAGAGCTATAATAGCGTATCAGTGAGAGAACTGAGGGTGCTGTTGATTGGTGGCTGATGTGTCCCAAATGGCACCCTCCTCCCTATAAAGTGCACTACTTTTGACCATAGCCCTACGGGCCCTGATCAAAAGTAGTGCACTATAAAATAGGGTGCTATTTGGGATGTATCCAGTGTGTTGTGGAGAAGGCGTGTTCTTTCGCAGCAATGGTCTCTGAATGTCATGTATGTTACGCCACTTCATCACAACAGTAGGATCCAGCAGAAAACACACATTTTCCATGGAGATGAGACATTTTTGCAGTTTTGAAGCTAATTCCTGCAATCCTACACATTCAACCATGGAGCTGAGAGAAAATTTTGCAGTTATAAAGCTAGTTTCCTGCAATTCTATGCATTTTGCCATAGCTAATACTGTGTTCAAGTTGACTGGATGTTCTTTGGGTAGTGGACCATTCTTGATACACACGGGAAACTGTTGAGTGTGAAAAACCCATCAGCGTTGCCGTTCTTGACACACTCAAACCGGTGCACCTGGCACCTACTACCATACCCCATTCAAAGGCACTTTAATCTTTTGTCTTGTCCATTCATCTCTGAATCGCACACATACACAATCCATGTTTGAACTGTCTCAAGTCTTAAAAATCCTTCTTTAACCAGTCTCCTCCCCTTCATCTACACTGATTGAAGTGGATTTAACAAGTGACATCAATAAGGGATTATAGTTTTCACCTGGAATCACCTGGTCAGTCTGTCATAAAAAGAGCAGATGTTCCTAATATTTTGTTCACTCAAGGTATGTCCATTATATTTTTTGCATACTTTATATCTGGTTACTGCGTTTGAGAATAAAATCCAGAAATTTCTTCTCACAGCCCCAATCAAAGAACTTGGTGCTCATTAGTTCTAAACCCACTCACTGAAGTGTCTGAAGTTCAAAAGAGCAAACATTTCTCGCTGAGAAAAGGGAGCAACATTATAAAAAAGAAAGGTGGTGTTATGGATGAAACCGTCTCTGGACAAAGATGATACTAGTTATGGTGATGGCGTTACGGTGATGGCGTTACAGTGATGGCGTTACGGTGATGGCGTTACGGTGATGGCGTTACGGTGATGGCGTTACGGTGATGGCAGCCAAATTGAATGGAATGTTAAAAACGACTTTTTTTCTCATAAAGGACCAAGCAATCTAAATGAGCATGGCAATTCCCTCTGAAATATGATGTCCATTCCTCCTGCCCTCTCCCTTATGGGCTGGTCTCCTCCTATGGTGATAAGTCAGTCATGAAACGAAGGTTGAGGATCTTCAATTAACCATATGGTTAGAGCAGAGAGTTACTGCTTCTTGCCTGAGGCTGGGCCTGGCGCTGCTTTATTGCAAGGGGTAATGTATTGACTTGATGATTTGGCAATTACAGGCTGACACAACATTTCATATTAATGTCCCACAGAGCACCGCGCAATTATAGCTGCCCGTCAATACACTAGACCAACGAGTCATCCCAGCTAGCAACTACTGAATGAATATGCATAGCCACGCGCTACACACACAAACACCAAATTGAGAATAATCTGAAATAACAAAATGTAACTCCAATGACAACAGTTAGCAGAAAAGACTATAGCGAGAGGAAAGATGACAGGAAGAAGGACAGGTCCTTGTCTACACTTAGCCTGGTGCCAGGTTTGCCCTCTTGTGGTGAGGGGGAAGGAAGGCACAGGTGTCCCAGCAGACCTCATGAAGCTGCTTTATTCTGTGTCGCAATGGCACCCTATTCCCTACATAGTGCACTACATTTGACCAAAACCTTTGGCCCATGGCCAAAAGTAGTGCACTTTATCGGGAACAGGGTGGCATTTGAAGCAGCTTCAGTGTTCCTCCCCTGCTATTCCCATCAGGATGAAACCCCTCCATGGCCCCCAGCCTCAGCCTGCCAGGCCTGGCACAATGCCCAGCTGGAATAGTGATCCTCAGCCAGCCAAACAGAGAATGACTGAGTAAAGCAAGTCACTAACTAGCAGGATAGGCAACTGTCTGATCTTACAGTACAGGAGAATTCAAGACCGACTTCAACATCAGGGTCCTGAGACATGATGATGTGTCAGTCAGTCAGAGCCCCAAGCCATAAAGATGAAAACTGATCTAGATAAGCCACGGGACAACAATCCAATTAGGAAGGAAACCAGAGCAAACCAGAATACCAAAAACCCCAGCTATACCTGTCATAACCCAACATTTTAGGAGTTTAGAGGTTTCCCTGTTTTAAGAGGGAGAGAAAAAAAACACTTCTTCCATCTATGCACTGAGTGTGTGTGAAATTCTGCATCCCAATGGCTTGGTCTTTCAAGCAGCACAGCATACAGAGATCCTCATTGGACACACTTAGGGCTGAGGCGGTCATGACATTTTATCACCCGGTGATTGTCAAGGAAATAACTGCCGGTCTCTCTGTAACTTACCAATAATTAACATAAACACATTTAGCATCTCCTGGCTTCCACACACAGCCTACAAGCCACTGATGCAGACCTTTGGAACATCTACATTTTTAAAGTCTAATAAATACATTTAATATAGCCTACACCTTCACAATAAATCCATTATTTATTTTAGACAGTTCTAAAGAAACATGATATGAAGAAAATGTAGTCTATTTCAGAAGAACAAAACAGCATACTCTGAGATGTCCTTATGTTAGGTCCTGATCTGGCCATGCCAAAATGGCTGTGGGCTATACTAATTCATTTAGCAGACAAGATTTGCTTAGAATTCCATGGCATTATTTTTATATTATTTTATAGTATGAAGAATTGAATTGAACATACAGTAGCTGAATAAAATAGAAAGGATGTTGTTTTCTTCAAATGATTTCTGAGGGAATACGCACATGCGTCTATTCTGTGTTGAGCGGTTAACAAAGAAACAGGTCCTCCTATATGCTTAATTTAGAGTTATTGATGCAACTTTAGTTGGGATACAAACGTTGGGCTATATGTTTTGATTTTTAACATTCTAAGGCTGCCTGATGCAAATCTAATTATGCTTTAAAAAAAAGCCACATGAAAGGCATGAGCTCTGCTTTGTTTCTTGCACAGGCCGCACACACTTCATCAGTCTCTCATTCACAATTTGACAAGCAATTGATAATGCCTCAAATTTCCCGGCGGCATCCCTCTAATGTGGTCATAATGCCCCCTAAAAAAAGATCCCTGCGACCTGTGGCCGTTGTGCCCTTGGGCTGAATATAATAATTATGATTCCCTTCTCCCGACTGTGTTCCGAAGCGCCTCTCACTCAGATATCTCAATTCTTATTTGCCAATGCCCGTCACGTGATCGGGTTCTCTCACAGGCATCTATCTCAGCTCCAAAGTAAGCTACAAGTGAAGACAGACACATCGGGGACGCAATCGCACATGTCCTTCTTATCAAATTCCGAGGTGCATATTGAAGATGATAGAACTGTCCACATTTACTTTGTCAGCCAAACGGATGAGTAGTAGGCCTAACCAACAGCAAAAACACTAGCCTATGTCAATCTACTAACCCCCAAATGAATACAACCACTCGCATCAAAAACATTTTTTAAAGCATCGAGGCTGATTCAACAGATCAGACGTTTAGCTTAAAATATTGATAAACTATAAGGCAATTTCTTCACATTATAAGCGCAGCAATGCGCACAAGCTGGTCATCATTCACAAGTGATAATATATAATTCACAAGTGATAGGCTAATATTCTCACACATCAGAGTATTCTTGATTTAATCTTGTCTTTACATATACTAAATAATATGTGTGTGAAATAAGTTTTGATTTAGAATGGACTATTATCATGCACCTGTCTCGGAACAAGGGTAGGGGGAAAAAATACATGTCATCTATGCACTTAAATAGCGAATTCTTTTCCCATGGTAAAAAAAGCATCTTCCTTTTCATGCCAGCGAGGTAGGCTATACTCCTGCTGTAAAGCGAAGCAATGTGCTTAATGTTAAGATAGTTGAAATAAATATATAGTAGCCCTAGCCTATAGAAAGCTGATGGGATCCTCCTCTTTTTAATAGAGGCCATGAAAACTATTTTCTCGCGCAATTGCATAGCCTATAGAAATGTTGAGCAACATGAGGTCATGGGCTCTCATGAAGTGATTCATTTGATTTTCGATCACATTTGCATTGATGTCAGAGTTATTAGAGGGACAATAGAGTGCTGAGTACCAGGCAGTTAGCAAGTTTGGTAGGCTACTAATGACCATCAGCAGCATCAGAGCTTGGAGAAGCCTAATTACCGTGACTAAACGTTCACGTGGAATTTGACTGTGGCCATGACAGCTGAAGTGGTGGTAACAATACGGTCACTGTAACAGCCCTAGACACACTCGAACCATACAGAAGACCAATCTCAGTACAGCAAAGCCCCACACAACACCACCAGTGTAGTAACTCCTGTAATATTACTGTGCTTTAAAAAAGTATGTTGTTCCCTGGCAGTTTGTGATTAACATAGGTAGCGGATACATTTAACCATAGACTGGCTGTGTGGTTGTGTTATTCAGTAAGACTGATATCGAGCACGCACGCACGTGCTTGGATAACAGCGATGGGGGGGTAGAAAAAAGTGTTACTGTACATAGAGATTATTTTTGACAATATTATAATCGATACTTTGATTTCCATGACTGATCAAAACAAATGTAATCACGCTCTCTAGCGTCTCTCTGCAGAAGAGATATAGTGAGAAATACACTACATGACCAAAAGTATGTGGACACCTGCTCGTCAAACATCTCATTCCAAAATCATGGGCATTAATATAGAGTTGGTCCCCCCTTGGCTGCTATAACAGCCTCCACTCTTCTGAGAAGGCTTTCCACTAGATGTTGGAACATTGCTGCAGGGACTTCCATTCAGCCACAAAAGCATTAGTGAGGTTGGGCGATTAGGCCTGGCTCGCAGTTGGCGTTCCAATTTATCCCAAAGGTGTTCGATGGAGTTGAGGTCAGGGCTCTGTGCAGGCCAGTCAAGTTCTTCCACACCGATCTCGACAAACCATTTCTTTTTTTTCTCTCTTTTTACCCCAATTTCGTGATTATGGTCTTGTCTCATTGCTGCAGCTCCCAAATGTGCTCGGGAGACGTGAAGGTTGAGTATGCATCCTCCAAAACATGACTCCCCAAACCACGCTTCTTAACACCAGCCCGCTTAACCTGGATGCCAGTCGCACCAATGTGTCGGAGGAAACACCGTTCAGCTGACGACCGAAGTCAGCCTGCAGGTGCCCGGCCCGCCACATGGAATCGCTAGAGCATGATGAGCCAAGTAATTCCCTCCCGGACAAACCCTACCCTAACCCAGACGACGCTGGGCCAATTGTGCGCCGCCCTATGGGACTCCCGGTCACAGCCGGTAATGACAGTCTGGGATCAAACCCCAGGCTGTATTGACGCCGCAACACTGCACACAACCAAGTTCTTTGAAGAACCTTAGGGTTCTTGGCACTGAAAATTGCCCCGAAAAGGTTCTTCCAAGAACCTCATAGGAGGTGGGGTTCATTGAGGAACTTCCTTAGTGGGTGGGGTTTCTTGCAGGAACCTAACTGCCCAACTGAAACATTTGGATTTTAATTTGAAAGGACAGCAGGTGCAAAATGTAACTGAAAAATTTAAAGACCTCTTCAATTGACAGTAAGGTGTGTCCCTCTAAATTGATATTGTTTTATGATGTAAACATCCATCTTTTCATATTTGTGCAAATCTTTGTAAAACAGAAAACGGACAATTCAATGGATATCAATCAACAGAGGTAGTAATATGTAGGCTATAAGAATATGTTGAAGACTAGCTGTATTGGGTGCAGATGACTGAACTACTCACTGTTATGTCTGTAGGTATGTAGACGAGGACGGATACAAAGGTATGTCAATTACTATTGGTATGTTATGCAGATGACATTTACCATCCTCCTCCCTTACCTCTGTAATGAAAATCCCATAGGCCTCTACATTATGGACAAGGTATGTGTATGAAACCATTTTCAAAACATTTATTTTCATTCACCATAAAAACCAAGGTATGAATAATGTGTGCATGCCTTGTTAAACATCTGTAGAATAAAAAATAAAAAAAGAAGGTTGGATTCCCAGACTTCACCCTCCCTACACCTCTGATGAATATAACAGGAAATCTGTTTGATCACCATGCACTGCAAAATCATTCTGGCTATGGATACGGAGAACATCAACACACTAGATATACCCATTGGGGCTCTGCTGGGAATTTTCCTCATATTTGAATTGTTTTATTCTGCTTTGCCATTAAATTCATAATAAACACTGACAACTAAATATTGTGTTAATAGTAGTTATTGTTATGTGTATTATTATTAATAATAATAGGGGGGTTAAAAAATGAAGGCCAAAAGGTTCTTCGAGGATCCATTAAAAGGGGTTCTTCAAAGAACTTAGAGGTTCTCCCACAGATTCAATTTGAAGAACCCCTAAAGGTTACTCCAGGAACGTTTCAATTTTAGAGTGTGCGATGCCACTCAGGGGGCCTTCGACAAACCCTTTCTGTATGGACCTCGCTTTGTGCACGAGGCATTGTCATGCTGAAACAGGAAAGGGCCTTCCCCAAACTGTTGCCACAAAGTTGGAAGCACAGGATCATCTAGATTGTCATTGTACGCTGTAGTGTCAAGATTTCCCTTCACTGGAACTAAGGGGTCTAGCCTGAACCATGAAAAAACACCCCAGACAATTATTCCTCCACCAAACTTTATAGTTGGCACTATGCATGGGGGCAGGTAGATTTCTCCTGGCATCCGCCAAACCCAGATTCATCCGTCGGACTGCCAGATAGCGAAAATGTGATTCATCACTCCAGAAAATGCATTTCCACTGCTCCAGTGTCCAATGGCGGCGAGCTTTACACCACTCCAGCAAACACTTGGCAATGCACATGGTGATCTTAGGCTTGTGGGAGGCTGCTCGGCCATGGAAATCCTTTTCATGGAGCTTCCGATGAACGGTTCTGTGCTGACGTTGCTTCCAGAGGCAGTTTGAAACTTGGTAGTGAGTGTTGCAACTGAGGACAGATGATTTTTATGCGCTACACGCTTCAGCACTCGACAATCACGTTCTGTGAGCTTGTGTAGCCTACCACGTCACAGCTGAGCGGTTGTTGCTCCTAGACGTTTCTACTTCACATAAAAGCTAAAGTAGGGCAGAAATATAACAAACTGACTTGTTGGAAAGGTGGTATCCTATGACGGAGTCACATTGAAAGTCACTGAGCAAGGCTATTCTACTGCCAATGTTTGTCTGTGGAGATTGCATGGCTGTGTGCTCAATGTTCTACACCTGTCAGCAGCGGGTATGGCTGAAATAGCCAAATCACTAATTTGAAGGGGTGTCCACATACTTTTGTATATATAATAAATGTTTGGAACATCCAATCACAATAAAATCGCAGTATAGAATCGCAATACATAACATATCGTCACCTAAGTACAGTGATCATTACCTATTGGGAGGTTCCTGGCTATTTCCAGCACTACTAGATAACACTACCCTCTCTCGCTAACGCACATCAGTGTAAAATGTAACAGGAACAGAGAGACATACACTGGCTCTTTATGAGTATTGGCTCCAGCTCTGTGCCTGCGTGATAAGGGAGGGACTGGAATGTCATCATTGTCTAGTCCATGCAGCGGTTTCCCCCAATGGGGTATATTTAAAGACCATTCAAACCACAGGTGCTAAATATCTGGGACACTGTCTACCCTGTGTCACCTCTGAATGGGATAGGAGTGGAGGGAGAGAAAGAAACAGAAAGAAGACGGGAGGAAGAGATATTGCGACGGAGAGGGAAGCCAATGACTTTATTTGAGAGAATGCAGTGGGAAGGAAAACAGGGTGAGACAGATGGAAGTGGGATGACAGACTGGAAAGAGTTGAGGGATGAGTGAAAGAGAGAGAGAGAGAGAGAGAGAGAGAGAGCGAGAGAGAGAGAGAGATGTGTTGGCATATCAGTGCAGCGGGTCCTGGAGTTCTGCACTGTTCATCTGCGGAATGTGCTGGTTTAGAAAGGTCAGACTTAGTATGTGACAGCACAGCTTCAAACGCAGACTGACCCCCTGCCCAGAGCACAGCAGCAAGCCAACAGGGAAAGACAGGGAAAAGAGAGGGGAGGTGAGAGGTGTAGAGGTGTAGAGGTGATGTGTCTGGCTCCTCTCACAGCATGGAGCCAGACACATCACCAAGGATCACATCACCAAGGATCACATCACCAAGGATCACATCACCAAGGATCAAGGATCACATCACCAAGGATCAAGGATCACATCACTAAGGATCAAATCACCAAGGATCACATCACCAAGGATCACATCACCAAGGATCACATCATCAAGGATCACATCATCAAGGATCACATCACCAAGGATCACATCACCAAGGATCACATCACCAAGGATCACATCACCAAGGATCACATCACCAAGGATCACATCACCAAGGATCACATCACCAAGGATCACATCACAAAGGATCACATCACCAAGGATCACATCACCAAGGATCACATCACCAAGGATCACATCACCAAGGATCACATCACCAAGGATCACATCACCAAGGATCACATCACCAAGGATCAAGGATCACATCACCAAGGATCAAATCACCAAGGATCACATCACCAAGGATCACATCATCAAGGATCACATCACCAAGGATCACATCACCAAGGATCACATCACCAAGGATCACATCACCAAGGATCAAGGATCACATCACCAAGGATCACATCACTAAGGATCAAATCACCAAGGATCACATCACCAAGGATCACATCACCAAGGATCACATCACCAAGGATCACATCACCAAGGATCACATCACCAAGGATCACATCACCAAGGATCACATCACCAAGGACTAGAAAGGGAGGGAGGGACTAGAGCTACTGTCACAGCATAGAGGCGGAATAACAACAGACAGTGGGAAAGGATAAGAGGGAAGAATAGAAATAGAGAGAAAGAGAGAGAGAGAGAGAGAGAGAGTCCCACTAACGGTGGCCTAGTTTTAAAACAGTAGCAGGGTAACTGGACTGCCAATGTGTTACTGATCATAGAGCTTCTCTCTCCTCCTCTACTCTCAACACACCCTCCATAACTCTCCTCTCCACACAGCACCGGCTTCGTTCAGCTTCGGTAGAGGGACAGGATCACACTCCCAAACAGCCGGTGTGTGTCTCTGCCCAAGCCTGCAGATCTGAGACCAAACAGAAAACACAACCCAGACACACTGATACACACATTTTAAAACGGACTGATTAGAGAGGAAAAAACCAGAAGGACCATCTGTCAGTTTCCCCATGTCATTCTAAGCAGGTTGTAATATGTGTTCAGATCTGAAACATTGCGATATAAAGTACTGAGATACAAAATTGAGCGCAATACACACAAATACAGAGATTGATCAAATGTGTGTTAACTGATTTGCTCTCATTCACACTTACTAACACACGCACGCACACGCACACCCACACACACACACACATCTGAACAGAAGCATCCAGGAAGCAGGAGTCAGGTCCATCAGTTCAGTATCTGAATATAGCAGAGTGTTGAGAGAGACAATGGGAATAGCAGCAGCACTGTTCCACCATGGTAACCAGGACATAGACAACATGATTGATTCCCCCTCAACAACTCCACCACAAACCAAGCATATAGGGGACAGTGAATAGCCCAATGACCTATACACCACACACACATGCATAAGCACACACACGCACACTCAAAAAAATAACCAACCTACCCCAACTATTCCTCAACAGTTTATCTCAGAACGTCAGTTGAATGGAGAGAAAGCTGTACTTACTCACAGGTCTGAATGTGCCTGAAATCCTGCTCTTGCCTTTTTCCCTGTCAGGTCCAGTCCCAGTGGGATAGAGGAACTCTTTAGGAATGGGAAGAGGGACGGAGCATGAGTTGGAAAAAGCAGAAAAAAGTCATTCCATTCAGGACTGAGTCCCTCAGAGTGAGAAGCACAGTAAATTGCATACTGAGAGAGAACGAGAGTGGGAGAGAGAGAGAGAGAAAGAGCGAAGGATAGAGTGAGCATGCAAGAGAAACAGAGAGGGAGTGAGCGAGAGAGGTAGAGACAGTGAGAGCGAATGTGGGGAAAGAAAGCAGGGAGATGGCCAGGGAAAGGAGACGGGAGGGAGTGTAAAGAGGAGGGAGAGTAGGGAGTAGGAGAGAGGGAGAGAGAGGGGGAGAGGTAAAACAGAGGGATGCAATGAGGCATGTTCCATCATGCTTTCCTAATCAATCCCCACACTGTCCCCTTAGATATGCTCTCGGTTTCAGGACCACGGACAGAGCATTACCATTCACTACTGTCCACTACCCACCCAGCCTCCTCAGTGGACGGGGTGGGAGAGAGGAGCTGAAAGCAGGAAGGATGTAGCCTACTTGTATTATTATGCGAGAGAGTGAGGGAGGATAGAGGGTGGGACTGTGGGGATGTGTGAGAAGAGGAATGTCGCGTGGATGGAAGGGGGTGAACATAAACAGAGGTGTGGACAGGGATAGACATGGGGAGGGAGGGAGGGAGTTGTCCCATAAAGCTGGGCTCAGCGGAGGGCAGGCAGACATTCCCTGGTCCCTTGGTGTACTGGTCCTAACCTACAATACACAGATGAATCAGTTCACGCTTCAGAAAACAAAGGAAAGGAGGGGTGGTCAACAACAACGACAAAAATCAAAAGGAGTAACTCGAGGCAGAAAGCAGTTGGAGCACTCAACAAAAAGGCAGAGATTTATTTATTTTAGCTCACTTTAATCCATTGTACAGGTGAGAAGGTGACTGACGTTTCAAAGTCAAGCTGACATCTTCTTCAGCTTGATATCGAAACTCCAGTCACCCTGCTCACATCCTGTAAAATGGATTAAAGTGAGCTAAAAGATATCAATCTCTGCCTTTATTTGCTGAATGCCGAAACTCCTTTCTGCCTCAAATTAGTCCTTTTGGAAGTTTTTCTCGATAAACTCTTCTCACAGAAATGAATCACTCACTACCGTACGGACCCACCAGCCAGGATCCACAGATTACATATGCAAAAGCATATGCTCTCGTCACACACACACACACACACACACACACACACACACACACACACACACACACAATGCTCACATACAGCAGATGTGTCCAGTAACAGAATCATTAACATAGTGTATGGAGCGTTTAGCCAGTCAGATCAATGCATGGCCATGGCCTTCACTGTGAATCACTTACTTAGAGAGCACACAGAGCTCTGGTCCCACACGGAGTTGGAGAGCACACAGAGCTCTGGTCCCACACGGAGTTGGAGAGCACACAGAGCTCTGGTCCCACACGGAGTTGGAGAGCACACAGAGCTCTGGTCCCACACGGAGTTGGAGAGCACACAGAGCTCTGGTCCCACACGGAGTTGGAGAGCACACAGAGCTCTGGTCCCACACGGAGTTGGAGAGCACACAGAGCTCTGGTCCCACACGGAGTTGGAGAGCACACAGAGCTCTGGTCCCACACGGAGTTGGAGAGCACACAGAGCTCTGGTCCCACACGGAGTTGGAGAGCACACAGAGCTCTGGTCCCACACGGAGTTGGAGAGCACACAGAGCTCTGGTCCCACACGGAGTTGGAGAGCACACAGAGCTCTGGTCCCACACAGAGTTGGAGAGCACACAGAGCTCTGGTCCCACACGGAGTTGGAGAGCACACAGAGCTCTGGTCCCACACGGAGTTGGAGAGCACACAGAGCTCTGGTCCCACACGGAGTTGGAGAGCACACAGAGCTCTGGTCCCACACGGAGTTGGAGAGCACACAGAGCTCTGGTCCCACACGGAGTTGGAGAGCACACAGAGGTTGCGTCCCAAATGGCACCCTATTTTCAATATAGTGTACTACTTTTGACCAGAGCCCAATATGGGCACTTGTCAAATGCAGCGCATTATGAAGGGAATAGGATGCCATTTGGGACTCACACATGGACAGGGAGCCTCCTCTGTGCTGCTCCCCCCACCTGACTGGTCCCGTTCTTCTGCACCTGAAGCAGCCGAATCGATTGGCTCCTCCTGCAGCTCCTCCATTAGTCTAATCTAGCAGGGAGGAGAGGAGAGGACTGAAGGGGCTGCATGGAGCTGCATGGAGAGACCAGGAAGGGAGGCAGCTGCCCAGAAGCTGCTTTGATGTCCACATAGAAGCTCTCCTCTGAATTCCCATTTAACACGGATGATTCATTGCCAACTGCTGCACAATTTGTTTACCTTACTCTTGTTTATTACTTGTGTTCCACTACACTGTTTCTTGAAATATTTCTCATTGAATTCATATTGGTTATCAAACCAAGTGGGAATATGAGGGGAATCACTGTCCCCTGCTGGCGGCTTACGGAACACAGAGTCTGCACATGATTAGTCATTTATTAGCCATAACAGCAGTGCTTGACTTTTTATTTAACTAGGCAAGTCAGTTAAGAACAAATCCTATTTACAATGCCGGCCTACCAGAAGGCAAAAAGCCTCCGACGGGGACGGGGGATGGGATTAAAAATAAAATAATAGGACAAAACACACATCACGACCAGACTGGGGCAGGACCTCACCGAATCAGAGTACCCACACCTCACATTTTTCACTTCTTAAGTTTTAGCACTTCTTATAGACTATTAGCTCCAAATTAGGGTGGAGTTCCAGCCCCTAAATATAAACAGCATCTATATAAGTCCAAGTCAAACACCACCTAACAGCCAGCTGTGCCTCCAGAGGATTAGTTCTGTTCAACCATGACAATCCTGACTCCATTAATGAATTGACTTCAGTTAGGAGCTGCTGTGGTGGTCATGCCTGCTTTGGTGTGAGTCTGTCCACCATCGTAGATGAATGGTTTATGGATCTAGTACAGACAGAGACTGGAGGCAGGGGAATATGGAAGCGATATTAAAGAGTCTATTGGGTCTCTGCGGAGAGGGAAGGATAAAAATAAGAGTGAGAAGACAGCTAGTGATAGTGAGAACAAGGAACACAAGCAGGACTGATGATGAAAGGTGTTTAGTGATAATGTGTGTGTGTGTGTTGGTTCCTTCCTCCTCAGGAGATCAATAGGAGGTGGAGAGGATCTGACAGAGAGCAACACTAGGGGACGGGGGAACGGGGACAAACCATACTGTACCAAGACCTGCCCTGTTCTAAAAGCACCTAATGACATAACACTTTCACCAGCCACGTCTTGAGTTTGCTGTTGATGAACAGATCTCTATCTATCTATCTATCCATCCATCCATCCATCCATCCATCCATCCATCTCAGGCCCACACACCGAGTTAGTCCATTTACTCTTCCAGCTCCTAAGAGCAACTCAACGGACTGTAAACATGGTTGTGTGTGTCACTCTCTCCCTGTTAAGTCTGTGTTAACTCATCCTCTTAGAAGCAGTAAGGCGTGAGGGAGCTGGGGAGAAAACGATCCACACAAGCACACACACAGAAATGACACTGCATGGTCTCCCTGAGAAGACAAACATGTTCACTTCTGAAACATGACGACATAAAGCACTGAGATAAAAAACGTAGCACAATACACACAACCACAGAGATAGATCAAATATATGTTAACTGATCTGCTCTCATATACACTTACTAACATACTGGCCTAACCGGTTCAGCGCGCGCGTCTGTGTGCGTGCGTCTGTGTGTGTGTGTGCGTGCGTGCGTCTGCGTGCGTGCGTCTGCGTGCGTGCGTCTGTGTGCGTGCGTGCGTCTGCGTGCGTGCGTGCGTCTGCGTGCGTGCGTGCGTGTGCGTGCGCGTCTGCGTGCGTGCGTCTGCGTGCGCATATTGATTTGATCTGTCCCCGCCAGACACGGTCATAACACGAAGGTTAAAATACCAAAACCAACTGTGAACCAACTATATGAATTTGGGGACAGGTAAAATGTGGTAGCCGTGCTGGTTAAGCGTGACATGAATTCTAAATAAATCACAGACAGCGTCACCAGAAAAGTACCCCCACACCGTCACTCCTCCTTTCAAATCAGATGTTATTTGTCACATACGCATGTTTAGCAGATGTTATTGCAGGTGTAGCGCAATGCTCCTCCTCCATGCTTCACGGTGGGAACCACACATGGAGATCATACGTTCACCTACTCTGTGTCTCACAAAGACACGACAGTTGGAACCAAAAATCTCAAATTTGGACTCATCAGGACAAAGGACAGATTTCCACCAGTTTAATGTCCATTGCTCGTGTTTCTTGGCCCAAGCAAGTCTCTTCTTATCATTGGTGTCCTTTAGTAGTGGTTTCTTTGCAGCAATTCGACAATGAAGGCCTGATTCATACAGTCTCCTCTGAGTAAATTTGATTACATTTACATTTGTCATTTAGCAGACGCTCTTATCCAGAGCGACTTACAGTAGTGAATGCATACATTTCATACATTTCATTTTTTTGTACTGCGTCTTGATGATGAGATGTGTCTGTTACTTGAACTCTGAAGCATTTATTTGGGTTGCAATCTGAGGCTGGTAACTCTAATGAATTTATCCTCTGCAGCAGAGGTAACTCTGGGTCTTCCTTTCCTGTGGCAGTCCTCATGAGAGCCAGTTTCATCATAGCGCTTAATGGTTTTTGCGACTGCACTAGAAGAAACTTTTAAAGTTCTTGAAATTTTCCTGATTGATTGACCTTCATGTCTTAAAGTAATGATGGGCTGTCGTTTTTCTTTGCTTATTTGAGCTGTTCTTGCCATAATATGGACTTGGTATTTTACCAAATAGTGCTATCTTCTGTATACTTCCCCTACCTTGTCACAACACAACTGATTGGCTCAAACGCATTAAGAAGGAAAGAAATTCAACAAATTCACCTTTAACAAGGCACACCTGTTAATGTAAATGCATTCCAGGTGACTACCTCATGAAGCTGATTGACAGAATGCCAAGCGTGTGCAAAGTTATCATCAAGGCAAAGGGTGGCTACTTAGAAGAATCTCAAATATACAATATATTTTGATTTGTTGAACACTTTTTTGGTTGCTAGATGATTCCATATGTGTTGTTTCATAGTTTTGATGTCTTCACTATTATTCTACAATGTTGAAAATAGTACAAATAAAGAAAAACCCTGGAATGAGTAGATGTGTCCAAACTTTTGACTGGTACTGTATGTCAAACATTTTTTGCAGCGCTAGCTAATGCAACGTGGACGGTTTGGTCAGCATGTAAGCCATTTATAGGCGTGCGCGCACAAAAACACACACATACACACACAAACAAAAGTGATATTACATGGTCTCCCTGAGAAGACAAACATCACATATACACACACTCAACACAGGCAACCGCCACCAACAGATCCACAGATGATGCAGTCTCTATTGCACTACACACTGCCCTTTCCCACCTGGACAAAAGGAACACTTACATGAGAAAGAAGTTCATTGACTCATCGCTAAGCTAAGGACCCTGGGATTAAACACCTCCCTCTGCAACTGGGTCCTGGACTTCCTAACGAGCAACCCCCAGGTGGTGAAGGTAGGCAACAACACATCTGCCACGCTGACCCTCAACACAGGAGCCCCTCAGGGGTGCATGCTTATTCCACTCCTGTACTTCCTGTTCACCCACGACTGTGGCCGCGCATGACTCCAATACTATCATTAAGTTTGCAGACGACATGACGGAGGTAGGCCTGATCACAGACTACAACGAGGCAGCCTATAGGGAGGAGGTCAGAGACCTAGCACTGTAGTGCCAGGACAACAGCTTCTCCCTCAACGTCTGCAAGACAAAGGAGCTGATCGTGGACTACAGGAAACGGAGGGCTGAGCACGTCCCCATTCATATCGACAGGGCTGTAGTGGAGCGAGACGAGAGCTTCAAGTCCCTCGGTGTCTACATCACTAAGGACCTATCATGGTCCAGCCACACCAACACAGTTGTGAAGAGGGCACGTCAAGGCCTCTTCCACCTCAGGAGGCATGGGCCCTCAGATCCTCAAAGAGTTCTACAGGTGCACCACTGAGAGCATCTTGACTGGCTGCATCACTGCTTGGCATGGCAACTGCTTGGCATCTGTCCGCAAGGCGCTGCAGAGGGTACGGGTACTCATTATTTTACTGTGTTACCATTTCCTTTTTTTATTTGAACTCTGCATTGTTGGGAAATGGCTTGTACGTGAGCACTTCACGGTAAAGTCTACACCTGTTGTATCGGGCGCATGTGACAAATAAAATGTGGTTTGATTTGAATGTCCCTTTGACCTCCTGGCCCTCCCCTCAGCACTGGTTTACTGGGATTCTCCTGAGTTAAATACATCAGTGGGTACTAGTCTAACACCTCCCCTTCCAAACAAGGCTCTCTCGAGGACATTTTAAAGGCTCAACACAAACTGATCCACACTTCCATCTCGCTTCCCTCTGTATCAGTCTATCCTAGGGTAGAGTGGATCAGCATAAATCCAGCCTATAGCTATCTGTTTGTGGGTCTCTATAAATCTATGTCGCTGTATGTGTATGTTTCACTGGCTCTCCTCTCCTGCCTGGTTAATGACTCTACAGGGGGTGCTGGTGTCCAGTACTCACCACTCACCACCCACAGCCTCAGACAGACAGACAGCAGAGACAGCTCAATTACCACGCCTGAGACTGAGGCGACCTAACACCCACGCCACACACACTCAGAGACAGACACACAGGTCTGGCTACAGAAAATACACAGGGTAGAGCCTAATGTTGTAAATACAGAAAACACACGTTTTTTTTTGTGTAGTTTCAAACACACGTGTGCCATTCTAATTGTGAGTGACATGTTTTCTTCACATCCAATTTCGCTCTCTCTCTCTCTGTTTCGCTCTTCCACTCTAAAATTAGAGAGCTGACTTTAAAAATGGAGCCCAGGGAAATATATAGCCCGTCTTTCTTGAGACACGGTGTACTGTAGTTAGTAGACTAGACTAGAGCAAGCAGGGGTTGGGCTGCTGCCAGGCAGGGTTAAATGTGAAGACGAAAGCCCTTCCAGGCTTTTCCCACAGCCTTTTGACAACAGACACCAATCACATGCAACAAGAATGAGTCCTTTTGGACAGGAGAGAGTTCTGTTATGAAGAGTCTGAATGAGCGGCTGGTTCTCACGGTAATGGTAGCAGCATACAGTAAGTAGTCTGTGTTCCAACCTACTCACTGAGATAGAGGACCACACTGCCCCCTGTGGCCACAACAGGGACTCTACAGGCTTTTCTAGTTAGAATGTAGACCTAGACATCCGGCACAAATACCAGCGGACACTGGAGACCTGAGCAGAGGCTGGATGTCAGATATAGCCAGTCTGTCTGGACAGAGTGACATACTGAACATGCTAAAGTGAGTGAAATACCTTTCACCTACTGGGTATTTGTTCAACTGAACTAAGAGACCTGTCAACAAGACACACAAGACGTAAATCCTCCCTCTGTAAACAATGATAACCTCCTCCTCCCATTCCCTTGCTGGGTAATCTATCTATTCCACCTTTATTTAGCCTGGTAAGATATCGAGATCAAACTCTCTTTTACAATGATTGTCTAAATAATCTATTAGCAATACAGGACTCACAGTGTGAAGTCACCTTACATTTGAAGTGACAGAACCAAAAAAAGCAACTTATCCTTTTGAAAGGATCGTTATGAGTCTAAAACATTTATTCTTGTGTCAAAATTTACTACAATGTGTAAACAGGAACATTTTGGTCATAAAGTCAGTCTCGTCCAAAACAGAAACTTGCAAGATAATTAAGGGGAAAATGAAGGGTATTGTAACAGTTCTCCATGAGTTGGGTCTACTTCATCCTGCCCATACGCCCACAGCTGGCAGCATCCAAGTAATCATCAATTCGGAGCGCAGCTGAACACCATCTGATCATCATGGTCAATTTGGTTTAATAGTTGGCAGTAGACCGGTTTGCTGACAACATCATGAAAATGCTATGCGCGCATCGATGTGGCAGGAAGCTGCAGATTGTTGTAATTCTGAACAGTCAGATAGCTGGCAACAATGAAGAGAAGCTGTCGTGTGGGGAATTGGAGGTGGCTCGTTTCAGCTAGTTTTGTGTTGATCTTGATACCATGTCTTATTTTGAGGTGTTTTTACTGATTTCATGTCTATGCTAATATGGCTAAAATTGACTAGCTAGCTAACCAACAACTATAACAATGTATTTGAAAGACAACAAGTGCTCATTGTGCAAATGTATTTATGACTAAGTACAATTTACATGTTGTCAACAGTCTAAGCCAACCGCGCCTGTTTTCCCCCATAGTTGTGTACACCTCGGTTTTGTTGCTAAACAACCAACCCGTCTCCAGACACCAGACCTGGAAGACTTTATCTAGTAGGGTGAGTGACTAACTGTGTATTGTTTTGGCGAAGTACAAACGTTTCCCACGTTCGAACACTCACACACAAGAGACACCCACATCAAAGCACACCTCAAACTCAAATCTTCTCAGTCACATTTCCTAATAAGGAAAATCTAAACCGAGGCGCAATCAGCAAGTTCAGCCTCCCTTTAAAAGCATAACATTATCAAACACGCATTCTTACCAGACTGGTCATTCATCATGCGGATGGCTTTGGCCTTGGCCAGCTCCAGCGCTGTGACCCATCTCTGGCGCTCCACCTCCGTGCTGGCCTTCAGGTGGTAGGTACGCCCACCGCTGCTCAGGACGATGTTACAGGCGTCCTCCGTGTCGATGTGGGCCGTGGCCAGGTTGATGGTGCCGCGACACGTATGGGCCATCTCTGCCTGAGTCCTGCAGGGGAACAACCACAGAGACAGACAGAGAGACAGAGAGAGACAGGGACACAGGACACAAGAAACAGAGACAGACAGAGAGACAGAGAGAGAGAGACAGGGACACAGGACACAAGAAACAGAGACAGAGAGAGACAGGGACACAGACACAAGAAACAGAGACAGACAGAGAGACAGAGAGAGACAGGGACACAAGAACAAAGACAGACAGAGAGACAGAGAGAGACAGGGACACAGACACAAGAAACAAAGACAGACAGAGAGATAGATAGAAAGACAGACAAGGACAAGACACCAAGTCACAGAAACAGAGATGGAGACACGGGGACAGAGACAGGGACAAAAACAAAAAAGATAGAGAGAAAGGCTGATTAGTAGTCAAATCCCAATGCTTTGTATCTACTACTAACCTACTGTAACTTTATGTCTGACTGGACACTGTATGCAGTTGCTTGATAAACAGTCATGACAAAACACTCAATTATTCCAATATTTGGCGATGGGGCCAGGCTCAGGTACAGGTTAAGGCGAGAGGAGGCTAGTAAGCAGGGAAGCAAGGAGGCAGAGGGATAGAGAGTCAGAAATAGAGAGGGACACACGCAATAGTGAAATTAAAAGATAGCGGCTTTGAAAGTTAAAACAGTCAAGAGTCATCCTTGGCTTACTGTCTTGTAGACTGTATTAAACTACTGTGTAACAGTATTCTCTGTTCCCAGCATGTCTATACACACATTCTCACATACAGCCAGCACCGGAAATCCCCACAAGGATAGTAAAACAGGGGTTAGGTTTAGGAGATAGGGTTAAGGTTAGGTTTAGGTTTAGGAGATAGGGTTAAGGTTAGGTTTAGGGAAAATAGGATTTTGAATGGAAATCAATTTTAGGTCCCCACAAGGATAGTAAAACATATACTGTGTGTATGTGTGCACACAGACTTTGGGCAAAGAACCTAGTATTGCACTTTCAGTGGGCCACAGAATGTTGGATAACAAGGCCATTGTGTGGCTCCAAACCCCCATGGTGGACAAAACCAAACAATGAATAACAACACTGCACACAAAGGACAGAGAGAAAGAGAGAGGGTGTGAGAGAGAGGAAAAGGGTGAAAGACCACAGAGAAAGAAAGAGTGAGAATTGCCTTGGACCAACTTGTTTCCACATTTACAATAATCATCATTAGTCTGAGCTAACCAGACGCTGGACTACCATCAGAGAACAGAGGTGAATGAAATCCTTCAAATCCTTGATGCAGAGAAGTCCTCAGGAGAAGAGCAATACAATTACTCAAACAAATAGTTTTGTCATGGAGGTACATTGGGACACTTCAGTGTAATTAGTATTGGCTAGGCTGTGTGGTAGGACCAGGGTGTCAGCCTAACCCCCCTCTGAGGACAGAGCAGGAGATCAGTCACAACTCACAAGCTTTATCCTCAGCAACCCAATAAGGAGCCTTTCAATGTGAACAGGCTCAAAGAACAACAGACATTATACAGGGTAAGGGGCTGGGATGGGCAGTGTGTGTGTAGGATATCTATCTGTTATACAGGGTAAGGGGCTGGGATGGGCAGTGTGTGTGTGTAGGATATCTATCTGTTATACAGGTAAGGGGCTGGGATGGGCAGTGTGTGTGTAGGATATCTATCTGTTATACAGGTAAGGGGCTGGGATGGGCAGTGTGTGTGTGTAGGATATCTATCTGTTATACAGGGTAAGGGGCTGGGATGGGCAGTGTGTGTGTAGGATATCTATCTGTTATACAGGTAAGGGGCTGGGATGGGCAGTGTGTGTGTGTAGGATATCTATCTGTTATACAGGGTAAGGGGCTGGGATGGGCAGTGTGTGTGTAGGATATCTATCTGTTATACAGGTAAGGGGCTGGGATGGGCAGTGTGTGTGTAGGATATCTATCTGTTATACAGGTAAGGGGCTGGGATGGGCAGTGTGTGTGTAGGATATCTATCTGTTATACAGGGTAAGGGGCTGGGATGGGCAGTGTGTGTGTAGGATATCTATCTGTTATACAGGGTAAGGGGCTGGGATGGGCAGTGTGTGTGTAGGATATCCATCTGTTATACAGGTAAGGGGCTGGGATGGGCAGTGTGTGTGTAGGATATCTATCTGTTATACAGGGTAAGGGGCTGGGATGGGCAGTGTGTGTGTAGGATATCTGTTTGTACACAGTTGTCCAAGTCCCAGACATAAGTTACTTAGTATCAGTTGCAGTTCCCTGGAGCGATGTCCGATCGCTGACCTGTAATGGTGAGAACAGCTAAGCTCAACCAGCTTCTGAGGAGGTAATACAGCCCATGTCCCACGGTGTGAGGGTCAAATCAAATTGTATTGGTCACATACACATGGTTAGCAGATGTTATTGGTCACATACACATGGTTAGCAGATGTTATTGGTCACATACACATGGTTAGCAGATGTTATTGGTCACATACACATGGTTAGCAGATGTTATTGGTCACATACACATGGTTAGCAGATGTTATTGGTCACATACACATGGTTAGCAGATGTTATTGGTCACATACACATGGTTAGCAGATGTTATTGGTTACATACACATGATTAGCAGATGTTACTGGTCACATACACATGGTTAGCAGATGTTACTGGTTACATACACATGGTTAGCAGATGTTATTGTGAGTGTAGTGAAATGCTTAAGCTTCTAGATCTGACAGTGCAGCAGTATGTAACAGGTCATATTTAACAATTCCACAACAAAACCTAATACACACAATCTAGTAAAGGAATGGGATGAGAATATATAACTATAAAGTATATGGATGAGCAGTGATCGAGCAGCTAAGATGCAATAGATAGTGAAGGATATAGTATACATTATATACATATGAGATGAGTAATGCGAGATATGTAAACATTCTTAGTGGCATTATTAAAGAGACTAGTGTTCCATTTATTAAAGTGTCCAATGATATCAAGTCTGTATGTACATACAATCTAGTAAAGATTTGATGCACCTGTACTGACCTCACCTTCTGGATGTTAGCGGCGTGAACAGGTAGTGGCTCGGGTGGTTGTTGTCCTTGATGATCTTTTTGGTCTTCCTGTGACATCAGGTGCTGTAGGTCTCCTAGAGGGCAGATAGTTTGCCCCCGGAGACGCGTTGTGCAGACCTCACTACCCTCTGGAGAGCCTTGCGGTTGTGGGCGGAGCAGTTGCCGTACCAGGTGGTGATATAGCCTGACAGGATGCTCTCAATTGTGCACCTGTAAAAGTTAGTGAGGGTTTTCGGTGACAAGCCAAACTTCTTCAGCTTCCTGAGGTTGAAGAGGCGCTGTTCCGCCTTCTTCACCACACTGTCTGTGTGGGTGGACCATTGCAATTTGTCGGTAAAATGAACACAGAGGAATTTAAAACTTTCCACCTGCTGTCCCGTCGATGTGGATAGGGGGGAACTCCCTTTGCTGTTTCCTGAAGTCCACAATCATCTCTTTTGTTTTGCTGACATTGATTGAGAGATAATTTTCCTGACACCACACTCCGAGTGCCCTCACCTTCTCCCTGTAGGCTGTCTCGTCGTTGCTGGTAATCAAGCCTACCACTGTTGTGTTGTCTGCAAACTTGATGATTGAGTTGGAGGCGTGCATGGCCACGCAGTCGTGGGTGAACAGAGAGTACAGGACGGGGCTGAGAACGCACCCTTGTGGGGCCCCAGTGTTGAGGATCAGCGGTGAAGATGTTGTTTCCTACCTTCACCACCTGGGGGCGGCCCGTCAGGAAATCCAAGACCCAATTGCACAGGGCAGGGTCGAGACCCAGGGTCTCAAGCTTAATGATGTGCTTGGAGGGTACTATGGTGTTCAATGCTGAGCTGTAGTCAATGAACAGCATTCTTACATAGATATTCCTCTTGTCCAGATGGGATAGGGCAGTGTGATGACAATTGCATCGTCTGTGGACCTATTGGGGCGGTAAGCTAATTGGAGTGGGTCCTGGGTGTGGGAAAGTCTGGGAAAGTCATATCCCTGGTTGTAGTGCTGGTTGTGCATGTGAATGTGTGTGGACGTGTTTTTGTTTGTTTACTATTCTTGTGGGGACTTCTGCTTCCCACAAGAATAGCAAACAAACATTTGACCAACTGCTATGCTACCTGACTAAATGCTATTTCTAGGGGGTTTAGGGTTAAGGTTAGAATTAGTGTTAGAATTAAGTTTAGGAGCTAGGGTTAAGGTTAGAGTACGGTTTAGGATTTTAAATGGGACTGAATTGTGTGTCCCCACAAGGTTAGTTGTAAAAGACTGTGTACACCTAAATATGTCCAAACATCCATCCTCATTGACCCCTGCCCCTCACTGCCAGAACCAGCTGTCTCACAGCATTATCCTGCCAACTGAACCAGCACACACTCAGCCCAGAGCAACAGGATCACATGCGCACGCGTCTCGAGACTCACTCACTCAGGGTTTCTGTCCTGAAATGTCTGAAAGCTTCTAAGAAGTGCGTGTGTCGTCTTGTTGTAGAGAAAACAGTCTAGCTAGCAGGAACAGTGCTTAGTTTACAAGGCTAATTGAGAATATATTTTGAGTGAGATAGATAGACACACACACACTAGCGTTCAAAAGTTTGGGGTCACTTAGAAATGTCCTTGTTTTTGAAAGAAAAGCTACAATTTTGTCCATTAAATGACATCAAATTGATCAGAAATACAGTGTAGACATTGTTAATGTTGTAACTGACTATTGTAGCTGGAAACGGCAGATTTCTTATGGAATATCTACAGTCGAAGTAGGAAGTTTACATACACTTATGTTGGAGTCATTAAAACTCGTTTTTCAACCACTCCACAAATTTCTTGTTAACAAGCTATAGTTGTGGCAAGTCGGTTAGGACATCTACTACCCAACAATTGTTTACAGACAGATGATTTCACTGTATCACAATTCCAGTGGGTCAGAAGTTTACATACACTAAGTTGACCTGTGCCTTTTAAACAGCTTGGAAAATTCCAGAAAATGTCATGGCTTCAGAAGCTTCTGATAGGCTAATTGACATCATTTGAGTCAATTGGAGGTGTACCTGCGGATGTATTTCCAGGCCTAACTTCAAACTCAGTGCCTCTTTGCTTTACATCATGGGAAAATCAAAAGAAATCAGCCCAAAAAATTGTAGACCTCCACAAGTCTGGTTCATCCTTGGGAGCAATTTCCAAACGCCTGAAGGTATCACGTTCATCTGTACAAACAATAGTACACAAGTATAAACACCATGGGACCACGCAGCCATCATACCGCTCAGGAAAGAGACGTGATCTGTCTCCTAGAGATGAACGTACTTTGGTGCGAAAAGTGCAAATCAATCCCAGAACAACAGCAAAGGACCTTGTGAAGATGCTGGAGGAAACAGGTACAAAAGTATCTATATCCACAGTAAAATGAGTCCTATATCGACATAACCTGAAAGGCCGCTCAGCAAGGAAGAAGCCACTGCTCCAAAACTGCCATAAAAAAGCCAGACTATTGTTTGCAACTGCACATGAGGACAAAGATCGTACTTTTTGGAGAAATGTCCTCTGGTCTGATGAAATAAAAATAGAACTGTTTGGCCATAATGACCATTGTTATGTTTGGAGGAAAAAGGGGGATGCTTGCAAGCCGAAGAACACCATCCTAACCGTGAAGCACGGGGGTGGCAGCATCATGTTGTGGGGGTGCTTTGCTGCAGGAGGGACTGGTACACTTCACAAAATAGATGGCATCATGAAGAATTGAAAATTATGTGGATATATTGAAGCAACATCTCAGAACATCAGTCAGGAAGTTAAAGCTTGGTCACAAATGGTTCTTCCAAATGGACATTGACCCCAAGCATACTTCCAAATTTGTGGCAAAATGGCTTAAGGACAACAAAGTCAAATTATTGGAGTGGCCATCACAAAGCCCTGACCTCAACTCTATAGAAAATGTGTGGGCAGAAGTGAAAAAGGTGTGTGCAATCAAGGAGGCCTACAAACCTGACTCAGTTACACCAGCTCTGTCAGGAGGAATGGGCCAAAATTCACCCAACTTATTGTGGGAAGCTTGTGGAAGGCTACCCAAAACCTTTGACCCAAGTTAAACAATTTAAAGGCAATGCTACCAAATACTAATTGAGTGTATGTAAACTTCTGACCCACTGAAAATGTGAAGAAATAAAAGCTGAAATATATAATTCTCTCTACTATTATTCTGACATTTCACATTATTTAAATAAAGTGGTGATCCTAAGTGATCTAAGAGGGATTTTTTACTAGGATTAAATGTCAGGAATTGTGAAAAACTGAGTTTAAATGTATTTGGCTAAAGTGTATGTAAACTTCCGACTTCAACTGTACATAGGCGTACAGAGGCCCATTATCAGCAACCATCACTCCTGTGTTCCAATGGCACGTTGTGTTAGCTAATCCAAGTTTATCATTTTAAAAGGCTAATTGATCATTAGAAAACCCTTTTGCAATTATGTTAGTACAGCTGAAAACTGTCGTGCTGATTAAAGAAGCAATAAAACTGGCCTTCTTTAGACTAGTTGAGTATCTGGAGCATCAGCATTTGTGGGTTCGATTACAGGCTCAAAATGGACAGAAACAAAGACCTTTCTTCTGAAACTCGTCAGTCTATTCTTGTTCTGAGAAATGAAGGCAATTCCATGTGAGAAATTGCCAAGAAACTGAAGATCTCGTACAACGCTGTGCACTACTCCATTCACAGAACAGAGCAATCTGGCTCTAACCAGAATAGAAAGAGGAGTGGGAGGCTAGTCTCTCTTGACTGTTTAGCCAAGACATGAGTAGCTGTCCAGCGTGCTTGCAAACTTTCATTCTGGGTGCCGAGATTAAAGGTAAAGCTGATCCTAAACAAGCAATTTGTGGTCAACTTTTCCCTGGCTCCATCTTAGACCAGATAGGGACATGGTCATGCAAAGCAACAGGGAGAGAAGGGTTCCTCAACAGCCCAGCTTCCAGTGTGCGCTGCCTTCCCAGAGCTTCAGCTCTAACTGGGTCACACCACTAGAAGTGTGCTGATGAGAAAGATGAGATCCATTTTGATCCCTCTGCCCTGTGAGGAGGCAAGGCCATGCAACGGCAAAGGGATTACAGAGCCAAGGCACAGCAGAAGCGGAGAGAGAGATAAGGACGGCGGGGCACAGAGAGAGAGAAAAATATGGACGGTGGGGCAGAGAGAGAGAGAGCGAGAGATATGGACGGTGGGGCAGAGAGAGAGAGAGAGAGAGATGGACGGTGGGGCAGAGAGAGAGAGAGAGAGAGAGAGAGATGGACGGTGGGGCAGAGAGAGAGAGAGATGGACGGTGGGGCAGAGAGAGAGAGAGAGAGAGATGGACGGTGGGGCAGAGAGAGAGAGAGAGATGGACTGTGGGGCAGAGAGAGAGAGAGAGATGGACTGTGGGGCAGAGAGAGAGAGATGGACGGCAGGGCAGAGAGAGAGAGAAAGAGAGAGAGAGAGGGAAAGAGAGAGAGATGGACGGCAGGGCAGAGAGAGAGAGAGAGAGAGAGAGAGAAAGAGAGAGAGAGGGAAAGAGAGAGAGATGGATGGCAGGGCAGAGAGAGAGAGAGAGAGAGGGAAAGAGAGAGAGATGGACGGCAGGGCAGAGAGAGAGAGAGAGAGAGAGAGAGAGAGAGAGAGAGAGAGAGAGAGAGAGAGAGAGAGAGAGAGAGAGAGAGAGAGAGAGAGAGAGAGAGAGAGAGAGAGAGAGAGAGAGAGAGAGAGAGAGAGAGAGAGAGAGAGAGAGAGAGAGAGAGAGAGAGAGAGAGAGAGAGAGAGAGAGAGAGATAGATATGGACGGCAGGGCAGAGAGAGAGAGAAAGAGCGAGAGAGAGGGAAAGAGAGAGATTTGAATCAGAGAGAGGGAGTGTGAGGGCCAGCGGGTCCTGTGTGTTGTGCTGTGCTGGTAAAGCATTAAGGGGCTTTTACCTGTCGTTCCCCTGAGCACCACACAACCACACAAAACACAGATCCACCGATCTGAGGGCGTGTAATGAAACAGAACAGCGTCTCAACACACTAGAGAGACTAGCTGGCACAGGCATGAGCAGACATGCAGAACATACAGAGACAAACAGGTAAACAGAGAGACATACAGGAATAAAGACAAGGACAAATATACAGCACGGTAAGAAGGGAACACAACAGGATACAAGGAGAGATAGGCACTACATGTCCCTTGGTGTTGTCCTCCTAAGGAGGGAGAGAGTAATAAAAACATGAGACAAGCAAACCAAGACAGAGACACTGTGGCACGTACAGTATGACATGACCTGCTGAAAGATTAAAGCTGAGGATGTTAAGTGTTTCTATTCAGCATTGTCTCTCACACACACACACACACACACACACACACACACACACACACAGTGACCTGGCACTGAGCCCAAGGAGGAACCCATTAATTTGATTGGACCACGTCTTCCCTCCTTTCCCCCTCTCCAACATCTCCAGGCCAGAGCGAGCCTACGTCCGAGGATGGCTCTGAGCTCAGTGCTGAGCAGGACTGTCCCTGCCCCTCCAACTGGCTCGTGTATTGTCTCATAACTCTTCTTTCCTCCCTTCAGGCAAGGACACAGTGTGCCAGCAGGACCAAAAACCAAACTGAGAACTGAAAACGATGCAGAACCCCCACCTAGCCGTATAACTATCCAGTTAAAACTGTATTAATACTTCTATCTCAGAGCCAAGCTGAGATGTGCATGGGGCCGCCAGGCTGAGTGTGTGTGAGGCAGTGATAGCAGGGCTTGCATAGGGCTCCAGAAGCTAATGCTTTGTAATCTTTACTAAAGCACTGTCAGATTTCCTCTCAGAGGTAAGTAAGCTGTGATGAGAGTTAAGGCCGGAAGAAAGAGTCAATGAAGAAATAAAAAATGAAAGACGAGAGGAGGAGGGGAAAGGCCTTGTCACACATTGAAGTGAGATAATGGTGGGTGTTCACCTCAGTCATTTACAGTACCTGACTGGTGATGGGAAAACAGGAAACAGCCAAAGGATGGTGGGGGGGGGGTGGCTGACTCGGAGTAAAAGAGAAGCAGCAAAACAATTCAAAGTTGATTGGTCACGTACATAGTTTAGCAGATGTTATAGCTGGTGCAGCAAAATGCTCATGTTATTAGACCTGACTGCCCTTGACTAGCACAAAAACATCCTGTGGCGTTCTGCATTAGCATCGAATAGCCCCCGCGATATGCAACTTTTCACTGAAGTTAGGAACCAATATACTCAGTCAGTTAGGAAAGCTAAGGCTAGCTTTTTCAAACAGAAATTTGCATCCTGTAACACTAACTCCAAAAAGTTCTGGGACACTGTAAAATCCATGGAAAATAAGATCACCTCCTCCCAGCTGCCCACTGCACTGAGGCTAGGAAACACTGTTACCACCAATAAATCCGCGATAATTGAGAATTTCAATAAGCATTTTTCTACGGCTGGCCATGCTTTCCACCTGGCTGCCCCTACCCCAGTCAACAGCCCTGCACCACTCACTGCAACTCGCCCAAGCCTCCCCCATTTCTCCTTCTCCCAAATCCAGGTAGCAGATGTTCTGAAAGAGCTGCAAAATCTGGACCCCTACATATCAGCAGGGATAGACAATCTGGACCTTCTCTTCCTAAAATTATCAGCCGAAAATGTTGCAACCCCTATTACTAGCTTGTTCAACCTCTCCTTCGTATCGTCTGAGATCCCCAAAGATTGGAAAGCTGCCAGGGTCATCCCCCTCTTCAAAGGGGGAGACACTCTAGACCCAAACTGCTACAGACCTATATATCTATCCTACCCTGCCTTTCTAAGGTCTTCGAAAGCCAAGTCAACAAACAGATCACCGACCATTTTGAATCCAACCGTACCTTCTCCGCTATGCAATCTGGTTTCTGAGCTGGTCACGGGTGCACCTCAGCCACGCTCAAGGTCCTAAACGATAGCATAACCGCCATCGATAAGAGACAATACTGCACAGCTGTATTCATCGACCTGGCCAAGGCTTTCGACTCTGTCAATCACCATATTCTTATTGGCAGACTTAACAGCCTTGGTTTCTCAAATGACTGTCTAGCCTGGTTCACCAACTACTTCTCTGACAGAGTTCAGTGTGTCAAATCGGATGGCCTGTTGTCCAGACCTCTGGCAGACTCTATGAGGGTGCCACAGGGTTTAATCCTCGGGCCGACTCTTTTCTCTGTATACATCAATGATGTGGCTCTTGCTGCTGGTGAGTCTCTGATCCACCTCTACGCAGACAACACCATTCTGTATACTTCTGGCCCTTCTTTGGACACTGTGTTAACTAACCTCCAGACGAGCTTCAATGCCATACAACTCTCCTTCCGTGGCCTCCAACTGCTCTTAAATGCAAGTAAAACTAAATGCATGCTCTTCAACCGATCGCTGCCCGCACCTACCCACACGTCCAGCATCACTACTCTGGACGGTTCTGACTTGTGGACAACTACAAATACCTAGGTGTCTGGTTAGACTGTAAACTCTCCTTCCAGACTCACATCAAACATCTCCAATCCAAAATTAAATCTAGAATCGGCTTCCTATTTCGCAACAAAGCATCCTTCACTCATGCTGCCAAACATACCCTCGTAAAACTGACTATCCTACCGATCCTTGACTTCAGCGATGTCATTTACAAAATAGCCTCCAACACTCTACTCAGCAAATTGGATGCAGTCTATCACAGTGCCATCCGTTTTGTCACCAAAGCCCCATATACTACCCACCACTGCGACCTGTATGCTCTTGTTGGCTGGCCCTCGCTTCATATCTGTCGCCAAACCCACTGGCTCCAGGTCATCTATAAGTCGTTGCTAGGTAAAGCCCCGCCTTATCTCAGCTCACTGGTCACCACAGCAACAGCCACCCGTAGCACGCGCTCCAGCAGGTATATTTCACTGATCACCCCCAAATCCAATTCCTCCTTTGGCCGCCTTTCCTTCCAGTTCTCTGCTGCCAATGACTGGAACAAACTGCAAAAGTCACTGAAGCTGGAGACTCATATCTCCCTCACTAGCTTTAAGCAGCAGCTGTCAGAGCAGCTCACAAATCACTGCACCTGTACAAAGCCAATCTATAAATAGCCCATCCAACTACCTCATCACCATATTGTTATTTATTTTGCTCCTTTGCTCCCCAGTACCGCTAATTGCACACTCATCTTCTGCACATCTATCACCCCAGTGATTAATTTGCCATACTGTAATAATTTTGCCACTATAATTTAGACCTATATATTGCCTACCCCCCTTATCCTACATCATTCGCACACACACACACACACACACACACACACACATATATATAGAGAGAGAGAGAGACTTTCTCTATTGTATTATTGACTGTTTGTTTATTCCATGTGTAACTCTGTGTTGTTTGTGTCGCACTGTTTGTTTATTCCATGTGTAACTCTGTGTTGTTGTTTGTGTCGCACTGCTTTGTTCTCAACTGGCCTACCTGGTTATTAAATAAAGGCGAAAAAAATAAAAAATAAAAATAAAATGTGCTCCTAACAATGCGGTAAAATGTCAAACAGGTAAACATACAGTACCAGTTGAAAGTTGGGACACAGCTGCTCATTGCATTGTAGAATAATAGTGAAGACATCAAAACTATGAAATAACACGTATGGAATCATGTAGTACCCAAAAAAAGGTATATTTTAGATTCTTCAAAGTAGCCACCCTTTGCTTTGATGACAGCTTTGCACACGCTTGGCATTCTCTCAACCAGCTTCATGAAGTAGTCACCTGGAATGCATTTCAATTAACAGGTGTGCCTTGCTAAGTTAATTTGTGGAATTTCTTTCCTTCTTAATACGTTTGAGACAATCAGTTGTGCTGTAACAAGGTAGGGTTGGTATACAGAAAACAGCCCTATTTGGTAAAAGACCAAGTCCATATTATGTCAAAAACAGCTGAAATAAGCAAAGAGAAATGACATTACTTTAAAACATTAAGGTCAGTCAATCCTGAACATTGAGAACTTTGAAGGTTTCTTCGAGTCCAGTCGCACAAACCATCAAGCGCTATGATGAAATTGGCTCTCATGAGGATCGCCATAGGAATCAGATTGGAGCCCAAATAAATGCTTCACAGAGTTCAAGTAACAGACACATCTCAACATCAACTGATCAGAGGAGACTGCGTGAATAAGGCCTTCATGGCCAAATTGCTGCAAAGAAACCACTACTAAAGGACATCAATAATAAGAAGAGACTTGCTTGGGCCAAGAAACACGAGCAATGAACATATCATGCCTGTTTGATCCTGTCTGGAGGTATAGTAGGACAGGGCCACATCGTCTCCCGACCCCTCCCGTCTCAGCCTCCAGTATTTATGCAATAGTTTGTGTCTCGGGGGGCTAAGGTCAGTCTGTTATATCTCAAGTATTTTTCCTTTCTTATCTGGTATCCTGTGTGAATGTAAGTATGCTCTCTCTAATTCCCCTCTCTCTTTTTCTCTCTCTCGGAGGACCTGAGCCCTAGGACCATGCCTCAGGACTACCTGGCATGATGACTCCTTGCTGTCCCAAGTCCACCTGGCCCTGCTGCTGCTCCAGTTTCAACTGTTCTGCCTGCAGCTATGGAACCCTGACCTGTTCACCGGACGTGCTACCTGTCCCAGACCTGCTGTTTTCAACTCTCTAGAGACAGCAGGAGCAGTAGAGATACTCAAAGATTGGCTATGAAAAGCCAACAGACATTTACTCCTGAGGTGCTGACCTGTTGCACCCTCGACAACCACTGTGATTATTATTATTTGACCCTGCTGGTCATCTATGAACATTTGAACATCTTGGCCATGTTCTGTTATAATCTCCACCCGGAACAGCCAGAAGAGGACTGGCCACTCCTCATAGCCTGGTTCCTCTCTAGGTTTCTTTCTAGGTTCTGGGCTTTCTAGGGAGTTTTTCCTAGCCACCGTGCTTCTACACCTGCATCGCTTGCTGTTTGGGGTTTTAGGCTGGGTTTCTGTACAGCACTTTGTGACATCAGCTGATAAATAAATTTGATTGATTGATTGATTAGACCGGTGGAAATCTATCCTTTGAGTGTATGATGAGTGCAAATTTGAGATTTTTGGTTCCAACCGCCATGTCTTTGTGAGACGCAAAGTAGGTGAACGGATGATCTCCGGCATGTGTGGTTCCCACCGTGAAGCATGGAGTAGGTGTGATGGTGCTTTGACCCAAAACACACCTCCAGGCTGTGTTAGAACTATTTGACCAAGGAGGAGAGTCATGGAGTGCTGCATCAGATGACCTGGTCTCCACAATCACCTGACCTCAACCCAATTGAGATGGTTAAGGATGAGTTGGACCGCAGAGTGAAGAAAAAGCAGCCAACAAGTGCTCAGCATATGTGGGAACTCCTTCAAGACTGTTGGAAAAGCATTCCTCGTGAAGCTGGTTGAGAGAATGCCAAGAGTGTGCAAAGCTTTCATCAAGGCAAAGGGTGGCTACTTTGAAGAATCTCAAATATATTTAGATTTGTTTTTAGTTACTACATGATTCCATGTGTTATTTCATACAATGTAGAAAATAGTAAAAATATAGAAAAACCCTTGAATGAGCAGGTGTGTCCAAACTTTCGACTGGTGCTGTATATATAAAAATGTCAGAACAAATCCGATTAACAACTCAAATACTGTAGCACTGTAACAGTAATCCAAATGCAATCTATATGTATATACACAGGATGAATTTACACAAGATATACTAAGAATGATATGTACAGCAGTAGATAGCTCACTCTATGTCAAGAATCGATTATATAAATAAATATCCTGTATGTATAAGCAATGTAACTAAAATGCAATGTCCAGTAACAGTTACATTAGAATGAGCAATGCAGAGAATACAGTATTTGCAGTCTGAGCAGAGATGCAGCGTCAGACCAAAGACGAGTCAATGGAGCAAGTGAAACATTGCAGCTCTATAAACCCCCATAAAATGTTAAGTGGCTTAAACGCTGTGTGTCAGATCAGCTGCAGCCCAGAGATTATAGTCCATGTCCACCACTGGCCTTTGACTGCCACTACCAACTTTACATACATTCTCCATATCAGCACAACTCGACTGGGAAACTGAGATCCTTTGAACATCATTGGGATCAAATAAGCAAGTGGCATGGATTAAGTAAGTAGTGTCTCACCCCTTCAGGAATAAACAATTTGCCCTGCTTTTGAAAAGGGCAACTAAAGAAAATAGGCTACAACAACTGATCGATGCATGCTGTGATGCATGCTGTGATGCATGCTGTGATGGATGCTGTGATGCATGCTGTGATGCATGCTGTGATGCATGCTGTGATGGATGCTGTGATGGATGCTGTGATGGATGCTGTGATGGATGCTGTGATGGATGCTGTGATGCATGCTGTGATGGATGCTGTGATGGATGCTGTGATGCATGCTGTGATGGATGCTGTGATGGATGCTGTGATGCATGCTGTGATGGATGCTGTGATGGATGCTGTGATGCATGCTGTGATGGATGCTGTGATGGATGCTGTGATGGATGCTGTGATGGATGCTGAGATGGATGCTGAGATGGATGCTGAGATGCGAGTGACGTACAGTAAGCCATTCTGGCATCCATCTACAACCCTCAGGTAATCACTGCTACGTAGTCATACTACAGTCATAATATTGCTCTACATAATATGCGTCTGACACTTTTGAAAACACAAACAAGATAAAAGGAACTGACTGCTGCTCAGAGCAGATGACCTGTCCATTAATGGAACGCTGGATGTTTTAACGGTACAACCTGACCTTAGCCACATAGAGAGCTGTAACACACATAGGTGGCACAGCTGCAAGATACTGGAACACTGACTGACACAGAACAACACTTCCCCTCTTTGCCTCTATAATAATGAGAAAACGGGAGATGGGATGCAGGGAGTGAAGAACAGTGTTGTTCTGACAAAGACACAGTGATGCATACAATGCCTCCACCTCAGTCCTGCTGATCCAACAATGTTTTACAACCATGGTGGTACATCAGAGGGAGACGTCAAAGGTACAGTAGAAAACCTCCAGACATGAAGACACATCATTGACATGTTAGGTGCTACTGGTTTAATTTAGAATCACTTTCAAATACAGACAGAGACAGACAGGCAGCTTCTGTACGCAGGCGGACAAAAACAAAGCCTCCAGCCAGACGCACACAGAGAGCTCTGCCAGGCAGAGAGGAGACGAGGGGCATTACTCAGGCTTGCTTTTGTGGGAACCTGTGTGCTCCACTGCCTCAGATGTCAACAGGCTACCTTCACATCAGACAGCAGTCACCTTCCAACATTTGATTTGATTTAACTAGGCAAGTCAGTTAAGAACAAATTGTTATTTTACGATGACGGCCTTTGCAGACTATTAATAGAGGGAAGACTGAGGGGACAGAGTTCTTTCCTTTCACCATCAGCACAAACAAGAGTTGGACTTTGGCTCCCCTGTTTCAGATTCCACTAACCCTTGACTCTATGGCTAAAGGACCACAGGGCTGTGTGTGAAGGTGTGGTCGCATGCATCTGATTATATAGCACGGTATAAGATGTGTTAAGTGAAGTCCACCAGGTCCCATTACCACCGACTCCTTCAGACAGTAGAAATACATTTGATTGAGTAGACCTACTACCGGTAGTTAGCCTACATCTTGTTCTGATGAGAGAGGTAGGCTCGTTTCCTCCAGTGAAGTCAAAACAAAATATTGACACTAAGTAATTGTAGGTTGATGTGACTATAAAACTATTAAAATACATTAGCTGTCTCTGCTCTTTAACACCTGCTGTCATGAACCCCATCATCTGAGTGGTTTAAAAAGCCTAAGCTGGTTTTAGGAGCCAATTACACTCTCAACAGCAGACACTCATGTTTCTGGATGGACCTCATTCGCAGGATCTCAGAGGAATAGACCTACTTTCTGTTATGAACCAATTAATTAACCACAGTAAAACTGGGTTGGGTGAACAACAGTTGTTACATGTGACCCACTCTCCTTCTCCTGTTCAGAGGGCTGCCCAGAGGAAAGTTGACTCCCATTCAGGAAGCACCCGAGCCACAGGTGTTATTAGTAAAACACAGGTGGCAACTGTGCACTGTGTGGAGAGACGATGCTCGTCTTCTACAAGTGAATGTTGTTTTACTCCCAGGGAAAACATTCAGTGGGAGTGCATTTCTTTCGAAATGCAATAATTTGGGGTGTATGTTATTTGTAGCTAACAAAATAACATGGGTGGCAGAAAATAACTGATGACAGAGACTAGTTAGCTAGCTATATTTGTGCTAACGTTAGCAAGCTAGCTAGCTGGACAAACCATTATTTCATATGATAGCCCAAGGCTATAAAAAAGTATAAACTGAAACATTTCTTCCTATTAGACTTTGAGTTCCATCTCGTTAACATCAACAATCACTTGACAAGTCTACCTAGATCTATACAAAATCTGGTTAGCTCGCTGAGCTAGCAACTTCTCGCTAGCTCAGTCAGTGACAGCTAGGTCGTGCCAGAGCCACTCGCATTATGTCAGCCTGTCTGTGTAACGTTACAGTAACTACAATGATTTAAACATTCTAGCTAATATAGATAGTTAGCGACATATACGTTTTAAAGCTTGATAGCTATCATTTCTTTGTTAGCTAAGTTTAAAGGGCTTGAAATCATGTTATCTATTAGTGATCTGTGAGAATAGTGCCCACTGAAGTTAACACATGATGGGGCTTGTCTGAAGTCAAGAAGTTGTCATGATCTCAGTACCACACTTGGCTAGATACCTAGTTAGCGGTCATCATAGTGATTGTTTGTTTGACACTTGCAATAAAATACCATCAAAGTGTATATAGTACTAGTAGCTAGCTAGCTAGTTAGCCTGCAATTGCGGCTTATAAACATGTATTTTAATATTCTAACCCATGCTGATGCTGACATGGTTAACGTTTAATTTGACAATGACACTGTACTGTAATTAGCTAGCTACACAGCAGCTAGTGTCAGCATGTTTACCTGTAATACGACAGAAGGCCATTGCTGAGGACGAACCATCGGCGTTGATACCCTTTCAAATAGTTAGTCCATTTAAAAAGCCAGCCTTTGTAAGTATCCGATCCCGGGGCTGGGGCACTCGCAGGAGTGGAAACCGAGCTCTTCCCCTGGTCGCTCATCCTCCGCTCCGCCGCAGGTTGTGGGGTGCAGCCGGACAAACAAGGTACCGCGGAAAGGAATGACACTATCCTCCCCGAGCGACCACAGAGAGCGATCGCTCTCCCCATACACACCGCCGATGAGTGAGCTAAACCGGGGAGGCTCCGGACCAGAGAAAGCAAGATTAACACCACACGCCCCTTTCACATGACCCTGGAAACCGGAGGAAGGATGAAAACTGATGGGAACTTTGCGAAGGAGGTACTGGCATGTGACGCTGGTGTCAGAAATTCCTGAAACATCAGGAGGCATGTGATTCATTATTTCTGCGATAGTTCATTTCGTATAGAAAATACAACAATCAAAAAGCAAATACTTTACTCTCCTTGGAGTAAATTGGATAAATACTGATGCAACTTAATGGATTTTTTTGCTAAATAGCTGAGCTTTTGGAAACATTACAGACACTAAATATACCCGTGTGTATACATGTTCAGTATTAGTAGCAAGTGTGTGTGTGAATTCTCTTACAATTTCACTCCAGGGACTACTGTGCCTTCTTTTTTACACTCAACATGCACAATTAGTCTCCACTGATGCTGACATTTAGCAGATGAAGAACAATGTGTTTAAATATTTGGGGTTTCTAAGTCAAGTTGAATCAATCGTTTTTGACCGTGGGAAATATTTGCATTATAAATCCTGTCCCCTGGCCTATGCATTTACCAAAATAGACGCACATTTCACTAAATATATTATAACACCTTTATTCCACACGGTGGCGACATTGTCCCATTTATGTGACGTGTGGAATCACCTCTGGGCACGAGGAGCGGTATCACTAGTGGCAGTGTTCTGGGCAACAACTGAGTCATTGAGATGAGGCATAATCATAATGAACTAGTATTAGTGTGTGAATGAAAAAATACTGACTAAGAGACAAGAAGGCCGGTTATTGTGGGCAACACGTTTAATTTGACCATTGTCGAAAACAAAACAACTAACACCTACTATTGAAAAAAAGGTGATGTTTCTGTTAGAAAATGTAGCCCTTGATGTTGGAACACGACACACTCACACAAACAGTCTCATTGAAATGGTTGGCCATTCTTGTTACTGGAGAAATTACCATTACTCTCAGATGCTACATAATCTTTCTCTTTTAGAAATCTGTCTAACTACCATTTCAGTAAAATGGAGCCTGTGCGCACACACACACACACACACACACACACACAACACACACCTCTCAACTGCTTTTGATAGTCTCCGATAATAAGCATATACAGTACACACAGGTAAAGAAATTACAGCTACACAATCACACCAGTGCAATTAAACCCTGACCTGCTGCCTTGGCAGCAACAACATGCAAATCAATGATGCACATACATACGTACAATACAGGTACTCATTTTCAGTGCAAACATTGTCACAGGGTGTCTGCAATCACAGGACACATGTTTACCACATTCTCAAACAATATAAATATCTTGCACAATTCAGACACTGCAAAAAGTCTTCTGTTTGTTTGGTAGGATGCTAATATATTAGAATGCTCTGGGGGTGTATGCTCTTGTGTGTGTGGTGGTCTGGGTATATCCAAGAGCAGGGAGGTTTAATACATTCTATGTGAGGCATTCTAGACTTGTACAGGGTGTCTGTGGTTGGATACAACTTGTCGTGCTGGTCAAGGTGCTCTGCAGCTTTATTGCCCATAATATAGTCTCTACTCCTTTCTTTTCTCCTTCCATTGGCCTTCTGTTTCACTAACCCTGCCCATCAACCTGGGCTTAACCTTACAAGCAATTTCAAACCACTGCCTACTATTCCTGCATCACATTCAATATCTGTGCCAGACATCCCCTCTAGCTTCCTGCAGGCCCCAGAGCGCCATTGATATAATGTATTCATCAGAAGCACACAGACTGAGGAAGACAGGAGGAAGGGAGGATTAAAGTCCTTCATCATGATAGCGACAGCAGTGTTTTTCTGATGCAAGATAACCTCACATCCCCCTCTAAACAATAGACTTTAAATGAGAAGAGGGAGTGACAGCACTATAATTTTGTACCAGCACCTCCAATCAGTGAATGTTTGTTTGCCTGGAGTACAAGGACAATTCCTGAACAAGAAATGAAATGGTTTCCTGTTTAGGGGGCATTTTGGAGAGCTGTGGTTTCTGGTGCTGCTACCCCTAAAGAGGATGTGGATGTACTAAACCAGGAGTAAGCCATCCATCTTGTTGACTCACCCACATTTACCACACAACCCCTGTAACCTAGCCTTTCCTATGATGCATCGATCTTAGAATAATGCAATTTCAAGTATGACAGCCAGGGCATTTATTTACCTCACGTTTAAAAAAAGGAAAACTTTTAAAGAAGTTGCATTCTTTCCACTCACATGTATGAGACTAAGCTAATATGGGGAGAATACCTAGTCATGTCAGTAATGGTACTTATTCCCACTAGATGCACACAGTCCACAAGCTCTCAACCATCATGATGTATGAGCTGTTGCCTTGCAATCTGGGAAGCTCAGAGCCACACCTGGTGTTGTGGTGCTAATTGTTTGGGTGACCTGCGACCAGAGCTGTGGTGTGATGATAATTGTTTGGGTGACCTGCGACCAGAGATGTGGTGTGATGATAATTGTTTGGGTGACCTGCGACCAGAGCTGTGGTGTGATGATAATTGTTTGGGTGACCTGTGACCAGAGCTGTGGTGTGATGATAATTGTTTGGGTGACCTGCGACCAGAGCTGTGGTGTGATGACAATTGTTTGGGTGACCTGTGACCAGAGATGTGATGTGATGATAATTGTTTGGGTGACCTGTGACCAGAGCTGTGGTGTGATGATAATTGTTTGGGTGACCTGTGACCAGAGCTGTGGTGTGATGATAATTGTTTGGGTGACCTGCGACCAGAGCTGTGGTGTGATGATAATTGTTTGGGTGACCTGTGACCAGAGCTGTGGTGTGATGATAATTGTTTGGGTGACCTGTGACCAGAGCTGTGATGTGATGATAATTGTTTGGGAGACCTGTGACCAGAGCTGTGGTGTGATGATAATTGTTTGGGTGACCTGTGACCAGAGCTGTGGTGTGATGATAATTGTTTGGGTGACCTGTGACCAGAGCTGTGGTGTGATGATAATTGTTTGGGTGACCTGTGACCAGAGCTGTGGTGTGATGATAATTGTTTGGGTGACCTGCGACCAGAGCTGTGGTGTGATGATAATTGTTTGGGTGACCTGTGACCAGAGCTGTGGAAGTAGATGTTCTACTCCTCGAAATCCATTGACAAAACCTCTTCTTCATCCTCCTCCTCTTCATCCTTCCTCTCAATGGGAACATTGTGACAGAACTGGGGTGTTGTGATAGGTGATAAAGATGCACGTCTAGTACAGGAACCAATGTCAGTCCTAGTAGCTACAGGGTCCGAGTCAGATAAACCTCATATGAAAATGAGCTCAGTAAAGCAGGAGGCCTCGGGGTGTTTTCCAGCCATTTAGATAGAAGTCTTCTCTGTATAACCATTCCCCCTGAGGTGTGACTGAGGTTCCAATGACTCTGACATAGGAGGGAAGGAAGTGCTCCTGGGGGAAGTTTCCCCTAGTTATAGATCTAGGATCAGCTTCCCCTCCCTCAATCCTAACCTTTACTATTAGTGGGGAAACTGCAAAACTGGGGCAACTTCACCCTACACCGGAGGGAGTCCACTGGGTCACATGACAGTACAGCGGTTCCTCTGCAGCGCCCCTTGTAGGCGGATCCCAGGGGTGTGGTTCTGTTTCATGCCACGCCCTACAGCGATGCCCAGCAGCTCTTTGAAGAGCAGGACCACATGCCAGTTGAACTTGGCAGAGCACTCCACATATCCACACTTCCAGGTCTTCTTGACCAGCACAGAGACGGCCCTGCGAGGCGTGAAGCGCTGGCGCTGCAGGTCTCTTTTACTGCCCACCACAAGGATGGGAACCTCACTGCTGCTACCCTCCCTACAGGGACAGGGAGAGGGAAGACAGAAGAGGGGGGAAGGAACAGAGAGAGAGAGAGAGCACAGGGATAAAGGTGAAAAAGAATTGCAATGTGATTAGCTAACAAACATGTGGTCCAACAGCTACACAGAAATCCCAGTCACATAATTCCTATTCTCCACACATCCTGTGTATAAATACGAATTTAAAGGTGACTGCATTGATGAAGAGTCTCCTGGTCCGTGAGTAAGTGAGCCTTCTCACCCTCCCCCTCTTCGTGACATTGTGAAGGTCAGTAGCATGACAGGGAGACTGGAGACACCTTCTTCCAGAGAGGTCAATGGGTGTTTGTGTGTGAGGATTTCTGCAGTATGAGTGTTTCTGTACATGTCGGGGCTTGTGTAGTGTCTACCCACAGCCACAGTGTGTGTGTGTGTGTGTGTGTGTGTGTGTGTGTGTGTGTGTGTGTGTGTGTGTGTGTGTGTGTGTGTGTGTGTGTGTGTGTGTAAATGCCACTATAAAATAATGTGATGTGTGTGGTCTGATTCCTCTGACTGTGTTGGAGGTGTGTGGGGGTGGATCAGAGCTTTGGGGCCCTAGGGGCTTCCCTCCACACTCCGTATCGACAGAGACTAAATGTGGAGGGAAATGTTTCTCACAGCACATTGGATTGTGAAGCTGTATGGCAGGCTGCGAGCTGGGCTAAAGCAGTGATGACTCAAGTGAGGCTGACAGTAATGCTATTGTATACAATAAGCTCAGATTCCCTGCTAGCAGGTTGAGTTGCAAATGCAATGATTCAAGAAAGAACACAGACATACACACATAAAGAGCCCCCCTCCCCTAAACACAAACATAATAATAAAAAGACAACGTTTAAAACAAAATAAGAATACAAAGGGAAATGGACAATAGGGAAACACCTTGACCAACAAAAAATGCTCAATTTCACTTCAGGATTTATATATCCAAGATGAACCTGCATCTAATTGAGATGTGATGATAGCTTCTGGTGGATATAACTTAACACTTCCATATAAACACAGTCCGAACTAGCTACTTGTACTGAGAGGTTTCAATTCAACTTGGTAATGAGGCTGTGGGGTGACATAAAACCAACCCCATTAATCCCAACACCAAGCAGGCATCTGCTACCCTCTCAAATACCCATCCAGGCCTGAAGGTCTCTGGAGCAGCGGTTTAGAAGAGTGTGTGTGTGTGTGTGTGTTTGTTTGTGTGTGTGTGTTTGTGTGAGCTGTCAGAGTCTTCATTACATCAAAGGAAGGCAGCTATGGGCTTTTGGGCAGAAAGAAAACACAGCCAGAAAACTGACAAGGCAGGGATTCTGGATGAGGGAGAATGCGGGTGTGAGAGAGTGCAGTATGTGTGTGTGTGTGTGTTTGTTTTGGAGTGGGTTGAGTAAGCAGCAGCAGAAAGACAGGGGAAATTCCTCCCAGGCATCTTCCCATCCTTCTAGCCCACACAAATCCCAATAACCTGCATCTGGATGTCCCCTACTCCATTATTCCGATTTATTCACCAGGAAACTCATCCATCCATCCTCCCTATCTCCCTCACCCTATGTCAATCAACCAGACAGTCAGTCAGCCAGTCAGTCATCCAATCAGCCAGACAGACAGTCAATCAGTCATCCAGTCAATTAGCCAGACAGTCAGTCAGCCAGTCAGTCATCCAGTCAGCCAGACAGCCAGTCAGTCAGCCAGTCACCCAGTCAGTCAGTCACCCAGTCAGTCAGTCAGTCAGCCAGCCAGCCAGCCAATCAGCCAGTCAGCGATACAGCCAGCCAGCCAGTGAGCGATACAGCCAGTCAGCCAGCTAGCCAGTCAGACTATCCAGGACAGATCAGGACAGCCTGGCAGGTCATCTAGCTTTTCACACCTGCAGCTCAGGAGGAGCAAACACTAGTACATGTGGAAGGGATGGTGCACTGCAGTTTAAAGGCAGGTCCTGTCACAGAGCTGCAAAGATGTGAATCTCTTTAGAACTCAACAAATGAGGGCCATTCATTCCCCTATCAATATGCAAATGAATGCAGGTGCAGAGGCCTGTAGTCAGAATGACAGATGTCTTTGGTCCTTTTTCTCTTTTACATACAGTACATGACTGCTGGTCTTCTGTAGCCGTGTATGGGTCTCTCCACAGGTGTTTTACCTAATTGGTCCATATTTGTCACTGTGTTGTGTTTTTCCCTTACCTGTGCTCCATGATCTGCTGGCGGATCATCTTGACGTACTCAAAGCTCTCCACACAGCAGATGTCATAGACCAGGATGTAAGCGTTGGCATTACGCACCCCTCTGCAGCGTAGGTCCAGCCACTCCTGATAGAGAGAAAGAGAGACAGACAGACATACAGACATCACTCACCCACTACAGGCACACAAAGATCCAAAAATAGGAAGGATATTGAAGACATATTGTTTCACTTGTCACTGACTTGACAAGTGAAACAGGATTATAAATGATTTATATTTCAAGACCAAAATAACATCTTCAAATGGAATGTATTCTGCTCCCATATCTCCCATAAAACAGTGACGCTTGTGAGGACAGGAGTTCTTTTAGCAGGTTTTTGAAACAGAGGTAGTCACAGATCACATTCAATTATTCAAAAGCTGTCAGGAGGTTTTGTCCTCTTCATTTCGGTTGAAATTGAAATAGCGTAGAGTCAAATAGATTTAAGACAACTTTGAGTCAGTCAGAGGTGTAATTTTAATTTAACCTTTATTTAACTAGGAAAGTCAGTTAAGAACGAATTCGTTGTCTGACTCTACCTGGCTTGTGCATAATGCAGGCCCAGTACAGCTCTCTGGGCTACACATGGCTGAGGTCAGAAACACAGAAACGGAGCGCTGGCAGAGGGCCAGTCTCCTGTCAACCATAACACTTGGAACACATCAGTCCCACAGCGCTACACTGTTCAGCCCTGCTGTACGCAATGACGGGAGGGCAAACAGCTGACAGATGAATAGTAATGATTTGCTAACAATAATTAAAACACACAGCACAATGGGAGTGATTTGCTACAGCCATTAAGGTAATTGCTTCAGCCATGACACAGTGACCCAATCACCTCCCTCCCGCTATCTCTGTTTCTCTGTTTCTCTCTCACACACACTTTCACTCTCTCACTCTCTATGTCGTCAGCTCTACCTACGTGAGCTGAATCTATAAGGAGTTCTGTTAGCTGGGGGAGGGAGAGAAAAAGGGAAGAGGGTGATTGGGGAGGGAGGGATGGAAGGAGAAAGCAGAGAGAGAGAAGCGGAGAGATTAAAGAGCAGCAGGTGGATAGACAGGAAGGAAGGGGGAGGGAAGGGTAGAGCGATGGATGGATCAACAGGGTGTGAACATAAGCCCTGGCCTGAGCCCCACCAGGCTGACAGGCAGTGGGTGGAGGAGTGGGCGAGCTGGCAGAGGGCACAAGCATTCCCCTTCACTCACCTCCAACACTAGCTTTCTGAACAGACAGTGAGAAATCAATACGGCAAGAAGAGCGGAATGTCATTGCAGTAATGAGAATCAACAGGATAACACTGGAGGAGTACTCTAAATGCATCCTGTTTATTCTGTAGATAAGTCTAAACAAGGAGTTTGTCAATAAGTCATTTTGGTGGGGAATCAGATGTAAACCGAAGAGACGAGACAGAGAGACAGAGAGACAGAGAGAGAGAGAGAGAGAGAGAGAGAGACAGAGAGAGAAACAGAGATAGCGGGAGGGAGGTGATTGGGTCACTGTGTCATGGCTGAAGCAATTACCTTAATGGCTGTAGCAAATCACTCCCATTGTGCTGTGTGTTTTAATTATTGTTAGCAAATCATTACTATTCATCTGTCAGCTGTTTGCCCTCCCGTCATTGCGTACAGCAGGGCTGAACAGTGTAGCACTGTAGTACTGATGTGTTCCAAGTGTTATGCTTGACAGGAGACTGGCCCTCTGCCAGTGCTCTGTTTCTGTGTTTCTGATCTCAGCCATGTGTAGCCCAGAGAGCTGTACTGGGCCTGCATTATGCACAAAACGCGAGTCAGACATGTTTTATGGCTTCAGTCTGGTTTACCGCAGGCTACCTGACTGACTCAAAGTTGTCTTAAAGACCTACACTACCGTTCAAAAGTTTGGGGTCACTTAGAAATGTCCTTGTTTCCATGAAAACATACATGAAATGAGTTGCAAAATTAATAGGAAATATAGTCAAGACGTTGAAAAGGTTAATGATTTTTGATTTAAAGAATAATTGTGTCCTTCAAACTTTGCTTTCTTCAAAGAATCCTCCATTGGTAGCAATTACAGCCTTGCAGACCTTTGTCATTCTAGCTGTCAATTTGTTGAGGTAATCTGAACAGATTTCACCCCATTCTTCCTGAAGCACCTCCCACAAGTTGGATTGGCTTGATGGGCACTTCTTACGTACCATACGGTCAAGCTGCTCCCACAACAGCTCAATAGGGTTGAGATCCGGTGACAGTGCTGGCCACTCCTTTGTCCAGTGTCTGTGTTATTTTGCCCATCTTAATCTTTTCTTTTTATTGGCCAGTCTGAGATATGGCTTTTTCTTTGCAACTATGCCTAGAAGGCCAGCATCCCAGAGTCTCCTCTTCACTGTTGACGTTGAGACTGGTGTTTTGCGAGTACTATTTAATGAAGCTGCCAGTTGAGGACTTGTGAGGCGTCTGTTTCTCAAACTAGACACTCTAATGTACTAGTCCTCTTGCTCAGTTGTGCACCGGGGCCTCCCACTCTTCTTTCTATTCTGGTTAGAGCCAGTTTGCGCTGTTCTGTGAAGGGAGTAGTACACAGCGTTGTACGAGATCTTCAGTTTCTTGGCAATTTCTCGCATGGAATAGCCTTCATTTCTCAGAACAAGAATAGACTGACGAGTTTCAGAAGAAAGTTAATTGTTTCTGTCCATTTTGAGCCTATAATCAAACCCACAAATGTCGATGCTCCAGATACTCAACTAGTCTAAAGAAGGCCAGCTTTATTGCTTCTTTAAACAGCACAACAGTTTTCAGCTGTGCTAACATAATTGCAAAAGGGCTTTCTAATGATCAATTAGCCTTTTAAAATGCTAAACTTGGATTAGCTAACACAACGTGCCATTGGAACACAGGAGTGCTGGTTGCTGATAATGGGCCTCTATACCCCTATGTAGATATCCATTAAAAATCTGCTGTTTCCAGCAACAAAAGTAATTTACAACATTAACAATGTCTACACTAGATTTCTGATCAATTTGATGTTATTTTATTGGACAAAAAATTGCTTTTCTTCAAAAACAAGGTAATTTCTAAGTGACCCCAAACTTTTGAACGGTAGTGTATTTCACTTTACGCAATTTCACTCTTTCTCTCTATATGTCACCAGCTCTACCTGCTTGAGTTTAATATAAAAGTGGTTCTGTTAGCTGGGGGACAGAGAAGGAGAGATGGAGAAAGAGGGGGGAGGGAGGGTTAGAGCGATGGATGGATCAACAGGGTGGGGAATCGGATGCAGTAATGGGGCAGAATCTGAGAGGAGATAGGGACCAATGTGAGCTGTAATGATGACAATGGTAACATATCCATGTCGACGAGGAATAATAGCTTTTATTTAATTTTGAGGGATTTTCGGCACCACTGCGTTTGTGTGTGTGAGAGAGAGGGAGGAAGGGAGAGTCACACATACAGTAGGTCTGAAACATAATGAGGGCGATCAGCCATGGAGGCAAGCAATGTGGCACCGAGATCATTACACACAAAGGTGGGAGAGAGTGAGAGAATGAGGAGGAAGAGAAGGGAGGACAAGAAAATACATAATGGTCGACAGTGAAAAGAATGTACATAGGGAGATTCAGTTCTATACATTTTTGCTGTTATTGCCTTTTCTCCCTGCGGGTTTATTCAATAGTTTTCCAGGAGGAATGAAAGAGGGGTAGTGACCATAGATGACAGATCATCAGCATTCCTCTACCATCTCTCCTCTTTCTGCCCCCCCACTCCCCATCAATTCCTATTTCCAGATTATTATCTCTCTTTTCCGTTTAAGCAGTACACATGATCACATCCCTCTCTATCTACAGTAGGTGTGTTAAATGCACCCCCATCTCTCTGTGGGCTAAAAATACAGGTTGCATCCTCGGCTCATATCTCTTTGTCATCCAAGTACTATTTTTTATGTGGAGGTGGAGCTCTGTACACAGAAACGATGGCAACACTGCGGCTTGTAAACTCACTATTCCACCTTCTCACACCTGTAGGACCGAGAAGAGAACAACAGAGAAAGAGAGAAAAGAGGACGTGGAAAGGAGCTAAAGAAAGTAAACACACATTGGAACTGTGCGTGTGTATGTGTGTGTGAGTGCGCACAGGTGTGTGTGTTTATATGTTCTCCAGTTGGCTCTTTGAAAACTATTAAAACTCGCAGCTTAGCCTGCTCCCTTCAAGTGCCAAACAGAGCAGGTTTCCCTGACAACCCAGGTCCTTGGTCACTTTTTTACCAGGATGTGAGGGAGCTGGCATCCCACTGCTCCCAAAGACAGTAATGGTGTCCGAACACAGCTCATCCAGAGAGAAGAGAGCATGGTCATGAAGGGTTATACCTGGAGACATACCTCAGACACTATTCTGCCCCTTTGGGATTGAGCTTCTCATGACTTATTGAGTTACTGTTCACAAGGGAGACAAGCCCACATTACACCTGTGAGTGTTTGCGGGGTTAATTAGGGTTTAAGATGGCATTGATCTGTTGTCTCCTCCAGCTGCCGGACTCTGATGACAGCGCCGGCCTTTTAATACACACACATCTCTACCTGCTCTGCCAGTCTGTGTGACAGAGCCTATCTGCAGAGGCTGACAAAGGGCCAAGAGAGCGTATCCAGAAGAAAGACAACATTTCTGATTCATCTGATGTAATGAACAGTAAAATAGATACATTGTATTCTATATACACTCAGTTGCCAGTTTATTATGTACACTCATCTAGTACCGGGTCGGATAAGGCAATGTATTTCCACTCCTCAATTGTCCAGTGTTGGTGATCGAGTTCCCACTGGAACTCGATTGTTTTTATCTGATAGGAGTTGAACCCGGGGGTCATCCGCTGCAATAGCCCATCCGTGACAAGGACCGACGAGTTGTGTATTTTGTAGAGGCCGTTCTGCACACCACTGTTGTGCTCTGTCGTTATTTGCCAGTCCGGGATGCCGTTTGATTAACTGTTCAGGAGTCTTATGGCTTGGGGGTAGAAGCTGTTAAGATGCCTTTTGGACCTAGACTTGGTGCTCCGGTACCGCTTGCCGTGCGGTAGCAGAGAGAACAGTCTATGGCGGCTGGAGTCTTCTGTTTGTCACACCATTCTCTGTAAACCCTAGACACTGTCGTGCGTGAAAATCCCAGGAGGCTGGACGTTTCTGAGATACTGGAACCAACGCGCCTGGCACTGATGATCATACCACGCTCAAAGTTGCAAACAGTAATTGAATGCCTCGATGCCTGTCTGCCTGCTTTATATAGCAAACTCACTGTCTGTAGGAGCGAACGGGATGGTGTATCTAATAAAATTAGTATACATTATCATAGTAGGAGAGAGAGAAGCAAATGGAAACAGAGCGAGAGAGACACGAGAGAGAGACGAGAGAGTGATAGAGCGAGAGAGCATTATGTGTGGAAGTCATGGTGATATGATACAATATCAGAAGATGAATAAATCTGAATGGGATCCACTGTAAGGCTTAAGTCCATCTGTCATCACATCCTATCGATAAACTGTGACAGATGCTCTGGGAATGCAAACAGCAACAAATTAAAACAGACAGCAGCCCCGCCAGAACATAAATGATTGTTACCATCCCCAAAGTTAAATAATGAAGTGGCGTCTGCCCTGCCTGCCTAAAGAGACCTAAACAAGTAAACATCCTGAGTCTAAATGATGGACCAGAGCCAAAGTACAAGTACTACGTCCTTTATTGCATGCACTTACCTAACAGAAACCTGGGCCCCTTCCATAAACATGGAGACATACTGACGCACATCACTTTATTCACCATCTTCCTCCCCTGGTACCATGTGGGGGAAGAGGAACCTCATTTAGTGAATCTGGATTTATATGGTGGGCATTAGACTCTTTCTAACCTATCTAATAGGCTGCAGCAGCCCCACTCTCGTCTCTATTAGTCTCTCTATTCCCTCAAGGCCTTCAGCAGGGCACTGTGCTTTAATCCAATCAGCTCCAAATAAAATGAGAGTAAATCTCAATCGAGTCCCTGGGTCTGTTCTTGTTCTAGAGCGCTCTGTCCTGTGATGTTGGCCCAGACAGCCACCTCTCTGCAGACCACCATGGGCCTCCTGGCTCATTAAATATGGAAGTAAAAGAGGAGAGCGCTCGCTCGGAGTGGAAAGCGGGAATGCCTCACCACCCCTGTCACAGCCAGTAAAGGAAGACCAGGTAGGGTGGTTCAGAGGCTGGGCTACAGAACAGAACACAGAGGAGTAAGAGATGCTAATGCTTCTGCTCTCAGAGCCATTCGTGAGGAAATGAACCTTGACAAATCTGCCTGATAGCAGTGTTCTTGTTGCACTCAACTAATGATTCCCTGGTCCTGTTTGGCTCAGTTGGTAGAGCATGGTGCTTGCAATGCAAGGGTTGTGGGTTTGATTCCCACGGGGGGCACCAGTATGTAAAATATGAAAATGTATGCACTCACTGCTGTAAGTTGCTCTGGAAAAGAGCATCTGCTAAATATCTAAAATGTACCTAAGTACTGGTAGAGATGTCTGTGTTGGTTAGATACTGTATACCGATGTCTTAAACTGCTCTCGGAAGAGGTTGAGGCTGTTATGTACATATTCAACCAATTCTCCATTTAAGTATTCAACTGTTGAAAGATATAACTAATCTATATGCAGACATAATGAATCATGGTGCTGTAACGTGTGAAAGGAAAGCAACAATGCTCATGCAGCATTATATATGTAGGAGTCAGAGAACAGATGTGCAATTTACACATTTTTATGTGACGAGGCCCCTGGGGATGTACTGTACACAGACACAAACACACACCTTGCAGACTCTATAATGTGATCCATCCTGTCTTCTCCCTGCTGTTTGCACTTGCCAGACTGCTCTAATGATGGCTAAGAGGCATTTAGCTGAAGAAAGAGCAAAGAAAATCAGATTGATTGTGTTGAGGTACTCCGCTCCACAGATTGGAGACAATGAAGCACACTGCAGACCTTTTAACACATACTAAGAGACAGTTGTCATATTCTCCTCTTTTCTTTCTCTCTCCTGTAAATGGCTAGAATCCTGAATTCTCCCCTGCATTCCTGCTGGCTCTGTCTGGTGGTGCCTGGCTGGGTTGAGGCTGACTACTCTTCAGTGTGTTGAATCTTCTGTTTACAGGAAGCACCGTGCATGCCCATTATGAATTCAGAGGGCTTTCTGTTTGGCTGCATGGCCTGATCTCTCCTCCATGGGCTGATCTCAATTTCTCAGTGGCACCATACCTGTCCAAAAAATACAGTTCTTGCAATGGAGTCGAAAGGCCGCAACACGTTCCCTCAGCCAATGACAAAAGCCTGGCAACTATCAGTAATATCTGTGTTTGACGCCAGTCCCAGCCAGCTCTCCCAGCCAGCTCTCCCAGCCAGCTCTCCCAGCCAGCTCTCCCAGCCAGCTCTCCCAACCAGCTCTCCCAGCCAGCTCTCCCAACCAGCTCTCCCAGCCAGCTCTCCCAGCCAGCTCTCCCAACCAGCTCTGTGGTAACCTTGGAGAACCCCATCTGGAGCCCCAGCAGCCAGGTCCAGGGAGGGAAACAGACAGGCTTTCTGTGGACCAGTAAGGAGGTCAAGATTGGTGTGTGAGGGTGTCATTAGATATTCAGAAACACCCTTAAGCATGAATACAAGCATGTACGCACACACACACACTAATATATGCATGTGTGTCTGTCACTCATTTAAGGTGAGGACAAGGAGATACAGAGAGAGCAGGAGACTGGTGCAAGTGCTGTCTGAAAGCAGAACAGCTTTGAGAAAATAGATTGAATTGATCAAACCACTGGCTGTCAGTGGAAAAAGCTGCAACTACTGTATGGTGTTTCATCTGCCATTAGCTGCTCTTGCCAGGGCATATCTATGGAGCTAGAGCTTGCTGTATAAGGTCACTAAGAGAATCTCCATTTTGACTTTTACTCATTTAATGCATTGGTCATTATGTTGGAGCATGCTGTGTTTTAGCAGCAGTAAGTTCAACCATTTGCTATCGATTCAGAGTTTATGACTCAATGTGGAATTGTAGCACTTACTGCCACTCCAAACACTTGAATGCTACTTGATGGGCTGTGGATCTGTGTGCCAGCTCGAACAAAGTCAAAGCACATGTGCTTCCAGTTCCCTCCTCTGATAAGAGCACACATCACTCCCCTCAGCCAGGCAGACAGTCTCCATCACCCCAGCCAGATTCAGGTGCCCTGAGGCTGGGCAGCTGAGTGTCCTCTGGTCGTGGGTCTAGGAGCAAATAGCCAAAAATGACTTACTTACGGAGTCATAGAGGCAGAACATATGGATCAATTCAATATGACATAAACATCCCTCGTTTTGCCTGAGGGTGGCAATATAATGCAGTGAGGAGCCCAGAGAGAGAAAGAGAGAGTGTGTGTGCTTGCGTGCGTGTGTTTTAAAACACCAAATATATAAAGTAGCCTATAGCCTAGGCTTACCACTGAAGTAATACACCAGGTCCCCATAGCAACTACTGCTCTAAGGGGCATCTGATTAAGAACAAAATGCAACGGATGTCTTTTGAAGAAGCGCGCGATGGTAATTTTCCAGGGCTCTAACTATTAGCGTGAGGCCAAATAGGTTCTGATAACCTAAAGGTAAGTTAAGACAATGAGGCAAACACTTACCACATCTCGAAATTATAGCATTAAAGCCTAGGATATATTTTGAGCCCAATAAGAGAATGCTAGTATCTTTCCTATAAGTGAAAAACCCAAATAGAAAGTCACTTTCTATCTTACCTGGCTCGAGCTTGAGGGGAATGACGAAATTGGCGGGACATCCAAAATCTTCAGGTCGTACATGTTACCGTTCAAAATGACAGAGGGTCTGTACACATACCTGGTTCGGGTTGGAGTGTAAACCTCTGAGAAGTCATTATAAATAAATTGACGGATTATGGAAGTTTTCCCGACTCCGGGAGCTCCGATAACAGCGATACTTAGCGTCTCCACCATTCCTGGAACACCATGGACAGCGACCAAACCAATTTGCAACTCAACAAAGATGATCCAAGCAGCGGTCTTGTTCCCAGGAAATATCGCTGCTGCTCTTCCGGCACAGATCAAAGCCAAGTTATTTTACGTTGAAGTAAACACTTTTTGCTTGCTGCGGCCCAAACATGTAGATTTTGCTAAACCTTATAATTAGGTAAAGAAAGGTCGAAACAGTCATCCGTCGTCAATGTTTTTAAATTAAATGGTTATGTTTGCTGTTATCCAATCTCTCTCACATCGAAACACAAATAACGTCACTTGAGCTTATTTCGTTTAATAGTCCTAAAAAAAAATCCTTCCAAGATTCAATACCGGGGAGGGGGTTTTCGCAACGTCTCCGCATTCCATAGGGAGAAACTGTATGCTAATCTTCTGGGGAACAACCCCCCGCGCCCTCGTCCCCTAGGAGGGAGCGCAAAGTCCGTCCTCGGAATTTCCACAGGGACATAATCTCACTTACTGTTTGAATTATCTCAACATTAACGAGCCCATTATTGCTTTTCTTACGGATCTTCAGGCTGTACAGTTATTCTATCCGCACCTCTTACTCGTCTCCAGCCGATGCACCAATACGACTGACTCCTTGCGCTCACCAAAGCCTTGGAGAGGCACGCTAACTCAGCAGCCCCGTATCTACAGATAGATTTCCACGTGCTCCGGAATGAGCATAATCTGCTCTTCACGATGTAAAAAGGCACAGTTGATAATTTAGATGAAACGATCCAAAAACAGAGACAAGCGATCAACTGCTGCATAGGCATCAAATGAATGTATCTCCCCTGCTCACTGGTGTGTCTGTCGGTATGGTGCGCGTTCCTTGTGTGTGTGTGCGTACGTGCGTGATTGGATGTGTATGCTTTTGTCATCTTTTACGTGTATTTACGTGCGTGTTAATCATGACAGTCGTGCCAAGGTTTTGTGTAATGAGCTACTATTTAGAGGTCAAATACCTGAAATGGAACCACGAATGATGTAGCCTATCACAAAATGCACATTGACGTGTCGACCAAATTAATATTTCAATTTTTCCTCCGGGACACAGAATCCTCAAAGGAGGCTCCCATGGAGACAGAATGCTGCATTTACACTTCCTTAAAGCGCAAGGCTGACGAACAACTGATTGGGTTCCTAAAGCTAAGGGATTGATGAAGGATGGCTCCCTATCAATAGCAATACCTTGAGTGGCAATTAAGGTGTCACATATGATTAATTATACTACACCATTAATATGATGCAAAGCATGTGTACTTGCTCCTAAAACAATGGTCATAAAATGAATGCTTCTCTTGCTCTTTCCTATTCAATTGCGACATCTAGACTACCTGTCTCAAGAGCCCTATGTGTACTCATTAGCTATAGTCAAGCAATAATTACATATTTAGCCTAGAATAAAACCCTGCGTCATCATCATTTGTTTGTATGATTTCACCAAAACGAGCGGGGAGAGTGACGACAACCTGCTGCCATTCCAGTGATAGATGCAGTCAGAGTGAGAGGCTGACTAAATGGGTGATATGAGCGCAGTGTGCTCTTGTCGCATTGACCAATTTTAACTCACCCTCACCTCACTGTTAAAAGCAAACCGTTAAAAAATATATTTTGAGAGCTCGATTGCAATCCAAACAATATAGTGAGGTTAATGTAAAGCCCCAATTATGTCAAGGTCATGCAATCAAATCAGTCAAAGTATATCGATCAACCTACACGGATTGGCATGCCAAAACAAAAACAGTTCCTCACAGTTACCATAAGACTATGAATGTGTCCAACAATCTGTGCAATCAAGAGAAATTCATGCTGCAACACGTCTTTTAAAGTTCATGTGCATCAATGTTTTTATTATTGTGGAACTTTATTGGATTCGCAGAAGTCCTACCTGGTGACAGGTGTAACAAAATATTAACTTTCCTTCAAAGCGTTCGAGGCACTCGTTATAAATAACGCAGTTCTCGATACGGTGAGTTGTTAGCACCCCCTGTTGGTTAAGGTTCATCCACCCTTCTGGCCATCAGTGTTCCCAAGGGGTGAGCTGGGCTTTCTTTTGGTCCTGAGCAGAAACAATGATCTTTTTGGGTCACAAGAACACCATCAAAGCATTAGTTACGTCAAAGTAAAAAAATAATAGGGACATTATTTTCACATGTCCTCATTCATTGACACTGAGTGGTGTGTGGATGACAGCCATAGAAAAGATTGCTTGTTACTGCCAAAATCATCTAGAACCTCTATTCAATACTTTGTGCTAAAGCCCAATTGAAATTTATAGGCAACGTTCCCGCGTTAGAGGAGACTGCATTCACGTTAAACGCTGCATATGTCCGCTAGATCGCATAATACCTTTACATTTCTATCACGCAATCTGTAACACTTCAGCGATACAGACTGAATAGAGCCTTAGGCCTGGCACCACTCCACTGAGGGCATACCTCATACTGATGATAACAGAACCACAATATTAGACAATAACCTGCTAACATTGCAGTTTAGGAAACACACAACGCAGCTATGGTGTTAAGGGAGTTTTTATTCCATTATAAAAAAAAAATAGGAATGAGGCACTCAACAGCATTGAGTGTTTTTTTAGGCACTGAACTGCAACAATGTGTGTTTTATAAACCTTTATAACGCACACACACACACACACAGTGAGGATGAAGTCATTATCAGTAATCTAGTCCTCTGCAAGCTACACACGGTGTGGAGAGAGATAATGAAACAGTGACCAGCGCTGACTCCGGATCAGCTCATAATTACCACTACAGCTCCAGCTGCGCTGCTCCGATAACCAGTGTAGTGCTGTTTTTGTAGGTGAGGGAGCGTCATTTATTTTTAAATTAACATCCTCAATCAAAAAGTTGTACCAACAGATGTAGCATATTATTGAATAGCCTATCATTATAGAATATGCCTAAAATGATTCCTCCAGTTGAATGACCTCAAACACCAAGCTCGGCATACCTAATTTCAAAATAGGCCATCATCACTGTCAATTGTGAATGAGGTAGTTTGGCACTCGGTAATGAGTGTTGCAACCGAGGACAGATGATTTTTACGTGATTCACGCTTCAGCACTCGGCGCTTACGTTGTGAGCTTGTATGGCCTACCACTTCGCGGCTGAGCCAACGTTGCTCCTAGACGAACTAACTTGTTGAAAAGGTGACATCCTATGACGGTGCCACATTGAAAGACACTGAGCTCTTCAGTAAGGCCATTCTACTGCCAATGTTTGTCTATGGAGATTGCATGGCGGTGTGCTCGATTTTATACACCTGTTAGCAGTAGCGATTTCAGCATGTAAATCTCGGTGGGGCAAAATAAAACATATAGATACATGCCAGCAAAGCCACTACACAACAACACTAAGCCATACATTAATTGGACTATAACGGTGAAAAACGGTGCCCACAAACTGTTAGGACCGACATAAAGCTGCCCCAACACCTTACCACTGCTACACCTGGTTATCAGCGGAGCCTTGTCTGGCAGCGAAACAGTTAATTCTGCTTCATATACTGCCTTTTAAACAAACATGGCTGAGATGGCTGACTTGCTTAAACAAATGTGGTTTCTACTGACAACTGAGATGTACACACTATGGCATAAGGGGATGACGAGCAGATAAGAGGCTATCTGTAATTTCGATTAAGACATTAATGAGCGAGCTAGGATGGATGTAGTCAATATAACTATTTGTTCAGTACTTTAGAAATTTACAGTTACAGAACTCAGAACACAATTCTTACTGTATTCTCCCTGTACACCAAGTCAGAACTGTAGGATAAATAAAGGGGGCATATAAACAGACAATGAAAGCTCTTACAATATTCGATGATGACATTTCTCTAAAACAGGCTATAGGCTACAAGTGCACCACCAAGTCAGAACAGTTTGCTAAATTATGAGGGGGAAAGGGACAAAATTATTAGGGTGAGGCACGTGGGCTAGTAACAGCTTTCTACACAACATACACTAATATTACTTTTAGCAGTGGTAGGTGTTGGGACTGCTGTTCGGACAGCTTTATGTCGGCCCTAACAGTTTGTGGACACCGTTTGTCACCGTTATAGTCCAATTAATGTATGGCTTAGTGTTGTTTTGTGTAGTGGCTTTGCTGGCATGCATCTAAAAAAAAATTGGGGGAGTTTGCCCCACCAAGATTTACATGCTAAAATCGCCATTGGAAAGGAGAACAGCAGCCGGTTTGTTTGTGTAGCATCTGAATGCAAGAGCAAATTGTTTTTGCATCGTAGAGGACCGAAATTGTTTTAGGTTGTGGCACTCAAGTGAGTGTGACTCATTGCGGAAATAGGCACTAGGAAAGGGACTTCGATGTAGCTCGGGTGTTCACTAGCAATTTTACCTCTATTGCATGTTTCCATTTCCTGCAGGTACACATTCTCCTGCATGTCCCCTCTCCCTTGCATGTTTTCCCTTTCTTATCCAAAGATATCCTGCATGCCAGCCTCCCTTTATGTTTCATTCATGACTCTAATGGCCTTGTGGATGTAAAGGACTTGCTAATTGTAAGGACTGTAAAATAATGTTGTGCTTTTGGAATTGTTCCCATTTGGACTCTTTATGTCATAGACTATATGCTCGTTGAATGTAGGAATTGCAGTTGTAAAAGCTAATAATTGTTGTTATATGCATTACTTGCTTCACATTTTGTAATTCCAGTTGGATTTTGATGAAAGTAGCCCTGAAATGAATGTTGTATAATGTTATGGTTATGATAGAGATTTAAATGTGTCTTCATTTTCAGGTTTGAATGAGACAATGTATTCCCCTATGATTATTCTTTCAATAATGTTATTGTTTTATTATATCACTTTTTTTGTCTTTCCTTATATGTAATACTGAATGCTATTTGTAATTTGTTTTGGTGCAGATATGTGTTTGATCACAAAATTCCATCGGTCACTAAAACATTGTAACCAATTCACAGTAAAAGGTAGTTAGTTCTATTCTGATTTTAGATGATCAATCCTTACAAAATAAGGAAGAGTCAATATGCTCCAAGCTTTTCTCTATCATTCTTTAGAAAGTTTTGTAAATGGCAGTTGTTTGGGAGAAAAGCATTGATTTTCATATTAGACACATTTTCACGTGTTTTTCTTGGCTGATTACTTTTTTGATTGATGTGGTGCTATTGTATGTCATATCATTTGAAAGAGCTGTTTTTCAGCTTTTAAAATATGTACCATGTTTTCATATAAGGTTTAACACCAGCAAATGATTGTAATTTATGCACACAGAGGTCATGATCCAGTAAAAAATGTAAAATTCCCACCAGGCAGGAAAGGGTTATTAATGACAGTTATGACAGGGTTATTTGTCATTATGAAGCATTTAACATTGAACTTAAACCCTGCACGAATCATGGATCTTGGAGGTCTGGGAAAATGCACTGTAAGTGTAACTATGCCTACATAGAGCTTTGCCTTGAAAACAGTTATCATGGGGAGACAAATCCACAATAATGTAGGTCTATGCCATTGCAAAATCTAATGCTTCTAACCGAACGTTAAAACCTCTTCTAACCGAAAGAGTCACCTTATAGTCAGTCCTGTCATTCAAGTATAGCCAGCTTACTTGTTGGATAGATTGGATGCGTATCGGTGTCCTGCTGTAGGGTAGTTGTCTACTGATATTGTCGACTATCATCATCTGATCCATGAAAGCAAACAAATTACCCAAAAAATGATAAAGCTAAATAAATGGTCTACTTCTTCTGCCCAGGATGGCACGGAGAACACCAGTACCTGGGCGCACCTGAAAAACAACGCAATGAGCACTCTAAACAAATGATTGACTAAATCAAACAATGATAAATCAACAAATAAATCAAATGAATTTGGAATGAAGGCTATTTTTAATCAAGGACAAATTGCAAACAAATGGCAAAAATGAGGACGTACAAAGGAAAGTCTATACATACAGGAGCTCATCGGAGGCTGAAATTCAGCACTGCTGAGTGGACAGCACCGCCACAGAAATACATGTTTTAAACCACGATGTTTTCATTCCTACCTTGTACTTGATTGATGAATTAAGGTCACTAACTAGTAAGGAAATCTCACCTGGTTGTCTAGGTCTTAATTGAAAGGACAAACCAAAAACCAGCAGACAGTAGGCCCTCCATGGAATGAGTTTGACACCACTGGTTTAAACCATGCAGAGAGGTGGGGGCGTTTGTTTCATTTGGAAGCTTTCATTTTCATATTTACCACTACATTTCAAACAAATAGAGAATGGTTCAATTAGCATTATTTAGAAACCCTCCTAAAAGCAACAAAAAGCTAACGTCTCATTCAAGGGAGCCAAGCCCCACCCCTGTAATTCACACCTTGCTCCACAGGTTGTTCCATGTACTGTAGTAGCCTATGCTGTGTATGGTGCTGAGACATATTAATTTAAGTTCTTCAACCCACTGCTGGTAACAAGATTTGGGCTCCAGTCAACAAACCAACCACAAAATTGAGCAGTTTAGCTTATCCACCCACCCCAGTCACTCTTGGCAGCTGCTAGATTGAGTGGGTACAGCTCAGAGAATGTAAAGCTTCTATCTACTCTCACTTCAAAACCTCACCATCTTCTTACTCCCAGTCTGTCATAGGGATAAATAAAGCACTGAGCTCCAGATAAACCTTGGATTTCACTCTGGACTCATGGAGAAAGAAGGGGTGAGGACAGAGAGAGGAGCAGGGATGATGGGAGAGGAGAGCAGGTGTGAGAAGGGATGAGGGTAGAGAACAGGGATGAGGGTAGAGGGGGAAGGGAACATCAAATTAGTATGCAAAGCTGTTTTTTAAGGCTGCCCAACAATACTGTAAAAAATATGACAGTTGACTGAACTGAGTGTGGACAGCCCTATACCTTCCCGAGGTCCTTGTAAAGATAACTGAAGATATGCCTATAATACACAACATGAACCCATTTGTTAAGATGGAATCTGTATGTACATATTACACAAAAGGACAAAAAATTATTTAAAACAACTTCTGATCATCTTCCCTACTTCAGAAACTTATAAACAAGACATGTTCTCCCTGTCCATCAAGCAGTGTCTGCATAGTTGGCCAAGTGTGGAAGAAGAGTCGCTCATCAGATTGTAAATTCTACTAGTACAATACTAACCAGTGTTGCGATTGGCTTAGTCCTTTATATTACTTAGTATATATATATATATTATAATGTAAGATCTCCTTCCTAATATTGAGTTGCACCCTCATTTGCCCTCAGAAGAGCCTCAATTCGTTGGGGCATGGACTCTGCAAGGTGTCGAAAGCGTTCCACAGGGATGCTGGCCCATGTTGACGCCAATGCTTCCCACAAGCTGGCTGGATGTCCTTTGGGTGGTGGACCATTCTTGATAAACATGGGAAACTGTTGAGTGTGAAAAACCCAGCAGCGTTGCAGTTCTTGACACACTCAAACCATTGCACCTGGCACCTACTACCATACTCCGTTCAAAGGCATTTAAACCTTTTGTCTTGCCCATTCACCTTCTTAGTTGCACACATACACAATCCATGTCTCAAGGCTTAAAAATCATTCTTTAACCCCTCAATCTACACTGATTGAAGTGGATTTAACAGGTGACATCAATAATGGATCATAGCTTTCACCTGGATTCCCTTGATCAGTCTGTCATGGAAAGAGCAGGTGTTCCTAATGTTTTGTACACTCAGTGTATAGCTTACGGAATCCTTATTGGACGGAACTAAACAACGTGGTATACCATTCTTAATTGATGATTCAAGTCAATTCAGAAAATGCACTTGAGGCATTTGTGAATATATCCGTTTTTTAATAGTTCTGTTTCAAACGATGTACACAGAAACGGTCAGTCAAAAAAACATCAGATTTCTCCTTCACCAGCTATTTTACAGCTTCTCATCACATACACACTAGTCAGTTTTCACCACACACAGACGAAGTAAATCCACTCATCGCTAAGTAGTGAAAGTGTGAGCGTGCTTACTGTGGAGCTGTTCCAGAGGGTTCTGATTCAATGACTCAAAAGTTTAAATATCCAATTCATTTTCCAAAGAGACTAGGTAAAACAGAATGGTGACGTTGAGTTGGTCAGATTTTCTTCATACAAAAGACTTCATGATGTGTGCTACCTCTACAGTTAGTTTCCTATACAGATAAAGTATAGAACATACAGGTGGTTTGAAGCCTCTATGACAGGTGGCAGAGGTACTTGACCAACTAAGAGAGGAGAAAGCAACAACCTGGCAGGGAGCCCAAGCAGCCCTGATTAACAGACAGCACACAGCAGAAACAACATCCACAAACATCTGTGGCCCTCGCCCGCCTGCATGCCCAGAGTTAAAACTTCAATTACACTGCAAACACAAACCTGGGAATACATAACAGAATTACTTTAAAGAAGAAAAGGGGCAAAGAATTAGGGAAAGAAAAGGTATTGTATGTAGTTGTAAGGCATATATTGCTGAGTTTTTCACAGGCAGCCCAATTCTGATCTATTTGGCAATAATTGGTCTTTTGACGAATCAGATCAGATCTTTCGCCAATAATTGGGCAAACTATCAGAATTGGGCTGCCTGTGTAAATGTAGCCTTAGATGTTGCTCCAACCCTCTCTAATAACAAATAGCACACAGGTACCCCAACACACAAATGCATGCGCGCGCACACACACACACACACACACACACACACACACACGGGAGAAAGACCTGCTTCAAGAGACAGCAGAGATTGAGTACAACAACAAACAAGCCCAATGGGCACATCAAGAGCAAACAACAAACTGAACACATGTGACATGGTGTGTTCCAAAACATTTAGCGTCTCTTAGTAGCTGGGACATCACATCCCTTTAAAATAAAAAGGAGGAAAGTGTTTGTGAGAGAGAAACAGTGAAGCCATTGAGAGGGGGGGCTGAGGGGTGAGTGAAGTGACAGAACAGGAACACAGCAGGTGCTTCACAGCCCCGAGATATGGGGAAACAATGTGGCTGTACCGCCACATTTTAATGTGGCGCACCAAAAGGTATGCTGACAGTAGAGATTTAACTGCTGATTACACACTAAATATAGGTACTAATTTGCAGAGACGCGAGGTGAGATAATCGTGAAAAGAGAAGACATCAGGGGGGGAGATATGGAGAAATAGTCACAAAGAACAAGAGTCCATCGCATCACAGTCTCCTCCAACAGCACTGGCTGAACACCCCTACCAGGTGTGCCCCAGATTAGAGGCTCATGGGAGAAGGGTGGACTGAATCAGATCAGCAAGGGTTGGACTGGAGTTAGGCCATCATGCAAGGGAGATCTGACAGGGTAGTGATCTCTCATTCAAGACCGACTAGACTTGGTGGGTTATGGGAAAAAACCTCAACCATGTTCAAGATGAAGAAGACAAAGGCCATTCCCAACTATTGACGTGAGTGACAGGATTGGTCTATAGAAAGATTTGGGACCATGTGGGCTAGAGACTTCAGCAGTCTTGAAAACAGAGATGGACAGAGTTTGAATCAGATAAGGACTTGTAGAGTGGAGGGTTAGTGCTTGACAGAAAGAACAGATAGAAACCAGAGTCCCCAGGGAGGCACACAGACAGAAAGCAGAGTTGGAGATTCTACAAGGAAAGAGTCTTTCAGAAGCCTGTATGTCAGGAGGAGAAGGGGGTCCAGGAGCTCCCTCCAATCAGGGCCAGTCTCCATGCCTCAGGCTGCACCCCCTACTTCAGCACCGTGAGGGGTTCAGTTCTTCAGCACTGCCTCGTAGCACTGGAACACACACTGGGACACCTCTGGGGCTCTGCACTTCAGAGAGATCTGAGGAGAGAAGAGACAGAGTTCGTTACTACATGGTCTGGCTGGGCAAGGAGATGGCAGTCCTTCTGTTAGCAGGTGCTAGGTGTTGAGAGCACCTGGTCAATAAGAACACTAGTTCAGATGTTCAGCCAAAGCAAAACCGTTTCAAAAGCCAGCGTGACATGCTGGAGAACAAACGTCAGGTAGAAACTATTGTTTTAGAAAGACATGGACAAGCTGGGTAAGCAGTCAACAATATACAGTACATTTCTATTTAATAACTCAAAATCAACAAAACAGCTCAGTGTCATTTCTTCATAAACAACAAATATTATCTCTCATGTGGAGCAGCTGCTGCCCTCGTCTTTATCTCAGGAGTCAAGTGCTTTGAGAGATGAACTATAGTTCAGTGATCTAAAGCAGAATCACTTTTCCTGGTCATCATTTGACCGAACATCCTTAACAGAGAGAGAGAGCCTTTTCAGGGATGAGGAAGCTGTATGGACGGGATGAAGGCTAATTCGCCAGGCCACTTTTTCATACCTTAAAGAAAAGCTCCTTTCGATACGCTAGTCTAGTCAGTTAGTGCAATGCAACTGTAATGGCAGGTCTTAAGCACCGTCTGTTTAATAAGCATGGTAATTATTTCAGCAGCGTCACTGAGTCATGATTGAAGAGAAGAGAGAATCGCTCCCAACCTCCTCTATTCCCACAATTTCAGCAGAGGCATTTTGTTTCATTTTATTTGCGGGGGAGAATTTATTAGCATTATAAATGCTGCCTTTTATTCAATCTTATCAGCTTGGAGCGAAAAAAATATATAAAAAAATGTCTCATTCCTTCTCTCCTTCTGCTTGTGAAGTTGAGAGAGTGTTGCTGCAGGAACTAATAGAGCTCTTAGAGGCGGTTTCCTTTTCATTAGAGCTCATGTAGGAAAAGCTCAAATTCTGTGTGTAGCCGCGTGTTTGCAGCAGTACTACTGTAGCCGCGTGTTTGCAGCAGTACTACTGTAGCCGCGTGTTTGCAGCAGTACTACTGTAGCCGCGTGTTTGCAGCAGTACTACTGTAGCCGCGTGTTTGCAGCAGTACTACTGTAGCCGCGTGTTTGCGGTGCCAGGGTGATTGTGTGGCGATTTAGACAGTTCCGGCTGGCTTGTGCTTAGTAGTTCTAATAGCAATTGTCATTAACTGGCCAGAAGCATTTGAAGTCCCATTAGACAGAGGTTCACACCAGGTCTCTCTCTGACCCATGGGACAGGAGATCACACTGCTGTACCATGGTGACAGTGTCCCCCAGCACTGCATTGGTACATTCCACAGTGCTGCGCTAGACGAGTGGGAACACAACACAACTCCTCCCTCCAGCGCTGCCACTGCTCTGTGTTCTGCTGGCTCTTTACTAATGCATAATGGTGCTGGCATGATTAGTCAGAAACACACAACCTAGGCCAAGTTGGAGAAAACAAGGCCTAGCTGGCTGTCATTTGGATCAGCTTATTAAACCAGGTTGTAGAAAAGCTCTGATCAAAGTAGGTTTCATGGTGTGTAAAGTAGGTTTCAAGGCTCTGTAAAATGCTGCTGAATAATCTGCCTGTGAGTCAATATGAGGGTGGTGTGGAGGAGAGAGTGAGAATAACGGACAGAGGAGAAAAATAACTAGCTGTAGAGAAAAGTGACTGGTAGAAACAGTGCAGGTGGGTGGTGGAAGTGTTTAGGAGTATGGTAGAAGATGTAGGAAGACGCAGAAATCTCAGCATCTTTACACCATATAAAGGTTACCGGAGATTGAGCGATGAGTGGGGGATGAAGGAGAGATGAGAGTTGAGTAAATGGAAGGCGTGTATGGTGGCACGGTCGTGGCGCTGGCAGTACCAGAGCACCATTCTTCCACAAACCACCGCAATTAGCCACTCTTGGGGAGGGGGGAGTGAACCACCCCTTGCCATTGGTCACACTGTTGCCATGGGGATGGGAGGTGAGGGCCCGGTGCTCCACTTCAAAAAGGTAGAGCTAAGAAGCAGAGCATCATGGGATAACTGGGACCAAATAGGTGGGGTGATGGAGGAGCATTGGGGTTAGCAACGTTACGTTAGAGTAGACCCAGTTAGTATAGAAGGGTTGGTTGTTTAGCAACCAAACCGACGTGTGCTCAACTATGAGGCAAAACAGACAAGGTTGGCTTAGATTGTTGACATGTAAACTACATTAGTTAGTCTCCAATGTTTATTGAAAACAAATACATTTGCACAATGAACACTTCTCTCAAATTCATTGTTCCAGTTGTTGGTTAGCTAGCGAAGTTTTGCCATATTAGCATAGACATGACATCAGTCAAGACACCTCAAAATGGTATCAAGAACAAGACAAAACTAGCTGAAACGAGCCACTTACGACTCCCCACATGGCAGCTTCTTGGCATTACTGTTAGCTATCTGGCCATCCAGAATCACAACACAGACTTTTGCCCCAATGAATCATGCGCATCATTTGTGACATTGTCAGTTAGCCAATCTATAGAGTTAGGATGGCATAGTTTCTTAACCGATGTCAGCTTTACTGCCTTTCTACAGGGAGCTGTGGAAACTTCCCACAGGCTGAGTACAATCCACAGTGTTCTTTCTCATGCTAAAAATAACTGCTCAACACAAGCATGTGTCAGGGTGACTTTCACGTGTTGTACTGAGAGAGCATCAGATCCATGCAGCACACGTGAAAAATGTTAGTATCTTCAGTGAGGATCCAGATCTTCTGATGGTAGTCATCTGTAGGGAGGAAGAGAGCCTTAAGGGGTAGTAGGAATAGGAGAAAGCAACAGAAAGAGGGCGTATTCTGACAGTCGTTCAGGCTGAGAGGTGTTGAGATAAATATATATATATATATATATATAAATAACTCAAAATCCTAGACAAATTAAGAACAGCACAAGTGGAGACAGAAAAACAAAAATGACTACAGACATACTAACAAGACAAACAGTCAAGGGCTGATCAAACACCTCAGTTGAGTCATTTCACAGACTGAAAACCCTCATTCATCTCCTGAACGAAAATACCAATAGACCAACAAATACAGAGGCTTCAACCACTGACAGATGAGTCAAGCTGAACGCACAATGAACTGTGGAGGAATTACATTTAAAATGCTAAATTTGAGAGAGAGAGATGGACTAAAACAGTAGATTGACTGACCGAAATGTACTCATCTGGGCTGGGGAAAGAAGACAGTAAATGCCTGTATAATGAATAAAAACATGACCCTAAAGCACATTGACTAACGAGATGGGCTGAGGAGTCATGTCAAGGTCACTGTTCTGGAATAGTCATGCACAATGTCCTGGGCTACTGCTAATAATCAAGTAAGCAGACAACAGTACACTGACACACAATGCGTCACAAATGAAACAATACACACACACACACACCCCCCCAGGTGAAATATTCTTAGCCAGCAGGGTTGGTGATGACTCAAACTCACCCATATGTACACACACATACGCACTCCAGATCATCCCCATCTCTATTCATCCCCACTCCAGATCATCCCCATCTCTATTCATCCCCACTCCAGATCATCCCCACTCCAGATCATCCCCACTCCAGATCATCCCCATCTCTATTAATCCCCACTCCAGATCATCCCCATCTCTATTCATCCCCACTCCATCCCTACACTCCGCTCTGCTGTCACTGAAGTGATTCTTATCCACCCCTCTTTCCTACATTTCTCTCTCCTTTAATAAAAAGTTGTTCTCCGTCCCTCCCCTGTCCCTGTGCTCACCGTGTAGTTGGGGTTTCCAGCCTGCACCTTCAGTTCAGCCAGCACCCAGATGCCATTGGACAGTTTGATGGACATGTAAAGCATATCCTGGCCCTCCACCGTGCGCTTGGCTATGGTGAAGATGTTACTGCCCTGCAGCTTGCTGCTGGCTGCATCTGTTTAGGGGATAAGAGAATAACCCTCAAACACAATGTGTCACTTCTTCTTAAACTTGAAATACAGTTCACATTTTAAAACGTTACATTGTCAGTGACTTCAGAAAGTTCAAATCCCTTGACTATTTCCACATTTTGTTACTATACAGCCTTATTCTAAAATGTATTAAACATATATTTTTTGCAATCTACACAAAATACCCATAATGACAAAGCAAAAACAGGTTTAGAAATCGGCACATTAAAAATAAAAACAGAAATACCTTATTTACATACGTAATCAGACCCTTTGCTATGAGACTGGAAATTGAGCTTAGGTACATCTGTTTCCATTGATCATCCTTGAGAAGTATCTACAACTTGGGAGTTCACCTGTGGTAAATTCAATTGACTGGACATTCTTTTTATTTATTTCACCTTTATTTAACCAGGTAGGCCAGTTGAGAACAAGTTCTCATTTACAACTGCGACCTGGCCAAGATAAAGCAAAGCAGTGCGACACAAACAGAGTTACACATGGGATAAACAAACGTACAGTCAATAACAATAGAAAAATCTATATACAGTGTGTGCAAATGTAATAAGATAAGTGAGGTAAGGCAATAAATAGGCCATAGTGGCGAAATAATTACAATTAAGCAATTAAACACTGGAGTGATAGATGTGCAGAAGATTAACGTGCAAGTAGAGATACTGGGGTGCAAAGGAGCAAAAAAAAAAAAAAAAACAATATGGGGATGAGGTAGTTGGGTGGGCTATTTACAGATGGGCTATGTACAGGTGCAATGATCGGTAAGCTGCTCTGACAGCTGATGCTTAAAGTTAGTGAGGGAGATGGGACTCCAGCTTCAGTGATTTCTGCAATTCGTTCCTGTCATTGGCGGCAGAGAACTGGAAGGAAAGGCGGCCAAAGGAGGAGTTGCATTTAGTTTTACTTGCATTTAAGAGCAGTTAGAGGTCACGGAAGGAGTGTTGTATGGCATTGAAGCTCGTCTGGAGGTTTGTTAACACAGTGTCCAAAGAAGGGCCAGATGTATACAGAACGGTTTCGTCTGGGTAGAGGTGGATCAGAGAATCACCAGCAGCAAAAGCGACATCATTTATGTATACAGAGAAAAGAGCTGGCCCGAGAATTGAACCCTGTGGCACTCCCATAGAGACTGCCAGAGGTCCGGACAACAGCCCCTCCGATTTGACACACTGAACTCTATCAGAGAAGTAGTTGGTGAACCAGGCAAGGCAGTCATTTGAGAAACCAAGGCTGTTGAGTCTGCCGATGAGAATGCGGTGAATGACAGAGTTGAAAGCCTTGGCCAGGTCGATGAAGATGGCTGCACAGTACTGTCTTTTATCGATGGCGGTTATGATATCGTTCAGGACCTTGAGCGTGACTGAGGTGCACCCATGACCAGCTCGGAAACCAGAATGCATAGCGGAGAAGGTACGGTGAGATTCTAAATGGTCGGTGATCTGTTTGTTAATTTGGCTATCGAAGACCTTTGAAAGGCAGGGTAGGATAGATATAGGTCTGTAACAGTTTGGGTCTAGTGTCTCAGATGACCGCAGAAGCTTTCCCATCTTTAGGAATCTCAGATGATATGAAAGAGATGTTGAACAGGCTAGTAATAGGGGTTGCAACAATTGTGGCAGATCATTTTAGAAAAAGAGGGTCCAGATTGTCTAGCCCTGCCGATTTGTAGGGGTCCAGATTTTGCAGCTCTTTCAGAACATCAGCTATCTGGATTTGCGTGAAGGCGAAATGGGGGAGGCTTGGGCAAGTTGCTGTGGGGGGGGGGTACAGGGCTGTTGACCGCGGTAGGGGCAGCCAGGTGGAAAGCATGGCCAGCCGTAGAAAAATGCTTATTGAAATTCTCAATTATCGTAGATTTATTGGTGGTGACAGTGTTTCCTAGCCTCAGTGCAGTGAGCAGCTAGGAGGAGGTGCTCTTATTCTCCATGGACTTTACAGTGTCCCAGAACATTTTGGAGTTTGGATGCAAATTTCTGTTTGAAAAAGCTAGCCTTTGCTTTCCTAACTGCCTGTGTATATTGGTTCCTAACCCCCTGAAAAGTTGCATATCGCGGGGGTCATTCAATGCGAATGCAGTACACCACAGGATGTTTTTGTGCTGGTCAAAGGCAGTCCGGTCTAGAGTGAACCAAGGGCTATATCTGTTGTTAGTTCTACATTTTTTGAATGGGGCATGCTTATGTAAGATGGTGAGGAAAGCACTTTTAAAGAATAACCAGGCATCATCTACTGACGGAATGAGGTCAATATCTTTCCAGGATACCCAGGCCAGGTTGATTAGAAAGGCCTGCTCGCTGAAGTGTTTTAGGGAGCGTTTGACAGTGATGAGGGCTGGCCGTATGACCACGGACCCATTACGGACGCAGGCAATGAGGTAGTGATCGCTGAGATCCTGGTTGAAGACAGCAGATGTGCATTTAGAGGGCAGGTTGGTCAGGATGATATCTAAGAGGGTGCCCATGGTTATGGATTTAGGGTTGTACCTGGTAGGTTCTGTGATAATTTGTGTGAGATTGAGGGCATCTAGCTTAGATTGTAGGATGGCCAGGGTGTTAAGCATATCCCAGTTTAGGTCACCTAACAGTACAAACTCTGAAGATAAAATGGGGGGCAATTAATTCACATATGTTGTCCAGGGCACAGCAGGGGGGGGGGGTCTATAACAAGTGGCAATCGTGAGAGACTTCTTTCTGGAAAAGTGGATTTTTAAAAGTAGAAGCTCTAACTGTTTGGGCACAGACCATGACAGAACTCTACAGGCTAACCACCCCCTTTGGCAGTTCTAACTTAGCGGAAAATGTTGTAGTTGGGGATGGAAATTTCAGAATTTTTGGTGGCCTTCCTAAGCCAGGATTCAGACATGGCTAGGGTTGGCAGAGTGTGCTAAAGCAGTGAATAAAACAAACTGGAGGAAGCTTCTGATGTTAACATGCATGAAACCAAGGCTTTTACGGTTACAGAAGTCAACAAAAGATAACGCCTGGGGAATAGGAGTGGAACTGGGGGCTACAGGGCCTGGGTTAACCTCTACATCACCAGAGGAACAGAGGAGGAGTAGGACAATGGTACGGCTAAAGGCTATAAGAACTGGTCATCTAGTGCGTTGGGGAGAGAGAATAAAAGGAGCAGATTTCTGGCCGTGGTGGTATAGATTCAAGGCGTAATGTACAGAGAAGGGTATGGTAGGATGTGAGTACAGCGGCGGTAAACCTAGGCGTTGAGTGACGATGAGAGAGGTTTTGTCTCTGAGGCACTAGTTAAGCCAAGTGAGGTCTCCGCATGTGTGTGGGACAAAAGAGCTATCTAAAAGGCATTTTGAGCTGGACTGAGGGCTCTACAGTGAAATAAAACGTTAAGAACTAGCCAAGATAGCATATTGACAGAGAGAGGCATAAAGCAAATCACAGGTGTTGATCAGGAGAGCTAAGACAAATGGGTAAATGCCGATGAATGGGCAGAGCGGGTCAGTTAGGTACATAGAGGACCGGAGTTTGAGGCTTGGGCCGACAGATAAACAAAATGAGGTACCGTGTTATTGAAACAGTCCAGGGGGCATCAGCTGTGTAGCCGAGTGATCATTGGGTCAAAAGAGCAGCAATAGTTTGTAAAGGCACACACCTATCAATACAAAAAAGGTCCCACAGTTGACTGTGCATGTCAGAGCAAAAACCAAGCCCTGAGGTCGAAGGAATTGTCCGTAGAGCTCCGAGACATGATTGTGAGCAATCGGGGGAGAAGGGCCTTGGTCAGGGAGGTGACCAAGAACCTGATGGTCACTCTGACAGAGCTCAAGAGTTCTTCTGTGGAGACGAGAGAACCTTCCAGAAAGACAACCATCTCTGCAGCACTCCACCAATCAGTCATTTATGGTAGAGTGGCCAGACGGAAGCCACACTTCAGTAAAAGGCACGACAGCCTGCTTGGAGTTTTCCAAAAGGCACCTAAAGACTATCAGACAAATGAGAAACAAGATTCTCTGTTCTGATGAAACCAAGATTGAACTCTTTGGCCTGAATGCCAAGCGTCACGTCTGGAAGAAACCTGGCACCATCCCTACAGTGAAGCACAGTGGTGGCAGCATCATGCTGTGGGGATGTTTTACAGTGACTGGAAGACTAGTCAGGATCGAGGAAAAGATGAACAGCGCAAAGTACAGAGAGATCCTTGATGAAAACCTGCTCCAGAGCGCTAAGGACCTCAGGGATGTTCACCTTCCAACAGGACAATGACCCTAAGCACATAGCCAAGACAACGCAGGAGTGGCTTCGGGGCAAGTCTGAATGTCCTTGAGTGGCCCAGCCAGTGCCCGGACTTGAACCCGATCGAACATCTCTGGAGAGACCTGAAAATAGCTGTGCAGCAACGCTCCCCATCCAACCTGAAAGAGCTTCAGAGGATCTGCAGAGAAGAATGTGAAAAAAAAACAAATACAGGTGTCAAGCTTGTAGCATCATACCCAAGAAGACTATGCTAAAATCACTGCCAAAGGTGCTTCAACAAAGTACTGAGCAAAGGGTCTGAATACTTGTCAAATTTTATTTTAATATTTTTAATAAATTAGTACAATTTATAAAAACCTGTTTTTGCTTTGTCATTATGGGGTATTGGGTGTAGATTGATGAGGAAAAAGCTTATTTCTCTCAAATGTTGTGCACAAATTTGTTTACATCCCTGTTAGTGAGCATTTCTCCTTTGCCAAGATAATCCATCCACCTGACAGTTCTGGTCATTAAACAGATCATTAAACAGGTAAACCTTCTTCTGGGGACAGTTTTGTCACACAACACAATGCCACAGATGTCTCAAGTTGAGGGAGTGTGCAATTCACATGCTGACTGTAGGAATGTCCACCAGAGCGGTTGCCAGATAGAGAAATTAACATGAAATTACCATAAGCCGCCTCTAAAATCATTTTAGAGAATTTGGCAGTACGTCCAACCATCCTCAAAACCGCAGACCACGTGTATGGCGCCGTGTGGGAAAGCGGTTTGCTAATATCAACGCTGTGAGGGTTTCTTTATTTTCACTATTTTCTACATTGTAGAATAATAATGAAGATATCAAACCTATGACATATCACATGTAGTAACCAAAAGTGTTAAACACTTATTTATATTTTTATATCACCATTCCAAGATGGCGTAGCAGTTCAGACGTCCATTACCCTCCTCTTGTCGTGTCCCGTGTATATGTATATATATTTACATATTTTTTCTTCACCTATCTTTTTACATTTTTTATGCTAAAAACTCAACCTCAAAGCACTCTCCTGCAACCCGCCTCACCAATTTAAAAAATAAAGTATTATTTACCTCATCTGAATTCCACAACAGAAGCTAGCCAGAGGTTAGCCATTTTCACTGGCTAACGTTGAAGTTCAGCTAGCCACGGTTAGCTGTCCTCAGCTATCCATTAGCTCGAAAAGCTATCGCCAGTTTTTGTACAGCGCGACTCAGAGCATACCGGACCTATTCTCTCTCCTTTCCCCGATTTCTACCGCAGGCTCTGGACATTTACACCTGGATCTTGCAGCTAACTAGCTGCTACCTGAGTGACTATTGGCAACGTCGGTCACGGAATTAACACACATTATTACGGAGCTAGCCAGCTAGCCAGCTGAAGAGTTCCGTCAGCTACTCCTGGGCTATTCCTGAGCTAGCCAGCTGAAGTGTCTCCTGGGCTACAACTCACCTATCCTGACCCGTTTTACTGCCGATGCGGAGCCCCATCGGGTCTTCACGACTGGACCACCGACGTTATCTGCCCGAGGGAGTTATCCAACTGGCCCCTCCGTCGCGACGTAACCTGATCGCCCATCTGCGGCCGGCTAATCGTTAGCTGTCTTTTCGGCTGCGATCTGAATAGGTCTATCGGACACTTTTCTTGGGCCACTATAACTAACTATTTTGCCAACTTGGACAGGTCCCCCCTTCCACACGGAACCCCACTAACCCACAGACGGAAACGCACGAGGTGGCTAAAAACAGACCTCCCTCCCATCTTCCACCAGCTTGCTACCTATGGCCCGGCTAGCTGTCTGAATCTCATTGGACCCTTTGATCACTCGGCTAAGCATGCCTCTCCTTAATGTCAACATGCATTGTCCATTGCTGTTCTGGTTAGTGTTTATTGGCTTATTTCACTGTAAAGCCTCTAGCCCTGCTCATTATACCTTATCCAACTCAGTTCCTCCACCCACACATGCTATGACATCTTCTGGTTTCAATGATGTTTCTAGAGACAATCTCTCTCTCATAATCACTAAATGCCTAGGTTTACCTCCTCTGTACTCACATCCCACCATACCTTTGTCTGTACATTATACCTTGAAGCTATTTTATCGCCCCCAGAAACCTGCTCCTTCTTCTCTCTATTCTGGAAGTCACAGACGACCAATTCTTATAGCTTTTAGCCGTACCCTCATACTTATTCTTCTCTGCTCCTCTGGGGATGTAGAGGTGAATCCAGGCCCTGCAGTGCCTGGCTCCACTCCTACTCCACAGGCGCTCTCTTTTGATGACTTCTGTAACCGTAATAACCTTGGTTTCATGCATGTTAACATTAGAAGCCTCCTCCCTAAGTTTGTTTTATTCACTGCTTTAGCACACTCTGCCAACCCGGATGTCCTAGATGTGTCTGAATCTTGGCTTAAGAAGTCCACCAAAAACTCTGAAATCTTCATCCCTAACTACAATGTTTTCAGACAAGATAGAACGACCAAAGGGGGCGGTGTTGCAATCTACTGCAGAGATAGCCTGCAGAGTTCTGTCCTGCTATCCAGGTCTGTACCCAAACAATTTGAACTTCTACTTTTAAAAATCCACCTCTCCAAAAACAAGTCTCTCACCGTTGCCACCTGCTATAGACCCCCCTCGGCGCCTAGCTGTGCTCTGGACACCATAAGTGAACTGATTGCCCCCCCATCTATCTTCAGAGCTCGTGCTACTAGGTGACCTAAACTGGGACATGCTTAACACCCCAGCCATCCTACAATCCAAGCTTGATGCCCTCAATCTCACACAAATTATTAATGAACCCACCAGGTACAACCCCAAAGCCGCAAACACTGGCACCCTTATAGATATCATCCTAACCAACGTGCCCTCTAAATACACCTCTGCTGTTTTCAACCAAGATCTCAGCGATCACTGCCTCATTGCCTGCACCCGTAATGGGTCAGCGGTCAAACGACCTCCACTCATCACTGTCAAACGCTCCCTGAAACATTTCAACGAGCAAGCCTTTCTAATCGACCTGGCCCTGGTATCCTGGAAGGATATTGACCTCATCCCGTCAGTAGAGGATACCTGGTTATTTTTTAAAAATGCCTTCCTCTCCATCTTAAATAAGCATGCCCCTTTCAAGAAATTTAGAACCAGGAACAGATATAGCCCTTGGTTCTCCCCAGACCTGACTGCCCTTAACCAACACAAAAATATCCTGTGGCGTTCTGCATTAGCATCGAACTGCCCCCGCGATATGCAACTTTTTAGGGAAGTTAGAAACCAATACACACAGGCAGTTAGAAACGCCAAGGCTAGCTTTTTCAAACAGAAATTTGCTTCGTGCAACTCCAACTCTAAAAAGTTCTGGGACATTGTAAAGTCCATGGAGAATAAGAACACCTCCTCCCAACTGCCCACTGCACTGAGGATAGGAAACTCTATCACCACCGATAAGCCCACTATAATTGAGAATTTCAATAAGCATTTTTCTATGGCTGGCCATGCTTTCCACCTAACTACCCCTACTGCATTCAACAGCACTGCACCCCCCACAGCTACTCGCCCAAGCCTCCCCCATTTCTCCTTCTCCCAAATCCATTCAGCTGATGTTCTGAAAGAGCGGCAAAATCTCGACCCCTACAAATCAGCTGGGCTTGACAATCTGGACCCTTTCTTTCTAAAATTATCTGCCGAAATTATTGCAACCCCTATTACTAGCCTGTTCAACCTCTTTCGTGTCGTCTGAGATTCCCATAGATTGGAAAGCAGCTGCTGTCATCCCCCTCTTCAAAGGAGGTGACACTCTTGACCCAAATTGCTACAGACCTATATCCATCCTACCGTGCCTTTGTAAGGTCTTCGAAAGCCAAGTCAACAAACAGATTACCGACCATTTCGAATCCCACCGCACCCTCTCCGCTATGCAATCTGGTTTCAGAGCTGGTCATGGGTGCACCTCAGCCACGCTCAAGGTCCTAAACCCCATCGTAACCGCCATCGATAAGAAACAATACTGTGCTGCCGTATTCATTGACCTGGCCAAAGCTTTTGACTCTGTTAATCACCACATCCTCATCGGCAGACTCAGTAGCCTTGGTTTCTCAAACGATTGCGTCGCCTGGTTCACCAACTACTTCTCTGACAGAGTTCAGTGTGTCAAATCGGAGGGCCTACTGTCTGGACCTCTGGCAGTCTATGGGGGTACCACAGGGTTCAATTCTTGGGCCAACTCTTTTCTCTGTATACATAAATGATGTCGCTCTTGCTGCTGGTGAATCTCTGATCCACCTCTACGCAGACGACACCATTCTGTATACTTCTGGCCCTTCTTTGGACACTGTTAACAACCCTCCAGACGAGCTTCAATGCCATTCAACTCTCCTTCCGTGGTCTCCAACTGCTCCTAAACACAAGTAAAACTAAATGCATGCTCTTCAACCGATCGCTGCCTGCACCTGCCCGCCTGTCCAGCAACACTTCTCTGGACGGTTCTAACTTAGAATTTGTGGACAACTACAAATACCTAGGTGTCTGGTTAGACTGTAAACTCTCCTTCCAGACTCACATCAATCATCTCCAATCCAAAGTGAAATCTAGAATTGGCTTCCTATTTCGCAACAAAGCATCCTTCACTCATGCTGCCAAACATACCCTCGTAAAACTGACCATCCTACCGATCCTCGACTTCGGCGATGTCATTTACAAAATAGCCTCCAACACTCTACTCAACAAATTGGATGCAGTCTATCACAGTGCCATCCGTTTTGTCACCAAAGCCCCATATACTACCCACCACTGCGACCTGTACGCTCTCGTTGGCTGGCCTTCGCTTCATAATCGTCGCCAAACACATTGGCTCCAGGTCATCTACAAGACCCTGCTAGGTAAAGTCCCCCCTTATCTCCGCTCACTGGTCACCATAGCAGCACCCACCTGTAGCACGCGCTCCAGCAGGTATATCTCTCTGGTCACCCCTAAAGCCAACTCCTCCTTTGGTCGTCTCTCCTTCCAGTTCTCTGCTGCCAATGACTGGAACGAACTACAAAAATCTCTGAAACTGGAAACACTTATCTCCCTCACTAGCACAGTGATGCCGAAACGTTGGTAAATACCCATTACATTTCTGGGAGATTATACATGGAGTGTGCGACTGACTTTATTTTGATAGTTTATTTGCCTTCAGTCAGCACCTCCACACAAACTATTATTCTGGGTGTGCGCCAGCTCATGTTTTTTGTTTAATCTACAGGTTGTCTACTATAACTGAGGGAATCAGAATGAAGCAATATGATGGCTATCTAATAGGCCACCATGCAGAGGCCTGGACCTTCAGCTATTTTACTGTTCAACTTTAAATGTGAAGGGGTTTGGGGACAGCATGCAATCAGGACCATAATGGAACCAGGCGGTTGTCCTTCATCTGCTCTGGAAAGGCAGGTAGTAGACCAAGCTCTGGGTCCTAGTGGAGCCTTCACTTCTCAGTTCATAAACCATACTCTCAGTTCTTCGGCATATATACACATACATCCAACTGCTCGTCAAACATTCATTCCAAAATCACGGGCATTAATACAGAGTTGGTCCCCCTTTTGAGGCTTTAGCAGCCTCCACTCTTCTGGGAAGGCTTTCCACTAGATGTTGGAACATTCAGCCACAAGAGCATTAGTGAGGTCGGTCACTGATGTTGAGCGATTAGGCCTGGCTCGCAGTCGACGTTCCAATTCATCCCAAAAGGTGTTTGATGGGGTTGAGGTCAGGGCTCTGTGCAGGCCAGTCAAGTTCTTCCACACTGATCTTGACAAACCATTTCAGTATTGACCTCGAGTTTCTTTTCCACAGGGGCATTGTCATGCTGAAACAGGAAAGGGCCTTCCCCAAACTGTTGCCACAAAGTTGGAAGCACAGAACAGTCTAGTATGTCATTGTATGCTGTAGCGTTAAGATCTCCCCTCACTGGAACTAAGGGGCCTAGCCCGAACCATGAAAAACTTACTTGTTGGAAAGGTGGCATCACTGAGCTCTTCAGTAAGGCCATTCTACTGCTAATGTTTGTCTATGGAGATTGCATGGCTGTGTGCTCGATTTTATACACCTGGTCAGCAACGGGTGTGGCTGAAATGGCCGAATCCACTCATTTCAAGGGGTGTCCACATACTTTTGTATATATAGTGTATAACCGACATAGCTCCATTTCTCTGAATTCTTTCTTTCTGAAACACAAGTCTCTTTTCATGTCTATGGCTTTATTCATCTGCAGAGCACTGATAAAACTGCCATAGTCTAACTAAGCTCTTGCTTTTTCATTCAAAAGCTAAACTCTAATTTTCAATTACAGTCACTCTGTTTAAACTACCTGCATAGCAAAGATATACTCCTTAATTAACTTGCCCTTGTCTCTCTGTCACAGTACAGGAAGGTCTAAACCATCAAATTTCACACTAAAGGAAATTAAATCTATTCATGAAAATATACTATAAAGCTGGCATTAATCATTTAGCTCAGACCCAACTGTTTTCATGCTTGTGTAAAATCTAATTATCACATGTAAATAAGGTCAGCAGGTAACCTAACGAAATACAGTGCATTGGGGAAGTATTCAGACCCCTTGACTTTTTCTACATTTTGTTACGTTACAGCCTTATTGAATAGTTTTTCCCCCCTCATCAATCTACACACAATACCCCATAATGACAAAGCAAAAAACAGGTGAAGAAATTTTTGCAATTTTATTTAAAAAAAAAAAAAAAATTAAATATCACATTTACATAAGTATTCAGACTCTTTACTCAGTACTTTGTTGAAGCACCTTTGGCAGTGATTAGCCTCAGGTCTTCTTGGGTATGACGCTACAAGCTTGACACACCTGTATTTGGGGAGTTGGTCCCATTCTTCTCTGCAGATCTTCTCAAACTCTGTCAGGTTAGATGGGTAGCGTCGCTGCACAGTTATTTTCAGGTCTCTCCAGAGATGTTCGATCGAGTTCAAGTCCGGGCTCTGGCTGGGCCACTCAAGGACATTCAGAGACATGGCTTGGCTGTGTGCTTAGGGTCGTTGTCCTGTTGGAAGGTGAACCTTCGCCCCAGTCTGAGGTCCTGAAAGCTCTGGAGAAGATTTTCATCTGTACTTCGCTCCCTTCATCTTTCCCTCGATCCTGAAAAGTCTCCCAGTCCCTGCTGCTGAAAAATATCCCTAAAGCATGATGCTGCCACCACCATGCTTCACCGTAGGGATGGTGCCAGGTTTCTTCCAGGCGTGACGCTTGGCATTCAGACCAAACAGTTCAATCTTGGTTTCATCGGCCAAAAAATCTTGTTTCTCATGATCTGCGAGTCTATAGGTGCCTTTTGGCAGGTTGAATACTGCAGAGATGGTAGTCCTTCTGGGAACTCTGGAGCTCTGTCAGAGTGATCATCGGGTTCTTGGTCACCTACCTGACCAAGGCCCTTGCTCCGGTTGGCCAGAAGGCCAGCTCTAGAAAGAGTCTTGGTCACAAACTTCTTCCATTTAAGAATGATGGATGCCACTGTGTTCTTGGGGACCTTCAATACTGCAGACATTTTTTGGTACCCTTCCCCAGATCTGTGCCACGACACAATCCTGTCTCGGAGCTCTACGGACAATTCCTTCAACCTCATGGCTTGGTTTTTGCACTGACAAGCACTGCCAACTGTGAGACCTTAAATAGACAGTCCAATCAATTGAATTTACCACAGGTGGACTCCAAGTTGTAGAAACATCTCAAGTATGATCAATGGAAACAGGATGCACCGGAGCTCAATTTCAAGTCTCATTGCAAAGGGTCTGAATACTTATGTAAATAAGATCTGTTTTTCATTTTGAACAAATTTGCTAACATTTCTAAATACATGTTTTTGCCTTGTCATTATGGGGTATTGAGTGTAGATCGATGAGGGAAAAAAACAATTGAATCAATTTTAGACAAACGCTGTAACGTAACAAAATGTGGAAAAAGTCAAGAGGTCTGAATACATTCGAAATGCACTGTATATCCATTAAATAGATAGACTGGAGCTCTGACATGGTTCTGTTTCCACAGCTCCACATCCCAGGTTACATGTCAAGCTGTCTTAACACATAAAGCATGTAGAGGAACACATTCTCCTCCTCTCCCCTCTCCTTTTATCCCTCCAATCCCTTCTTCGTCTTAATCCGTCTCACCTGAGTTGAGATGACAGTCTTTGATCTGGAACTGAGACTCGTTGTCATTAGGAATGTCTTTCCATGTGGCCAGGAACAGCTGACGCTCTGGGGAGAGATACAAAGAAGAGTTAAGATGGTGGGAAGGAATGAGAAACAGAGAAAAGAAAGCAAAATACGAGGGAGACCGAGGACAGTTTGTTGCTGTGCTGAACAGTGCGTTTCCTGCTGCGCTTTTAGGATCCGGAACATTAGCTCCCAGCAGCGTTCCTGCTGCTCCCCCATCTGCAGTCTCCACAGGGGGACAGACACCACCACATTCCCCCAGAACCAATCAACCAGAGCGGGAAAAGAACAGGGCAAATTGGACCCAACGTCGGGATTGTGTGATCTGAGAGCAAATGCATGACAAGATACTTAAGTGCGCACACACACACACACACACACACACACACACACACACACACACACACACACACACACACAGCTTCTAGGAGACTGATGTAATGGTCAGGAGCTGACCTGTTCCTGGTTTCAGGCTATTGACAGGAGACACTATATGTTCATGTTTTTAAATGCATGTCAATTGTAAAGTCTTTTGTCTGTAATGTATTTTTTGTTTTGTGTCGGACCCCAGTAAGACTAGCTGTTGCCATTGGCGTCGGCAAATGGGGATCCTAATAAATCAAAACTCTAAAATCAACAGTGACACACTGATTCACTGAGTAGTTTATTCAGACACTCACCCATCTTTCCATCTTCCACAAACAGCATGCTGATGGGGTATTGGCAGCTGAAGTAGAAGACGTCAATGTTGTTCTTCACAGCCACCTGTGAGAGTGATTATACAGAGGGGAGGGGGAGAAAGAGAGGAGGGAAAGGACGGAGAGATGAAGAGGGCAATCTATGACTCATTGTTTTCAAGTGGTCTGAAAGGACAGACACTGCAGGGCATGTGTGGGGTTATTGAACAAGAGGTTACTGTCCTATGGAGACGACAATACACACGATAGCATCCACAGCACTCTATTCTACTACACAATGTGATCCCTCTCCATCCATTTCTCTGTATTTAAGGCCCATTTGCTAAGGCAACATCTTTTATTCCTCCCTCAACATTTATCCATTCTGTTTATCCTCTGACAACTGGAGAATAAAGATACCATGCTATACATTTTTTTTAAAATATTTGTCCATAGACCAGATGATGCATAAAAGGCCACTTGACTCATCTTCATTGAAGCGTGACATAGTATGCATCCCAAATGGCACCCTATTCCCTTTATAGTATACTACTTTTGACCAGGGCCCACACAATATAGGGAACAGTTGGGATTAAACCACAGTTTACTCTCTAAGAACTTTGTAGAGCCTGGAGCAGTCACCGTATTGATCAGCCTGCTCTATAGAAGAGTGATGAGGACATTGAGGTTGAGTTGAGCCTGTGGCAGGAAGGGGATGACAGGAGAAACTCTTGCATAATTCATAAGGGAGTATTGATGCTGTGTGGACAGAGTGCCTCTGCCTGCTAGGCTGTCTGTACTGGAGTGGGGCTATTCTGTATGCCCATGTCTCTCTCGAACCTTCACACAACTGACTGGATAATAATGGAAACCCTTTTATTTTCACTGCTGCTAAACTATTAGTTTTTATAGCCTACAGTACCATCATACAAGTCCTGGGCCTGTATGGATCAAATAGTTTAGCAGTGATGAGTAAAGCATTTCCATCAGCTGATATGAGAAAGTGACTGTTGGCTAAATAACTGTCAGCAGGTCCAGTACAGAGGCCCCAGCTTGTCCTCCTCCTGTAGGAATACAGCTGGCTGGGAGGAACAGTGTTGGCGCCAAGGGAAACAGAGCAGAGCCGTGGTGTAGACTAAGACCACAGAGTGGGGTGACCTCTAATGACTAACCCCACCTCTCGCTCATTTCTCCTTGACCCCCTTATCTCCTCTCACCAGGTGCACAACGTTCCATCCTTCCACCCTCTCGTCCCTCTAAGTCATCGGCGGACTGCTCTGATCCAAAGAGGCCCCGTCTCAGTTATGTTTCTTAACTAAAAACTAGTTTGAGACTTTTAGGTCATATTTCATCCTTAGTTCCTGTAGCACAGGAATTTAAATAACCTGACATTATTTGAACATGATGAGGTGAAGCTATGACACAGCTAAGACTAGGGCTGGGTGATATGTCCAAAATATTATATCACATATATAAAACAAAATGGACGCTAAGATGGTGTTTGACAGTATTTTTAGTTGTTGAATAAAAGCTCTACAGTTGCTACAGGAAAAAGTACCCAATTGTCATACTTGAGTAAAAGATACATTAATAGAAAATTACTCAAGTAAAAGTGAAAGTCACCCAGGAAAATACTTGAGTTAAAGTCTAAAAGTATTTGGTTTTAAATATACTTAAGTATCAAAATGAAATGTCACCATTTTCTTTTTTTCCCCTTTACGGATAGCCAGGGGCACACTCCAACACTCAGACATCATTTACAAACAAAGCATTTGTGTTTAGTGAGTCCTCCAGATCAGAGGCAGTAGATGACCAGGGATGTTCTCTTGACAAGTGCGTGAATTGGACCATTTTCCTGTCCTGCTAAGCTTTGAAAATGTGTTAGGGAACATGCATGGAGTAAAAAGCACAGTATTTAGGAATGTAGTGAAGTAAAAGTCATCAAAAATAAAAATAGTAAAGTACAGACACCAAAATAAAACTACTTAAGTACTTTACACCACTGCTCAATTTAGAATTTCCACACTGCCACATAGGGCTGCAGGATATGGGCTAATAATCTAGGACTTATATTTAACCAAATGTTGCAATAGCAATTTGACTTGCGAATTAGAGCAAAACTGTTGGAATTGTGGAAAAAGAATGAGTATTCTAATTTTATAGTTTGAATATAATAGTGGGCACTTTGAATACAGTGTTGGTTGAGATGACAACGAATTAAAATGCCAGGGAGGAGTTATTGTGACAGGGTAGGAACTAAAGTGTTGATATGTGTTTCCTAGGGGACCCTATAAGCTTTGGCTACATTGCATGTTCTCTCTTAGCTACTTCATGTAGCTAACATATTCTTGCTTTGCATATTCCTCTTTGATTTAGAAGATACTGTTGCACAAACAACATGCTGATTTAGGTCTACACCATCACTGGTATTATCAGGCTGTATTAGCTAGCTACGTTTGCTCTTACTCAGTACATTTATTAGCGGCTAACAATTAGCGTCACAAGATTTAGGGCAAGTTGCCAAGAAAAGAAACTAGCTGTTTGCTGATGTAAGAAACACAAACTAAGTGTCATTATTGAATGCTAGTGGATTTATATTAAGAAGCAAAGTGAAAACAGCATTGTTGCATGTGCTGCATTGACCATGCAGACTAAACACAAGTGTCTCGTGGTTGAGAAACATCAAATGCACTCCTTGATTGACAGGGGGCGTGGCTAGGTCTGTGTGGAAAGTGGCACAGAGAAAGAGCTGAGAGAGATGACTCAAGTAGCGAACTATACACATTGATATTACACATGGCGTATCACATTTAACAAACCAAACATTCAAATACCGGTATAGAAGGTAAAGTAAAAACCCCAAAATCGGTCCCTGCATCAATACCGGTATATTATAAAATACGGTATACTGCCCAGCCCTAGCTAAGACAATGTGAAGCGAATAACATCAACTGGGGGCTGTACTGTATAATTAACAAGGCATACAGTTCCTTCAGAAAGTATTCATACACCTTGACTTATTCAACTTTGTTGTTGCAGCATGAATTAAAAATGGATTCAATAGATTTCTCACCCATCTACAGTGAGGGGAAAAGTATTTGATCCCGTGCTGATTTTGTACGTTTGCCCACTGACAAAGAAATGATCAGTCTATAATTTTAATGGTAGGTTTATTTGAACAGTTAGAGACAGAATAACAACAACAAAAATCCAGAAAAACACATGTCAAAAATGTTACACATTGATTTGCATTTTCATGAGGGAAATAAGTATTTGACCCCTCTGCAAAACATGACTAAGTACTTGGTGGCAAAACCCTTGTTGGCAATCACAGAGGTCAGACGTTTCTTGTAGTTGGTCACCAGGTTTGCACACATCTCAGGAGGGATTTTGTTCCACTCCTCTTTGCAGATCCTCTCCAAGTCATTAAGGTTTCGAGGCTGACGTTTGGCAACTCGAACCTTCAGCTCCCTCCACAGATTTTCTATGAGATTAAGGTCTGGAGACTGGCTAGGCCACTCCAGGACCTTAATGTGCTTCTTCTTGAGCCACTCCTTTGTTGCCTTGGCCGTGTGTTTTGGGTCATTGTCATGCTGGAATACCCATCCACGACCCATTTTCAATGGCCTGGCTGAGGGAAGGAGGTTCTCACCCAAGATTTGATGGTACATGGCCCCGTCCATTGTCCCTTTGATGCGGTGAAGTTGTCCTGTCCCCTTAGCAGAAAAACACCCCCAAAGCATAATGTTTCCATCTCCATGTTTGACAGTGGGGATGTTGTTCTTGGGGTCATAGGCAGCATTCCTCCTCCTCCAAACACGGCGAGTTGAGTTGATGCCAAAGAGCTCCATTTTGGTCTCATCTGACCACAACACTTTCACCCAGTTGTCCTCTGAATAATTCAGATGTTCATTGGCAAACTTCAGACGGGCATGTATATGTGCTTTCTTGAGCAGGGGGACCTTGCGGGCGCTGCAGGATTTCAGTCCTTCACGGCGTAGTGTGTTACCAATTGTTTTCTTGGTGACTATGGTCCAAGCTGCCTTGAGATCATTGACAAGATCCTCCCGTGTAGTTCTGGGCTGATTCCTCACCGTTCTCATGATCATTGCAACTCCACGAGGTGAGATCTTGTATGGAGCCCCAGGCCGAGGGAGATTGACAGTTCTTTTGTGTTTCTTCCATTCTTCCACAGCACCAACTGTTGTCACCTTCTCACCAAGCTGCTTGGCGATGGTCTTGTAGCCCATTCCAGCCTTGTGTAGGTCTACAATCTTGTCATTGACTTCCTTGGAGAGCTCTTTGGTCTTGGCCATGGTGGAGAGTTTAGAATCTGATTGATTGATTGCTTCTGTGGACAGGTGTCTTTTACACAGGTAACCAACTGAGATTAGGAGCACTCCCTTTAAGAGTGTGCTCCTAATCTCAGCTCGTTACCTGTATAAAAGACACCTGGGAGCCAGAAATCTTTCTGATTGAGAGGGAGTCAAATACTTATTTCCCTCATTAAAATGCAAATCAATGTATAACATTTTTGACATGCGCTTTCTGGATTTTTGTGTTGTTATTCTGTCTCTCACTGTTCAAATAAACCTACCATTAAAATTATAGACTGATCATTTCTGTCAGTGGGCAAACCTACAAAATCAGCAGGGGATTAAATACTTTTCCCCCTCACTGTACACACACACACAATACCCCATTTTGACAAGTAAAAACATGTTTTTAGAAATGTTTGCTAATTTATTGAAAATGAAATACAGAAATGTAATTTACATAAGTAGAATGAGCTTTGGCAGCAATTACAGCTGTAAGTCTTTCTGGGTAAGTCTCTAAGAGCATTACACACCTGGATTGTACAATATTTGCACACCTTTTCAAATTCTTCAAGCTCTGTCAAGTTGGTAGTTGATCATTGCTAGACAGCCATTTTCAAGTCCTGCCATTGATTTAAGACAATTTAAGTCCAAACTAACTAGGTCACTCCAGAACATTCAATGTAGTCTTGGTAAGCAACTCCAGTGTACATTTGGCCTTGTGTTTTTGGTTATTGTACTGCTGACATAGGTCCCGTGTGGCTCAGTTGGTAGAGCATGGTGTTTGCAACGCCAGGGTTGTGGGTTCGATTCCCACGGGGGACCAGTACGAAAAGAAAAAAAAAATTATGAAATGTATGCATTCACTACTCTAAGTCGCTCTGGATAAGAGCGTCTGCTAAATGACTAAAATGTAAATGTCTGAAAGGTGAATTTGTCTCCCTGTGTCTGTTGGAAAGCAGACTGAACCAGGTTTTCTAGGATTTTGCCTGTGCTTAACGCGATTACATTTAGTTTTATCCTAAAAACACTCCCTAGTCCTTGCCGATGACAAGCAGTCCCATAACATGATGCAGCTACCACCATGCTTAAAGATATTAAGAGTGGTACTCCATCAAGTTAATTTCTTTACCACATTTTTGCAGTTTTACTTTAGTGCCTTATTGCAAACAGGATGCATGCTTTGGGAATATTTTTATTCTGTACAGACTTTATTCTTTTCACTGTCATTTAGGTTAGTATTGTGGAGTAACTACAATTTTGTTGATCCACCCTTAGTTCTCCTATCACAGCCATTAAACTCTATAACTGTTTTAAAAAGTCACCATTGGCCTCAGTGAAATCCCTGAGCGGTTTCCTTCCTCTACAGCAACTGAGTTAGGAAGGACACCTGTATCTTTGTAGGGACTGGCTGTATTGATACACCATTCAAAGTGTTATTAATAAACTTCACCATATTCAAAAAGATTTTGAATGTCTTTTTTTTAAACCCATGTACCAATAGGTGGCCTTCTTTGCGAGACATTCGAAAACCCCCCTGGTCTTTGTGGTTGAATCTGTGCTTGAAATTCACTGCTCGACTGAGGGACCTTACAGATAATTGTATGTGTGGGGTACAGAGATGAGGTAGTCATTCAAAAATCATGTTAAACACTATTATTGCACACAGAATGAGTCCATGCAACTTATTATGTGGCATGCCATAACAAAGGGGTTGAATTTTTATTGACTCAAGACATTTAAGCATTTCATTTAATTAATTTGTGAACATTACTAAAAACATAACTCCACTTTGACATTATGGGGTATTGTGTGAAGGCCAGTGACACAAACTCTCAATGTAATCCATTAAATTCAGGCTGTAACAACAAAATGTGGAAAAAGTCAAGGGGTGTGAATACTTTCTGAAGGCACTGTGTGTCAAGGCCAGAGCTGACATCACGTGGTAACAATATGTCAAGCTGACATTTAAAACAAATAACTCTTCAGCAGCCTCGTTTTCTGAAATATCCTGTACAACTAACGTTGTGGGAAGGTTACCTGCAGGTTGTTGAGAGGGTCCATCTTCATGACTGGCCCGACAGTGCTGAGGGGGAGGCTGACTTCAATTGTCTGGTTTGGGCCGAGAGGGGTGAGGACCTGGAGAGGGCCGGCAGGGGCCAGGCCAAAACTAGAGAAAGATGAGTCCAAGTCAGAACCAGAAACCACCCAAGAGGAAATCACATTCAGACCAGAGATGGGTGGGTTCAATGACAGTCCTTCAGAATGTGAGCTCACATCAGTCACAGTATGGTCCTCTCACCTGTTCCTGTTGAACTGGATGGCGAAGTCAGTCATGACACTCATGGCCTTGTTGGTGAGGATCAGCTCCATCTGGATGACTCCAGCACGCCGAGCGAAGGTCCCAGAAATCTCCAGACCTTTAGCCTTCATGGCCGGGAGCCACACCTGAAGACACAGGACGCCATCAGAATGCCTCTACAGCACAGCAGCAGTATCATATAGCAGCTATATCCATCTAACTGCTTGTTGCAGAGGACAAGGCCTTCATATAAATACAAAACACTTATTCTATTCTGCCACTGCAACAGTATACTATCATACTAATACTGTACAGAGAGACTTACTATTTTTGGAGGAATATATGCTCCCATCGGCATGCCAACTCCACCTCCCAAGTCAAACAGGTCTCCTAGGCCACCCCCCACTGGGGCGTTGAGCGAGGCTGGCATCACAGCTGGAGCCGCTCCAAAACCTGCCCCCATCTGTGGATGAGAGATCATGTTTAACATGTAAGACCTGAGCATCCAAAAACTGCACTGAAATATCAACCTTCAAAATGTACATGTTTAAACAACCAGGCAAGTAGACTTACTGCAGGACTCCCACCAATATCTCCTCCAAGCTGAGGGGAGAGAGAGCGAGAGGTTCAGGTTTTACATTACTAGAATGTTACACCTTATTCCCAGGAGGTTAAGAGGGAGATGCTAGAGGAAGACTGAAGGGGGGGGGGGGGGGGGGTTGAGAGCAGAGACAATATAACAGTGTTCTATAACTGTGGATGAAAGGAGGAAGGTTGAAGAGCGCAGGACGAGCATCATGTATTCAGGTTCATTCTGACATCCCTCTGAAACTAAACTCCAACTGTTTGCCAGCACAGTGGCTTAAGTGGTTTCACAGAGAGTTCAGTATTGAAATACATATTACTCCCAAACATTTCATGAAGAGAGCAGAGCAAAAGTCTAGAGTAGCATGTAAAAATCATCAAATTATAAAAATACAGCTTGCTAGCTAAAGTAAGTAGGGCTTTTGGAACAACAAACACATGAAGAACAGGACCTACAAGAGTCTCAGAGACCTGAAACATGTCGAGACAAGAGGAAACAGACAGTGACACTGCTGCTAAAGACGGTGAGAGGTCACAGGTCACAGTGAAGCACAGGGTACCAGAGGGGGACTCTAGTCTAGACTGTTTAGCAGCCTCTACTGATGCCCCTCAACCAACCTCTGCAGGGGGGCTGTGCTCAGTAGGGCTGTGGTCAGGAGGGCTGTCAGTGTGACTGTAGTCAGTGTAGGTGTAGTCAGTGTGGGTGTACACTGGCGACGGGGGCTGAGGTGACGGAGAGCGAGGAGTGTCCATCCGCGGGGGAACGTGGGGCTGATGGCAGGATAATGTAGGGTTGCCAGATGTATTCATTGACATGTTACAATCAGGATGCATGAAGCACAGAGAAAGAATATTGAAGAGGTGAATACAGCACACAGTATGATACGTATAGTATATAGAGCAATAAAAGTGAGCTACTACATCTAATTAATGATATGTGATGTGTGACTATAGAGCTATGCCCTCTCCCTCCATGTAGTTACCGGTTCAGACTCATCCCCCATCTGCAGGTGTGGCATCGAATAAAAAGAGGAAAACACTCAGTCAAAAAAAAGAGAGAAGAATTTTGGGGAAAAAGAGGGGGGGGTATAATAACCGTAACCTCTGGCTACAATTACTGTTTGCAGAGACCATTTGACCCAGAAAGGGTTCACTGGTTGACCAGGGGTAGCAGCATAGGGGTCTACACTATGTGAAATACCTACCAGGCTGTCCAGACCTCCACCCAGGAGGTCCATACCCCCCATCTGCATGCCGGTGGTGGGGGGTGGGGGGCCGCTGGTGGTGGGGGGTGCCATGTCCAGGTTGAGAAGGTCCCCCAGGAGGTCTCCCTGGGAGGGAATGATAGAGGGAGCAGCCTCAGGGGCAGAGCCCCCAGCAGCAGTGCCCACGTCTGGGCTCTCCGTACTCTCTCCTCTGGGGGATGGAGAGACAAGGACAGAGGGAGTTAGAGAGAACTAAGATTCACACAATATAATTTTACTTGTTTAACCTTGTTTGAAGTCATAAATGCAGTGTTTTGTGCCAAAATACATATAGGCCTAGTCCAAGCCAAGCTAAATTATCTGGAACTCTATTCAATAAACCAAACCTGCTTAAAATTGATCCTGAAGTAATTTTAGGGAACACCACTGGCACATCTTAAATCTAATGAAAATAATTAAATGTCAGGAAACTTCATCTGCTCTGTGCAGTGGGCTGCACTTGATGTCTGCTTGGAACACAGCCTCATACGAGATCTTTCTGACTGCTCTGGGTCACATCAAGTGGGCCCTAAGTGATGCATGTGTATGAGACTCACGACCCAGTGCGGGCAGGGAGCCTCTTGTGCATCACACCGCGGCTGCCCTCCACGAAGGCGCTGGGGGGTTTATGGTAGACAGAAGCCAGCGTGCCGATGTGGCAGATGAGCTCCTCCAGCAGGGTGGGCTCAATCAGGTCGGTCTCCTCTGAGATCAGGGGCTTCTCGGCCAGCACCACCTCCTTGGCAGCCACAGGGTCAGTGGAGAGCAGGCGCCAGTAGATGTAGCCACGGTCTCGCAGGTCCGGATTGTCGGAGTCCTGCAGACAACAGACAGGATGACTGATGTGGTGCATAATGAATACTAAATGCTGCTTCAAACTCTTCTCTCTGCTACTCAGTCTGTTCTTCTCACTCATGTCAAGTCAGATACTAAGCAAATAATCTAAGGGTCAGTTTAGGTTCGGTTCCCTGAGGGGTAGAGCTAGAATAATTTATCCAGTCTGTAAAATCAGTCAATAACAATAAGACAATCCAAGGGAACAGCATAAGAAAGTCTTAGAAGTAAGACATGAGGAACAAGGGCATAAAACTAGAACGTGGGGAAAATATTGAATATGTCTAGTCCTGGTAGCTTCCTGGCAGTGTTGAAACTAAACTCTAAAAAGTTAGACAGTCTGAGGAGTCTGTGAGGGAGATTAACTACTCATAAAACACTCTACAAAACAGAGAAACTAATAACACCCATATATAACTAATGTGCCCTCGTTGTCATGTTTAGTCAAGCACATCCCACAGTAACTAGACCAATGAAAGGCTACAAGTATTTAGATCACAGCCCACTTTTAAACTGGGTTGTTCCCAATGCCTTTGAGCAGAATCCAATCAAACTCTTAATCCTTCTTATTTTTGACCTTCCCTTCTTCCTGTTGTGTTGCTTGGCTATTTAGGATAACACTTGGAGGTGTTCCACACTTTCTGGGAATGGTGTACCCTATTTGTTGAAAGATTGGACTATACATGGACTATACACGTCCCACCTCTCCAACTTAATTTGAGCAATTCTAAGACAAGACAATCATAACATGCTGGTTTCTGTTCTTCTATTGGGCAGTTGGAGTGACATCTGACATGACCTGAAGGCCCTGGCATAAGGAGTGCTGTTGTGAGACTTGTTCATTAGATCCAAGCTGTTCACTGTGTGTGTGTGTGTGTGTGTGTGTGTGTATGCATGCGTGTGTCCCGGGGCACTCACCTGTGTGGCCAGGCTGAGCACCTGCTGCACCAGCTCCTGGGTCTCAGTGGGTTTCTTCAGGAACAGCTTCACTATGGCTGTCAGCAGCTGCAGTTGCACCTGGGAACCCAGAGCAGACGAGACCAGGTTAAACTCACATCAACTCAGCTCATAGCTACATACATACATACATACATACATACATACATACATACATACATACATACATACATACAGTACAGTACAGAAAAGCCCTATGTACAAAACATTTGCACACCTAACAAAAGACTACTCTGGACACAGAGCCACTGAGGAAAATATGTAAATGAATACCAACCGCTCCATACTTCAATTGTTACCGAAGTGCTCCAATTAAAAAGTGTTATGTTTTTTACATCATCATCATCATCTGGACTCTGGTTAGATGACGTTTTTAGGAAACAAAAACTAGGCATTTAAAATGTCTCTCCAGAATTCTTCAGTTTTATTTTTATCTTCATCACAAAACAGGTTGAATTCCTAAAGTAAATCAAATCAATGCTCTTTCACAAGCAGTGCCTTTCAGCGTTCCATAAACAGCCAGTCAGCATTTGCACAGACCTGCTGCTGCCTCTCGAGAGCCAAAACAACAGTTATCATATGAAAGAACAGAGTGGCCAGTCAAGTATTAACCTACTCTCTCTGCGTATAGGCTGCTAAATGCAGTCACCCCCAACCTCTTCCAGTGTACACAGAATGGTTTCATTGAATCCCTGTTTAGACAGTGAGAGGGAAATGGAATCTTTTCTGTGTCCCAAATTTCACCCTATTCCCCATGTAGTGCACTACTTTTGACCAGGGCCCATACAGGGAATAGGGTGCCATTTGGGACAAAAGCCATTTGTGAGAGTCAGACCTGGGTGCTCTCGTCGTGGAAGCCCTCCAGGAAGCTCTCCAGCAGCTCATCAGCGTTGTCAATCCTCTCAGCGTACTCTCCTACGATCCAGATCATGGCCGCCCGCGCCTCCGGCTCATCCAGAGAGTCCAGGTTCTCACACAGCGTGGCGATCACACTCTCATACCTGGGAACAGACACCACGGTCAGGAACTAACAGACAGAAAAACATTTTCAAAGGGGACTAGAAATAGTTGTAGTACTTCATTAGTCCCAAATGGGAAATTGGTTAAATGCCAACATAGCATTTAAAAACAGGATGTGCTGGAGCAGTAATGCGAGGGCAAGGAGGCGGCAGGTAGCCTAGCGCTTAAGAGCATTGGGCCAGTAAAAAAATAAAATAAAAATGGCAACACAATCTGTTCATGCTGTTGCAAAGACTAACAGAAATTTCACAGCTTCTGAACTTTCACTTCACAAAATTCTAGCACATTTGTATTGTGTGCCTCTGAATATTTACATGACTGCACATCATACAAATATTTGGTGGGCCCTCTTGACAACACAATTACCAAACTTTATGCTGAATGAACTGTGTTATTTTCTGAATTACATTTTGCTGACAAAAACTAAAAAGAGGGGGAACGCAATGTCTTCAGAATAAATTTAAATGATTCACTATTTAACACTTAAAAAGACAGCAAAGCAAAGAAAAGACCAAATAGCATGCAATCATCCATTTCACCAGCTAATTGAGACAGTAATGAAGGTTCAGTGAGTGACTCATGGCTGTGAGACCATGGTCAGGAAACAGCAGTACAGTAACTTAAGCACAGGGCAACGTGGACTGGGCTGCCGGAGTGTGTAGGTTTCTGTCGGTCTGTTTGTCTGTGCAGCATATGGATCCAGTCTCCTGGGCCTAGATAGAGCCGGAGTCAAGCTGTGGCTGCCTCAGCCTGTCGTCTTCTGACTGGGACTGCTTGAGGGTTATCTGGGGATGGGTTTCAGTGCTACGGCATTCTCAAGGACGGGCACCCTGCATGTGTGGGAGAGGTTAGAGGAGCGTTCACTCGCCTCAAAAGCTTATCTTCATACCTTTCACGATGAAAGTCAAGCAGAAAACTCTCTGTGTCATGGTAATGAGCTTTCTCCCTGCCTCTTCCAGACCAAGAAATGTGATCTGGGGGCAGTGAGCTGGAACAGACAGGGCTCCAGGGTGTGTGGGTGCGAATATGTGCAAGTACGAATGCATTTGCTTGCGTTAACACAAACAGAGCGTACTAAGTGACAACGGGAGAGCATAGGCCATTTTAACAAGCATGGCAAGCTCTGCTGATGTGCAATACAGCCTCTATATGACTAATTGAATATCAATCTCCATCACAATCGTCCATGGTTGGTTTATTACAGCAACATATCCCTGGTTGCCTTGATCACTACTGATACGGCTGTGGACATTTGACAGACAATCCATTTTGATGGATGGAATGGTTTACCAGTAAACATCTCACCCACAGAAAAATAACAAGCCTATTTAGAACTGTACTGGCTTCCTGAGTAGACTCATTCACTGATTCATTAAAATTGTGATATATGCAGTGCCTCTTCCATCAAAGTCATTCACTTCTAAACCATTTGAAAATCCATTCATAGGAAAACAAAACACTAACTGGATTATTAGGATTGTGCCTCATGTTCATCCAACATTTTGTTACGTTACAGCCTCATTCTAAAATGGATTAAATAAAAATCCTCATCAGTACACAATCATAACAAAAACAGGTTTAGACATTTTTGCAAATATATTACAAATAAAACAAATACCTTATTTTCATAAGTATTCAGACCCTTTGATATGAGACTCGAAATTGAGCTCAGGTGCATCCTGTTTCCATTGATCATCCTTGAGATGTTTCTACAACTTTATTTGTATTTATTAAGGATCCCCATTAGCTGCTGCCAAGACAACAGCTACTCTTCCTGGGGTCCAGCAAAATTAAGGTAGCTATACAATTTTAAAAACATTAGAATATATTCACAACACATTAAGTGTGTGCCCTCAGGCCCCTACTCTACAACACAAAATGTGTATGTTTGCATGTGTCTGTCCCTACAGTGGCAAGAAAAAGTATGTGTACCCTTTGAATTACCTGGATTTCTGCATAAATTGGTCACCAAGTTTGATCTGATCTTCATCTAGATCACAACAATAGACAAACACAGTCTGCTTAAACTAATAACACAAGCAATTATACATTTTCATGTCTTTATTGAACACGCCGGGTAAACATTCACAGTGCAGGGTGGGAAAAGTATGGTTGACCCTCCTTTGGCAGCAATAACCTCAACCAAATGTTTTCTGTATTTGTGGATCAGACCTGCACAACAGTCAGGAGGATCTTTTGAACCATTCCTCTTCACAAACCTGTTTCAGTTCAGCAATATTCTTGGGATGTCTGGTGTGAACTGCTCGAGGTCATGCCACAGCATCTCAAATCAGGTTGAGGTCAGGACTCTGACTCGGCCACTCCAGAAGGCGTATTTTCTTCTGTTGATTTACTTTTGTGTTTTGTTTCGTTGTGTCACCCAACTTCTGTTGAGCTTCAATTGGCGGACAGCCTAACATTCTCCTGCAAAATGTCTTGATAAACTTAGGAATTAATCTTTCCGTCGATGATAGCGAGCTGTCCAGGCCTTGAGGCAGCAAAGCAGCCCCAAACCATGATGCTCCCGCCACCATACTTTACAGTTGGGATGAGGTTTTGATGTTGGTGTGCTGTGCCTTTTTCTTCACACATAGTGCTGTGTGTTCCTTCCTTCCAAACAACTCAACTTTAGTTTCATCTGTCCACAGAATATTTGTCCAATAGCGCTGTGGAACACCCAGGTGCACTTTTGCAAACTTCAGACATGCAGCAATGTTTATTTTGGACAGCAGTGGCTTCTTCCCTGGTGTCCTCCCATTAACACCACTCTTGTTTAGTGTTTTACGTATCGTAGACTCGTCAACAGAGATGTAAGCATGTTCCAGAAATCTCTGTAAGTCTTTAGCTGACACTCTAGGATTCTTATTCACCTCATTGAGCATTCTGCGCTGTGCTCTTGCAGTCGTCTTTGCAGGACGGCCACTCCTAGGGAGAGTAGCAACAGTACTGAACTTTCTCCAGTTATAAACAATTTGTCTTACCGTGGACTGATGAACATCAAGGCTTTTAGAGATACTTTGGTAACCCTTTCCAGCTCTATGCAAGTCAACAATTCTTAATCTTGGGTCTTCTGAGATCTTTTGTTCAAGGCATGGTTAACATCAGGAAATGCTTTGTGAATAGCAAACTAAAATGTTGAGTGTTTTTTTTAATAGGGTAGGGCAGCTCTAACCATCTCCAATCTCATCGATTGGACTCCAGGTTAGCTGACTCCTGACTCCAATTAACTTTTGGAGAAGTCATTAGCCTAGGGGTTCACATACTCTTTCCAACCTACACTGTGAATGTTTAAATGTATTCAATACAGACAAGAAAGACCAGATCAAATTGTATGACCAATTTATGCAGAAATCCAGGTAATTCCAAAGGGTTCACATACTTTTTCTTGCCACTGCATGTTTGTGTTGCTTCACGGTCGCCGTTGTTCCATAAGGTGTATTTCTATCAGTTTTTTTTTTTTGTTTTTTTTTTTAAATCAAATTTTACTGCTTGCATGAGTTACTTGATGTGGAATAGAGTTCCATGTTGTCATGGCTCTACAGTATGTAGTCTGTTCTGGACTTGGGGACTGTGAAGAGACCTCTGGTGGCATGTCTTGTGGGGTGATTATGGGTGTCCGAGCTGTGCCAGTAGTTCAAACAGCTTGGTGCATTCAACATGTTAATACCGCTCACAAATTCAAGTAGTGATGAAGTTAAAATGTCCTTCACTTTGGAGTCCACCTGTGGTAAATTCAATTGATTGGAATACATTTGGAAAGGCACGCACCTGTCTATATAAAGGTCCCACAGTTGACAGTACTGTACATGTCAGAGCAAAAACAAAGCCATGAGGTCGAAGGAATTGTCTGTAGAGCTCTGAGACAGGATTGCGTTGAGACACAGATCTAGGGAAGGGTACAAAGAAAGTTCTGCAGCATTGAAGGTCCCAAGAACACAGTGGCCTCCATCATTCTTAAATTAAAGACTTCTGGAACCACCAAGACTCTTCCTAGAGTCCTGATGAAACCAAGATTGAACTCTTTGGCCTGAATGCCAAGTGTCACGTCTGGAGGAAACCTGGCACCATCCCTACAGTGAAGCATGGTGGTGGCAGCATCATGCTGTGGGGATGTTTTTCAGCGGCAGGGACTGGGAGTCTAGTCAGGATCAAGGGAAAGATGAATGGAGCAAAGTATAAAGAGATCCTTAATGAAAACATGCGCCACCTTAGACTGGGGCACAGGTTTAACTTCCAACAGGACAACGACCCTAAGCACACTGCCAAGCCATGTCTCTGAATGTCCTTGAGTGGCCCAGTCAGGGCCCGAACTTGAACCCGATCAAACGTCTCTGGAGAGACCTGAAAATAGCTGTGCAGCGACGCTCCCCATCCAACCTGACAGAGCTTGAGAGGATCTGCAGAGAAGAATGGGAGAAACTCCCCAAATACAGGTGTGTCAAGCTTGTAGTGTCATACCCAAGAAGACTCGAGGCTGTAATCTCTGCCAAAGGTGCTTCAACAAAGTACTGAGTAAAGGGTCTGAATACTTCTGTGAATGTGACGTGTGTGTGTGTGTGTGATATATCCACTTTAGAATAAGGCTGTAACGTAACAAAATGTGGAAATAGTCGAAATAGTTTCGGAATGCACTACTTTTGACCAGAGCCCTATGCCATTGTGTTATAACCAGGCCTAGACCTGACACGGGGCCATCAACAGGTGACCTACTTGTTGGGGTACTTGCGGAAAATGTCCTTGATGACCACGATGGCCTCCTGCACCACATAGTTGACCTTGGTCTGGATGAGGTCCAGCAGGGTGCTCACACAGCGCTCCGCTGATTGCTGACAGACAGAGAGACAGACAGACGGACAGAAGAGAGACTGTCAGCCAAACACAGAGCAGTCAAGGGAGACACTACAGTAACAATTGGCATTATTCAGGCTTTTGTTACCAGATGCATGAAAAAGCCCCAACCTTTCATAGACATTTATACTACACATGCTGCTGTAAACTCATGACACAGTCATAAGGCTAGCAGTAAAAACACTACAGTTCGCTTGACAGTTAGTTGTACTTGACTTGAAACATTATACTACAGTATATGACCCATGTACAGTATATCATGAAAGCGTTCCATCATCTCCTCGCTCTCACCTCCACTTTGATGGCACAGCGGCCGATGGCTCGGACTGCCTTCCGCACAAAGTCCACATCCACCTCAGTGGCATACTCCTTCAGCTCTGCCAGCACCTATGAAACCCCCAGCATGAGGTCACTGATACTGGCTTTTATGTTGTCTAGGAATCACACATGACTGCTTATCCATGTTATCTACCAAATGTTACTTACAATCAAACATCATGGCTTCCATTGGAAGTAAATGTCCTAACTGTAGTGATATTGTGGTGTGTGGGTCACCTGGGCGATGTTGGCTTGAGATGCCAGGCGGATCATAATGTCCAGTTTCTCCAGCTTGACATAGATGGGGTCGTTGTACTTCACAAAGAACACCTTCATCTCATGCTTCAGGATCTCTGGGCTGCACAGAGAAACAGGTACAGTCGATATCAAAAGAAAAGTAACTAGCAATTTCAATAAATTAGTAGAATACAGCCAACACATTAAATACTTTGAATGTGCCGAGGAAGCACTGGCAGGGTCCCAAATAGCACCCTAATCCCTATAGAGTGAACTATTTTTGACCAGGGCCCAGGTAGCACACTATATAGTGAATAGAGTGCCATTTGGACGGCACACACTGAACAGCTGTAATTATCTGTGACTAATTTCTGTTGGTAGGACCCCTATTTATCCCCAGGCCTTCCTACCGTTTCTGTACAATGAGGTTGATGTTCCTCAGGGCCACGTACTGCAGCTCAGGCTCTGCAGACAGCAGGGTGACCAGGGGCGGGGCCAGCTTCTTCAGCAGGGTGCCATAGTAGTCCAGGTCCTTAGGAAGCATCTCCATGAACTTCATCAGCACCTTGACCGCCGACAACACCACTGCAGAGTTGGCATGGGACAGACGGGGGGTCACCCGCTCACAGATACTACAGCGGGAGGGAGAAAAGGGCAGAAGTGAGACAAGGGACGAGTACAGATTATGGGGAAATTGATATACATTACACTTCATATACAGCAGAGGATGTGGAAACTGACAGAGAGAATCAGTGCGTCATAGACAGTGTAATGAATGAGGTGGCATCCTGTGCTTTCTGACCTCTGGGACTCGCGGTCGTCACGGGGGGTGTAGTTGGCCAGGCAGTCCAGGATGAAGATCTGACCCCACTCGGTGCACTCGTTGAGGGCCGTCAGCAGCTTGTTGATGGACTGGGGGTTCAGGTCCAGCAGGTTGCTGTTGGGGTGGGACTCTGCAATCTCAGACAGGGCTGCCACGGCATTCGCTACCACCTGACAGAAGGAGAGGGTAAGTTAGACTGCAAGAACACATAACCTAGTAGGCGGCAATGAGATGACGGAAGGAATTAATTTCCAAACAGCGATACAAATCTGATACCGCAAGTGCCCTTTTTTTCTATACTGGGATAAACCTCCCATTCATGAAAAGTAGTACTACAGCCCTAGAGCCAGTTGTCTAGCCCAGGGGGAGGTAGTCTAGCAGTCTGGTCAGCCTGCCGTGGGAGCCTCACCATGGGGTTGGAGTCAGAGATGAGGTCCTTGAGGGTATCCAGGAAGCCCTGGTCCTCCACCAGCTGGGCGTTGATGTCATGGAGCTTGGCCACGCACACGGCTGCAGTCTTCCTCACGTAGGGGTCCTCGTCCTTCAGACATTTCCTCAGAGGCTCACACAGGTACTCCGTGATCTTGTCCACGCGGATGCAGCCCATAGTGCGCACAGCCAGGGCCCGGATCAGGGGGTTAGCGTCCTCACAGTCCTGAAAGGGGAGGAGAGTCTCTCTATGTTAGTTTTACACACTGAAGAGTATTGAGACGTACATTAACATGCTCTTATCCAGAGCGACTTACAAATTGGTGCATTCACCTTGTGATATCCAGTGGAACAACCACTTTACAATAGTACATCTATATTTTTTTTTGGGGGGGGGGGGGGTTAGAAGGATTACTTTATCCTATCCCAGGTATTCCTTAAAGAGGTGGGGTTTCAGGTGTATAGGTGTAGCTACTCCAGTTCTCTCACTTGACAGTGAGACAAATATTTTGTGCAATAGGTCAGTGCAGTCTGTCTGACCTGGTGTTGTGCTTTACCTTGACGAAGGTGTTGACAGCCATGATGGCCATGTCAGGCTGGCTCTTGGCATAATTCATCAGGTACAGGTAGACCAGCTTCTTCAGCTCCAGGTTGTCAGTCTGCATGCAGTTCACCACATCTGGAAACAAGGCACTGGGGGAGGGGGTGCCAGACAATTACATATAGAATCATGAAGGTATGACATTAGCCACTCTAGTGAAATATAGGTTCCCTATGGAGGGAGCAGAGTCAGTATGGGCCATGACTATCCACCGCATTGTCACATGTTCAGAGGTGACACTCGAGCGCGGGTCTAACACGACTCACCTGACATCCTTCCCAACGGTCATGGAGGCAATGACCTTCTTCACAGCCTCCTTCTTCTTCTCCTTCTTATCGCTGTTCAGCTCCGCTTTCAGCTCAAAGATCTCTCCTGCACAGATGGAAACAGAACATACCATTATAACAGATAGCAAAAGTGTGTGTACGTGGATCAAGACGGGAGCGTGTATTATAACCAGTCAGTGAAGGGAGCACTGCACACACTACTGTTACTTAGATTACAATTCATTTCATGACAGGAACACATGTATTGTTATAGAGATACGGTTGACCTGGAATTGCTTAAACACTGGACGAAGCTTGGTTAAACAACAATCCATAGAGGCTGGTCTATGGTGATAGGTGGGATGGACAGAGTGGTTGAGGGGTGAGATTAAAGAGCTCATGTTCAGTAATGTATTATTGCATATAAAAGTACCATGTATGTATATGTAGCAGAAAAGCTGTAAAAACTAAAAAAATATGTGTCCTTCGAAGAGGTGAGTGGTGGTGGATAGGTTAATAAAAAAAATTTATATATTCAAAAAAAGTTAAACAAACCATGCACATCTCCAAGATACATCTGCAGACTTGTTCTATTTGAAGTGCCTACTGTACATGTAGGCAGTGGTGTAAAGTACTTAAGTAGTACTTTAAAATATTTTTACTTAAGTAGTTTTTTGGGGTATCTGTACTTGACTATTTATATTTGACAACTTTTACTTTACTACATTACTAAAGAAAATAATGTACTTTTTACTCCATTTTTCCTGACACCCAAAAGTACTCATTAAATGTTGAATGTTGAAAATGGTCCAATTCATGCACTTATCAAGAGAACACATGGTCATCCCTACTGCCTCTGGCCTAGCAGACTCACTAAACACAAATGCATCTTTTGATAATTATATCTGACTGTTGGAGTGTGCCCCTGGCTATCCGTAAATTAAATTTAAAAAAAAGAAAAATGGTGCTGTCTGCTTTGCTTAATATAAGGAAATTATTTATACTTTTGATACTTAAGTATATTTACACCCAAATACTTTTAGACATTTACTCAAGTAGTATTTTACTTGGTGACTTTTACTTGAGTAACTTTCATTAAGGCATCTATACTTTTACTCAAGTATGGCAATTGGGTACTTTTTCCACCACTGCATGTGCAATAGGTGCAAAGACAAACACAGACAGAGCAGAGGCTGGACTTCAACCTCTCCGCAGTGCAGCCTGTCCTCAGGTAACACTACAGATCAGTTCAGCTTCTCTCTGGGCTTGGATAGGAGTGTTTACTCTCAAACACCACTCTGTCTGTGGGCTTAACCTTGAGCCCAACTTCCCCCTGGTTCCAAGGGTAGAAAACCCATTAATGAGCCTCCCTCACACAGACAGTAGTGATGATCTGCCTGACGGACAATAAATCAAAGCAAAGGGATGCTTATGCAGCATTTCTGACTCCTATGTCTCATACAAGGCAAACAGACATGAAAAGACAAGTCTCCTTCATTAGCACTATATCAGTTTGAATGGTAGTGATTGGCTGGCTGTTTATAAAGAGGTGAGAGAGGATGCAGAGGGAGACAGAGAGCCGGGGAAAGCCAGAAGGACAGCAGGAGGGCTAACTTAAGGAGAGCTAACTTAAGGAGTGCTAAAGCCTGAGGCCCTAATCTTATTTAGAGGACAACCTCAGCTGTTCTATTCCTGCTTTCATCAGCCAAACACACAAAACACACATAGCCAGGCTGCTGCTGAGCCCTGTTTCCTACTCCTTTTGTTGATGTTGCTTTCTCTTGGCTGCAAATACCCTGAACCTGACATGTATTTTTTGTGACAGTATGTGGTTGGGAGCAATTCCTTTCTAGAACATTCTCGCTATAACATTCTCTAAGTCAACCATTGTTACACATGGTGGCTCTTCCCATCAGCGGGGTCATGAAGCTAGTTTCCATATTTTGATTAGGCCTACACACCATTTAGATTAGGGCCTAAAATCAAGTCATGACTAATATGATAAGAGTAGCCTAAAAACAGCAACTCTGAATGAATTTTGATACTGTTAAAATATATATATATATATAAATAAAAGTCAGTGGGCCAGACCTTTCTTGGTAGTGGTGAAATACTTAGAGTCCGTCATCTTGGATCCAAATTGCCGGTTCTCCTGCAAGAGAGAGAGAGTGAAAGAATGAATGAAAAACAGGCACCGAGGTATATTTTTCCTAGAAGGAGAGGGATCTGCAAAGAAGACAGGAAACTGTAGAAGTGCAAGTGCAGGCAAAAAAGGAGGAAGTCTTCATCACTTGAACACTTAGCTTTGATGTTTTTTTAATGCAATTACACATTGTCCATTGTGTTAAAACACATTGGTCGACCACCCCTAAAAAAGTTAAAACCCTCCTAGTCAGCACATAGGCCTACTTAATCAGCCAGCCTCTGACTGGACCTGTCGTTTGGGGTCCACGGAATCTCAGTCTGCAGAGCACAGCATTATCCCTTTCCTGTTGTTGAATACCACACTTGATCCACCACCTTCATGTGATGGATCTTCCCACTAAGAAAAACACTGACTGTTCTCTGCACAAAAAAAAAACAACACTGCAAAGTAGCAGGCCTTGGAAGTAACAAAGCTCCTGCGAAATTAAAAACATTTGTCTCTTATTTCACTGGATTAACACCCCCCTTCCACGCCCCAACTTTAGAACTTCAGGATGAGATTGGGCAATGGGTCTCACGTTGATATAATGCAATATTAATGATGCTGTGAGTAGTTAGTGCATTGACTCTTGAGTATTTCATCCATCAACCCAATTCTAGTACTTACTTTTTTTCTGCATGAGGTAGTCTTACAGATATCAAAAGTATTGACAGTATGAAAAATAATTTAGACATACAAAACAACCAGAGTACTAGAAAAATGGCACAAATTACTACCATGTTATCACACCCTGCTCCGAAAGTGATAGTGCAGAAAGCACAATGCCTGGTGAGAGGCTGTCTGGTCGGGCATTGATAACAATGTTGCTGCCCACCACACTGGCTGGACAAGTTTGTAAATTACAGTGCTGTGGTTGTTCATTTGACAGGACCCTCATTCAATTCCCTGTGAATAAAACTCAATAACATCTTATTTTTCCCCCACTACTCTCTTCCCAATCTCATGCTCTCACAAGAAGAAAAAAAAAGCACAATGTTAGCCTCCTTGCTCCTGGGAAGCTGTCATTGCTGACTAACTAGTCGCTAGCTTGGATACAACTCAGGCAAGAGCAGTGGTCAGTCAATATGATTCAGAAGCTGGATAAATATATTTAGGTTAAACCTAGATAGTTATGCTAGTTAACATTTTATTGAATTGAGGCGCATGAATAAAACGTGTTGCCTACATCTAAAGTGTAGGTATAAACTGTAACATGACAATCAGATCTGTGGCCCTTTGTGAAGAAATATCAACTAACAGTAAGCCTACATTAATTGCTGTGTTATGGCAATAACTGGCAGGCAACGGCCAGCTGTCATAATGCAAATGTAGCCTAAAACACTTAAGTCAATACTTCCCCAAAGACACAATTTTCTGTAAATGAATCAATATTTTCAACAGCTACCTAGTTAGCAAATTTGTCAGGGTCTAGTAAATGAGCTGACATTGACAAACTGAGTGGTATCTCTGACAGCGAACAGAAGGCATTTGACAGCTGTAAAAAGTTATTGACAGATTGTTATTAGTTAGCAAACAGCTAGGTTACTAAGTGTTAGCTAGTTGGCTGGAAACTTAGTTACAACAGTTTCAAGTTTCAATGTCACGTGCAAGTACAGTGAAATGCCTTTCTTGCAAGCTCTAGTTAAACCCAACAATGTACAGTAGCTAACCTAGTACTAATCAATAACAGATTCTAGTTTAACGCGGGGCCCCACTAAACTATTTGAATACCCTGTAACTTAGCTAGCTACTTAGCTATGACCTATGTGGATAAGGTAGTGTTAAAAACCCTGGCAAACTATTGTTATCATAACTAACTAGCTACACATGTTCACACTTCCTCCTTGTCATTCCTAGCATCGCTAGCAAACAGTAATAGCCAACAACTGCTAGCTAACGTTAGTTAGCCAGAATGGTTAGCATTTCATCGGCTTTGCTCTCGTTCATCTCAAAAGCTAAAATTGTATCAAGCCAATTCGAATGGCACAAATCAGATTTAAAACAGCTCTTTCTAACTTCGACTGATTACTCACGCATAGCTGATTAGCCCACTCCATATTTGCTTGATGAATGAACCTGCTGCTCAACAACGACTGTTCAATTTGCTAGGTACTGTAGCTGATGCTATGCTGCTGTCTAAAGAAATTACCTTCTAAAGTAGAGGCTTAAGGAGTCTTTGCCGGGATAGTAAAGCTCTTAATCTATCGACCTATTTTCAAATCCAACCCCACATATTGAACGTGCCTACTGAAGTTAAAATTAGACACGACACAGAATAAAACAGAAGAGAAAATCGACAGCAGCTTACCGTTGCGAAGTGTGTGTTTAACTTGGCCTTCGTTCCCTCCCACTTGAATAGCTATCATCGATCATGGTGTTGTTTTACTTCCGACTTCCGCAATAAGGTAATTTTAGGTGGATAATAATTAGGAAAATGACTAATTTGGTGAGAAGATTATCATTAAGTGGGTATCAGATCACGTTTTTTTCACATTGTAAATAGACCAATCAAGACTTTTTCTTGAATGTTCAGACAAAAATGACAAGTAGCTATTATGCCAAAACTGAGATGGAGCTTGGTCACAGTCTTATTTCAAAAGATGAAAACATTTATCTGAATCCCAAAATGTCTCTCTCTCTCTCTGTGTCATACACAAACACTCAGACACCTGTATAAAACTAAAGAAATGTGTACGCTAAATAGAAACATGATGTGCCATGTCAATAAGGTCAGCAATGTGAGATATAGGAATGCTTCCGCTTCATCCTCTTCATCTTCCCTGGATTTTATGGTGGTTAGCACTGTGAAAATGGTTTTGAATGACTTTTGGTTATAGGGCCTATAGCCTATGGACTTTCTAGCCTCATTTAAAAAGTTGCTTCAAAACCTAGTGCATAGGCTAACCTCAGTCACCACTGGCATGATTAGAGGTCCTCTCACCATCATTTCACTAAAAGTATAAACAATAAAAACACAGTTGATAAGAGACAAATCAGAGGAACATATTTTATTACAAGAACAGCTTGACAGCAATTGAATTTTCAAGGAAGAGTATGGTCTTGGTATTGCAGTATTGCTACTTAATACAGACAAATTCCACAAATGTAAAGTACTTGTCTTCAGTACATTTAATTGTCATTGTTTGATAGAAAATAACATCAGCAAATGACGCTGATTCATTACTTTTTATTATACCATTTAGACAGAAATATCAGAGAGATAAAAGGGAGAGCGAGCGAGAGAGAGAGAGAGAATTTGTTATTTTAAATGCAGTGTTTGACAAACAAAAACCAAAAGCAACGTTGCACCCTAAGGAGAAAGTTAAACTAGAAAATAATTTTGCAATTACAGTTGAATTGCCAAACTCAATCATTAGACCATGGTTTTCAACATGTTTACTGGTAAAACCTCTGTCACTTGCTTACCCATCATGCATGTTTTAATATTTCAAACCCATTTGATAATTGAACATTTTAATTGAAAATGTATCAAAAACAAATATATAAATAGTACTTTTTTTTAAAGACAGCTACATGTAAAAGCAATACAATGAAATGGTATTCTTCACTGACCCAACTTCTCATTGCGAAGAGAAAAAATGTATATTGGCTAATAATGCAAACAGAGCCTACTTATGCCAGTGGAGGGTAAAATAAAAATGCAACTGAATCTTTGAGCAGTTAAAAGAATAGGCAGTGTGTAGGTTGGCTCCTCCCTGTGTAGTTATCAACAAAACCTGGAACCCTCTTGGATTGGCTATATTCATTGCTGGAGTGTTCCCTTAATACAGCAAAAGCATAACAGCATCTGCTGTATTGTGACTATTTGGTTGATGTATGGACATTAATTGGCATGATAAAACATGTTAAAAGCAAATATTTTAACAACCAAAATCTTCAAGTCAAAGACACAAGAATACATGAAAACATTCTCAGAAATAGTACAACACCACCTATGGCCTCAAGTGTCTGCAGAGTATTGATAAGGTCCTTGGAATCCTGTGCATTACTGAACTATGGGCTCTGGCTAAAGCCATTAGGATAATGCAGAGCCACAGTTCTAACAACATTTTTTATTTTCCTTTTATGACTTATTCTGGGCCCTCACCTTCAGACTCTACATACATCATTGTTTTTCACTTCGAGCCATACCTGTAACTCGAGACCAATTCATAAATAAATAAATAAGACCAACAACATCCCTCCCTTCTTTTCATCAACCACACTACCTACGTTCCCATTGACACCAGGACACCTGGTACATATTCCTATACTGTATGTACTCAGATTCAGATTGCTGACAGATGTGCACACACCACCTCTGCTTGTGCAATCCGTTTACTGAAAACCCACTGCAGCAAAAGTCCCTGTCATTCCACTGTAAAACCATTCATAGTAGTTTCACAAGCTCTAAAGCCTTGTTAAAGTGTCAACCCGACAGTCAGAACGCTGGCCTGCTCTGTTATTGATATTACCAATAAGGCAAGAGTCCATAACAGGGGACAGACATAACCATTACACTATCAATTATTCATGTCCATTCTCCACATAAAAGCACTCAAGAAAAACCTACACATATTCTTAAGCCATTTCAATACACCACAGAATACATCACGATGAACAATCCTCTACTCCAAACCAATCCAGCAAAACATGCACATGATTCAAAACTCAATCTGTGAAGGAATTTCATCCAAATATGAGACTTTTTACAACCACTAGATGTCACTGAAGACACTTTCATGAGAGATTGGTTTGTCTATGTATCTATTATACAAATAGATTATAATCCATCTCAAATAAAATGTTTCTTTTAATTTAGTGTCATTGAACAATTCTACATTGAGAAACAAACTGATGGTGATGGCAATGACACTCACATTGGATGGGTGTTGTTGTTGCGCACTAACATTCTCAAACCACACTCAAACACACATTTTAAGGCAAAGGGAATTGTCAAGGCATTTCCAACAGCAATATTGCATAGCTAAGGCAGCATATAACCCCATACAGCAAATATTCACACATTTCATAATTATGTCTTGTTATATACACTATAAACACATATTTTTGCAAGTATACATATACATGTACAGTACCAGTCAAAAGTTTGGACACAGCTACTCATTCTAAGGTTTTTCTTTATTTTTTACTATTTTCTAAATTGTAGAATAATAGTGCTGACATCAAAACTATGAAATAACACATATGGAATCATGTAGTAACCAAAAAAGTTGGAAACATATATTTTATATTTGAGATTCTTCAAAGTAGCCACCCTTTGCCTTGATGAAGCTTTGCACACTCTTGGCATTCTCTTAACCAGCTTCATGAGTTATGCTTTTCCAACAGTTTTGAAGGAGTTCCCACATATGCTGAGGACTTGTTGGCTGCTTTTCCTTCACTCTGCTGTCCAACTCATCCCAAACCATCTCAATTGGATTGAGCTCAAGGGAATATGGAGGCCAGGTCATCTGATGAAGCACTCCATCACTCTCCTTGGTCAAATAGCCCTTACACAGTCTGGAGGTGTGTTTTGGGTCATTTTCCTGTTGAAAAACAAATGATAGTCCCACTAAGCGCAAACCAGATGCGGTTGGCGTATGGCTGCATAATGCTGTGGTAGCCATGCTGGTTAAGTGTACCTTGAATTCTAAATAAATCAACGGCAGTGTCACCAGCAAAGCACCCCCACACCATCACACCTCCTCCTCCATGCTTCATGGTGGGAACCACACATGCGGAGATCATCGTCTCACAAAGACACGGTGGCTGGAACCAAAAATCTCAAATTTGGACTCATCAGACCAAAGGACAGATTTCCACCGGTCTAATGCCCATTTCTCGTGTTTCTTGGCCCAAGCAAGTCTCTTCTTCTTATTGGTGTCCTTTAGTAGTGGTTTCTTTGCAGCAATTCGACAATGAAGGCCTGATTCACGCAGTCTCCTCTGATCAGTTGATGATGAGATGTGTCTGTTACTTGAACTCTGAAGCATTTATTTGGGTTGCAATTTCTGAGGCTGGTAACTCTACTGAACTTATCCTCTGCAGCAGAGGTAACTCTGGGTTTTCCTTTCCTGTGGCGGTCATCATGAGAGCCAGTTTCATCATAGCGCTTAATGGTTTTTGCGACTGCATTTGAAGAAACGTTCAAAGTTCTTGAAATGTCTGTATTGACTGACCTTCATGTCTTAAAGTAATGATGGACTGGGCGTTTCTCTTTGCTTATTTAAGCTGTTCTTGCCATAATATGGACTTGGTATTTTACCAAATAGGGCTATCTTCTGTATACCACCCCACCTTGTCACAACACAACTGATTGGCTCAAATGCATTAAGGAAAGAAATTCCACAAATTAACTTTTAACAAGGCACACCTGTTAATTGAAATGCATTCCAGGTGACTACCTCATGAAGCTGGTTGAAAGAAGAGTGTGCAAAGCTGTCATCAAGGCAAAGGGTGACTACTTCAAAGAATTTTAAATATAAAATATATTTTGATTTGTTCAACACTTTTTTGGTTACTACATGATTCCATATGTGTTATTTCATAGTTTTGATGTCTTCACTATTATTCTACAATGTAGAAAATAGTACAAATAAAGAAAAACCCTGGAATGAGTAGATGTGTCCAAACTTTTAACTGGCACTGTATATACACATGTACATATATATACACATTCATCCACTTAACGTAGTCTTTTGTACACATATTTTAGTGTTGATTTTCAAGTTGAGATAACTCTTGATCATTGGAAGTATGTTTCAGTGACAATGACATATGATCTTACTCTTGCCCCAGACTGCAGTTAACACATAAAACATAATGTGAAAAATACTACTTTGTATATTTCCACAATAAAAGCTCAAAAACTAATCAGAAGACATCACTCAATCACGGCCATGTGGATTGGCAGTGAGAAAGTGACATCATACATGTATGGCAATGAACAAGTCAGGATGCAGAGGGTTGGTGGGGGAAGGTGAGTAGCAGTGCACATATGGAATACGAAGTGTGTATAAAGCCCAAAGGACTGTTAGATGTGAACATTGTACAGTAAAGTATTGTAGAGTATTGTATTTATATATAAGTCCAATACAGATTAGATCTGTAAAGATGTCCACAGAAGGTGGGTGAGAAGCAGAGGGTGAGTGGCAGTATGGAGAATGAGAGAAAGTATCTGTTACAGCATGCTCTCTACACCAATATTTTGACAATCAAAGCAGACAGAGATGCTGTGGCATACACTGTCCACTAGAGGGAGCCAGTCCAGTTGACTTGATGATGATGCTAGTGATTCACTGCTCCTGCCTGGGGTTCTTTCCTCCCCCTCAGCCCTGGCACTTCTTCAGCGATGCATATAGCATGGGGCTTTCAAGACAGTGCCTGCTTTGTATTAGACACTTTATGATTGAACAAAGCATCCCCATATAATGACAATAAAAGCATTCAACTTAAACAATAGTTTTCGATTCGGGATCGATCCTTTGGTAATAAATAATTAGGCTTAGAGTGCAAAGAATAGAATTGGATTCTGAAACCCTGACCGTTATAGGTAGGAAACGGCCTGACTGCATGACAAAATGAGGGAGTGTGCGACATGCTCTATAAAAAAATAGTCTGTAGCCCGGTCTCCAGTCTATTTTAGACAGTAGTCAGTTTTCATTTGACAACAGACTCTTCTATATCAGCATCATCAGGATTAGTTAGTTGTGTGTTATATCCAGGCCTCAGTGTCCAAGCCGCTCTCTGACTCCACAGAGTAGGAGCGGTCCCTGTTACCCATGGCGGGGGAGCGGGACTGGGGGTGGATCAGGTCGGCAAAGGCCTGGTGCATAGCCTTGCGTGAGGGTGAATGGCCGTTGGAATGGGAGCTCTGAGGGGACTGTGGCGGGGTGGGCGTCTGGTGGGGAGTATGGTTGCCCCTGGCCTGAAGGTCTCTGTAGCTGACTGGGGTGGGGATACGTGACGGGCTGTTCCCTGGCCGGTTGTCTGTACGGGGTCTGATCCTGGGCCTCAGCTTGAGCTTGTAGATGGAGGGCACCCTGTCAGCCTTCTTCCCTGCCCTCTTGGGCCGGAAGACTACACCCCCATCAACAGCATCCTCATTGGCCAGGGGAGGTGGTGGGGGAGAGTACTCTGAGCGTGATTCACTCAGGCTGAAGCACATGGAGGAGCTCTCACTGGAGGAGTCTTCCTGGAAGGAGCAGTCCTCCGAGGGGGGCAGGGGGATGGGCGAGGGACAAGACTCTGGGGGAGGGAGGTCATCGTTGGGGTCTCCATCCTCCAGGTTGTAGGGGAAGCTTGGTTGGTGATCCTCCAGAGGGACATCTCCCTCAGGCCCTGAGCCCCAGCCCAGCTGACCCTGCTGGCTCTCCATCAGCACCTCTACGAGAGCACCACTGACATGGCCCCCCCCCATTCATGCTCCTGCGGTGGAAAGGAAGTTGTAAGGGGGCATGGCTGAGAGATATGCCCAGCTCCGAGTCTCTCCGGCCGGGCAAGGAGGACAGAAGCTCCCCTTCCTCTATGGAACTGGAGATGGCAGGGAGCTTCCTGAGACCTCCAACTCGCCCGCCCCAGTGCTCTGGTTCTGCGTGCCCACCGTTGGATAGTCCGCCAGGACTATGGCCATGCAGTGGGGCCAGGGTATCCTCCAGGCCTCCACAGGAACGTGGGTTAGTTCTTTTGGACTCCCGGAGGTCAGGCAGAACTCCTACCTTACCCCCCACGTTGAGTGAGGAGTTGGAGGAGTTGGAGGAGGAGTAGGCCGAGTCAGTGATGTTAGGGTCAGAAGAGGCAGGCGTGGGCAGGGTTTGGGGCCCAACCCCCTGCTGTGGGTGTGAAGAGGTGGGAAGCTGAAGGGTTCCCCCCCCTGTGGGTCTACTAGGCCCCCCTCTGCACTGCCCTGTGTTAGCCAGGAACTCAGCCTCGAAGCTGCGGTACAGGTCCTGCTCTTTCTGGGGGTCCAGGTTGGGCAGGATCTGGAAGTTATAGCCTAGCCCCTCCTCCTCAGGTTCCTGTCGCTCAGAGCTGGCCCACCCCCTGTGGCCATGCCCATTGGAGCGAGGGCCGTGGGAGGTTCGAGGGGAGCGGAGTCCATGCCCATGGTGGTGAGGGGAGCGGGGGGAGGAGGAGTGAGGAGACCGCCGGCCTGCCTGGGTGACTGTGGGCAGCAGCCTACTCCTCCCCACCGAGGGGGAGCGTGGAGCGGGGGGCCTGGGAGCCACTATAGTCTTCTTACTGAGGCTGCTGCTCTGAAGCCCTTTGATAGGTGAATTAGAGCAGGAGGACGATTGTCTCCTGGAGAAACCTCCATTGATTCTGGGGGAGGCGGGGGGCAGTTGTTTGGTCCTCAGCTCCTCTCGTCTGTCAGAGGATGGGGGCTGCGAGGCCCCGTGACGGGGAGAGGGTCCAGGGCTGGGATCGCTGGTCCGACTCCGGCTGGGCATCTTCCCCTGGCTGTGGGAGCGCAGGGCCTGGAGCCTGCGGGGACTTTCGGGCCCGAGAGAGCGGCCCCTCTCCCCACGGGTGCTCCTGAGTCCGTCAGAGGGGCCCTGTGGGGGGCTGGGTTTGAGGATGGAGGCAGGGGCAGGGCGATCCCGGGAGTGGCTGCGTGTGCGGGGCATTGGGGGGCGCAGAGATGGGACCTGTCCGCCTTCTCCAGGCCTATCGATTATATGCTTTCCCTCCTTCCTGTTAACCAGCAGCACCACCTCCTCTCCGGAGCGGCGGGTGCCCCCCAGAGAAAAGCGGCCTCCCCCTGTCCCTCCTCCTCCTCCCTTAGAGGAGGCTGTAGAGGAGTCGCTGTCCCCTGATAGACGGCGGGTCACTGGCAACAATGACGAGTCCTTAGACCTGCAGAACACAGAGGAAGACAGACAAGGAGTTAATTATAGTTGCAGTATCTTTGATTTATTTCTGGCCTGAAATTGTATCATTGGAATAAAATAAATATAACATTATATATTTTTTTACATTCATACTAGTTTGAGAAAAACAACTTGCTCAGACCCCATTCTCCAACCCAGCACACCATAGTGCCTATGCCTCACCCCACTCCCCTGGCCCAGAAAGGTTTATAGTAAACACCATCCACCTCCAGTCCATGATGGGATCTGTGACCTCCAGGGATCATGAGGAACCTCCCTGCAGGCTTCTGCTGCTGCCTACCCTGACGGACACACGTAGGGCCGGGTGCTTCTCAGAACATTGGGCTGGATCAGGCTCAGGGATTACAGGGAAGATGAGAGCAAGTGGGGGCAGGATTATAGGCCCTGTGGATTTACTGACCCCACACACATCCGCAGAGAGAGCTGCCTGCCCTGCTTTCCCAGAGCTCACCACACCACTCCACTGACACGCACCAGTGGGGCCCCTCAGGACAACATACCATCCAAGACAGGATACAACTAATGACTTACAGCAAGATAGAACACAATCAGTAGAGCTCTGTATCAGTGGCCAAAACAACAACCTGATAGACATGCCTTTCAGAATCATGTGCTCTCTGGTAATATCCTGTAAGAAGAATTAACTATATCCGCTTTCTTTACTGACATTCTTTATGTAACCACTTCTATAATGCTCTGTGAAACCAGAACAAACAATCAAGAAAAGATTATTGTACGTTATATAAACAGGGCAAAATAAATGAGTGACAAGGTTGAAATGTTAATCAAATATTGCCTTTTAATATAATGACGTAGGCAAACCAATATTGACTTAGGATGACTGCATTCTGACGGCTTGACATAACGAAGCACATGGTTTTTTCCCTCCCAGGTTAGCCCACCTGTGACCTACTTCCTAGGGGGAGCAGCAGGGCCTAGGGGTGCAACAGTTGTCAGTCAGATTAACCCTTATCTAGTCTGGTGCACTTGGAGGTGTCGACCTTGAAGGGGTTAACCTGTCCCGAGGCCTGTTGCCGTGACGCCGGGCCTGAGCCATCACTCACTCCGGATACTGAGCCACTCATTGGCCGGGAGCCAAAGTAAACGAGCCCACAGCCCTTAATTGTGTTGAACAATGCCTTCTCCACACACTGATGTATGAGGGAGGTATGTGAGACCAACTCAACGGGACCTTATGTGGAGAGCTGAGGGAATGCATTCTCTTTACTATCCAGAAAATAGTTTTATAGCCGATGAAATCCAGTACTCTGACTGTCATGCCACTTCAGTGAGAGACATCAGCAGAAAAAAAGGAGAGGCATGTTTTTCCTCTAGTATAGTCGACATGTAGACTAATTCAATCCATCAGCTCCGGGCCTTGGAGAGAGAACAGAAACATCACCAACAGCAACACTGTTGGATGTTGAATCCCATCCGAATTCAGACAGTCATTAGTGTAATTAACAGAACCACAGGAGAGGAAGGAGGAGAGGGGGAAGAGGGGGGCAGGGGAAGTGAAAGTGAGGGGGAGGGAAGGAGGACAGGGGAAGAGGGGGAGTGAGGCGACAGCAGCAATCAAGGTGTGTGCCCAGTCTAGCCACCAGGAGGCAGAGTGGAACGGCCGGGATGGCAGGACAGTGTCAGCGCAATGTTTCATTGGAATGTCACCTGAGATTAGGAAAATCCCTCTGCCTTGTATAATCTGTTGCTTCCCAGTTTTTTGTGCTGTGTTGTGCTGTGCTGTGCTGTGCTTGTGCTGTGCTGTGCTGTGCTATGCGTGTGTATATATGTGGTTAAAAGTGGATCAGTGCTGGTGATGCAGACAAAGACGAAGTGTCATTAGCACAACACACACACACAGTCACTCACTCACCTGACAGGGTTGAAGTGGCGGGGTTCTGAGCGTTCCCGCGGTGGTCGTGGTAACAGGGGGGTGCGTCCTGCGTTTGAGTCGAGCTCTGTGGGGAGGGAGGGGTGGTGGGAGCGGCCAGGCCTGGTGGAGGAGGAGGGGGTACATGATGAAGGCTCCAGGCCCTGGGTGCGTCTGTCAGGGGGCTTATATGGGGCAATGCCCTCGTTACGCCAGTGTGGGCCTGGGCTGGTGGAGCGGGAGGAGTGGGCGCTGGAGGACTTGCTGTGGGCACCCTGCCCGCTGGCTTTGGCCTGGTGGTACCGGTGAGCTGCAGGGAACAAGCACAGGAAACCACAATATTAGTAGAGGCATAGGTTATATACCATGGAGAACCAGAACAACTGTGCAGATGACTCTGGCATCAGACAGACAAGTCAGTATAGAAATAGAATAGATCCAGGGTGGATCCAAGGATCAACATAGCAGAGCACACATTGCAACAGCCCCTCACAACTGGTGGCAGTCACAGCGCATATGCATGTCTTATGACTGCAGGAGATGAAGCAACTGATGCAATCAGATGAATGATTTAAGGCATGATCTTGACTTTGGTGTAGGGTAGGCCTACAGCTCATAAAAACCTGGAGACCTGTAAAAACCCTTTCATACGAGTTCATGGGTTAGAAATGCAACACCAAGCATTAATTCAGCCCCAGTCAGTTGTCCAGACACAAGGCCACTGACATCATTGGTCTGGCAGCAGTGTGGACTCATGGAGAAAGAAGAGCTCTTCTACCCACAGCACAGAGTAACACCAGCCCCAGGCCTGGCTATCACACACGAGGGTAAACATTAACTGATATGAATGGTTATAGCCGCCGTCATGTCATGTTTATGACAGCGTGATGAGGGCTTTATGAGTGAAGTGTAGTGTTGTCTGAAAGGACCATTGACATGATATTGAATGAGGTAGCACTATGGTTGCACTGTGGTAGCACTATGGTAACACTATGATAGCATTATGGTATGACTATGATAACACTGTGATAGCACTGTGGTTGCATTGTGTAAGCACTGTGGTAGCACTATGGTAACATTATTATGGCATTATGGTAGCAATATGATAACACTGTGGTAGCACTGTGATAGCATTGTGGAAGCACATTTATTTTTTAGATTTTTTTGAAATTCACCTTTATTTAACCAGGTAGGCTAGTTGAGAACAAGTTCTCATTTACAACTGTGACCTGGCCAAGATAAAGCAAAGCATTGCGAAAAACAACAACATAGAGTTACACATGGATTAAACAAAACATACGGTCAATAACACAATACAAAAAAAGTGTATATACAGTGTGTGTAACTTAGGTAAGATAAGGAAGGTAAGGCAATAAATAGGCCATAGTGGTGAAATAATTACAATTTAGCAATTAAACATTCTAGTGATAGATGTGCAGAAGATGAATGTGCAAGTAGAAATACTGGGGTGCAAAGGAGCAAACAATATATATAAATAACAACAGTATGGGGATGAGGTAGTTGGATTGGCTATTTACAGATGGGCAATGTACAGGTGCAGTGATCTGTGAGCTGCTCTGACAGCTGGTGCTTAAAGTTAGTGAGAGAGATATGAGTCTCCAGCTTCTGTGATTTTTGCAATTCGTTCCAGTCATTGGTAGCAGAGAACTGGAAGGAAAGGCAGCCAAAGGAGGAATTGGCTTTGAGGGTGACCAGTGAAATATAGCTGCTGGAGCACATGCTACTGGTGGGTGCTGCTATGGTGACCAGTGAGCTGAGATAAGGCAGTGCTTTATCTAGCAAAAAATTGCACTGTGGTAGCACTATGGTCACAAGACGCTACGGTCACAAGACGCAGGCCTCCTAATTGTCCCTATAATTTCTAAGCAAACAGCTGGAGGCAGGGCTTTCTCCTATAGAGCTCAATTTTTATGGAATGGTCTGCCTACCCATGTGAGAGACGCAGACTCGGTCTCAACCTTTAAGTCTTTATTGAAGACTCATATTTTCAGTAGGTCCTATGATTGAGTGTAGTCTGGCCCAGGAGTGTGAAGGTGAACGGAAAGGTACTGGAGCAACAAACCGCCCTTGCTGTCTCTGCCTAGCCGGTTCCCCTCTCTCCACTGGGATTCTTTGCCTCTAACCCTATTACAGGGGCTGAGTCACTGGCTTACTGGTGCTCTTCCATGCCGTCCCTAGGAGGGGTGCGTCACTTGAGTGGGTTGAGTCACTGACATGGTCTTCCTGTCTTGGTTGGCGCCCCCCTTGGGTTGTGCCGTGGCGGAGATCTTTGTGGGCTATACTCGGCCTTGTCTCAAGATGGTAAGTTGGTGGTTGAAGATATCCCTCTAGTGGTGTGGGGGCTGTGCTTTGGCAAAGTGGGTGGGGTTATATCCTGCCTGTTTGGCCCTGTCTGGGGGTATCATCGGATGGGGCCACAGTGTCTCCTGACCCCTCCTGTCTCAGCCTCCAGTATTTATGCTGCAGTAGTTTATGTGTCGGGGGGCTAGGGGGCTAGTTTCTCCTAGCCACCGTGCTTCTACACCTGCATTGCTTGCTGTTTGGGGGTTTAGGCTGGGTTTCTGTACAGCACTTTGATATATCAGCTGATGTAAGAAGGGCTATATAAATACATTTGATTTGATTTATAGATGACCTGGAGCCAGTGGGTTTGGCGACGAATATGAAGCGAGGGCCAGCCAACGAGAGCATACAGGTCGCAGTGGTGGGTAGTATATGGGGCTTTGGTGACAAACCGATGGCACTGTGATAGACTGCATCCAATTTGCTGAGTAGAGTGTTGGAGGCTATTTTGTAAATTACATCGCCGAAGTCAAGGATCGGTAGGATAGTCAGTTTTACGAGGGTATGTTTGGCAGCATGAGTGAAGGATGCTTTGTTGCGAAATAGGAAGCCGATTCTAGATTTAATTTTGGATTGGAGATGCTGTCACAACTTCCACCAAAGTCGGTTCCTCTCCTTGTTCGGGCGGCGTTCGGCGGTCGGCGTCACCGGTCTTCTAGCCATCGTCGATCCACTTTTCATTTTCCATTTGTTCTGTCTTGTTTTCCTACACACCTGGTTCTCATTTCCCTCCTTAAGTGTTGTGTATTTAACCCTCTGTTCCCCCCATGTCTTTGTTTGGAATTGTTTGTTTGTAAGTGCTTGTGCACATGTTTACTGGTGCGCATCGGGTTTATTACCCATGTCGATTATTTCTTTATGCCGTTGGTTTTGAAATTAAACTGCTCCGACAATTACCTAGTTCTGCTCTCCTGCGTCTGTGTCACGACTACTGCCGAGGGTGGTTCCTCTCCCTGTTCGGGTGGCGCTTGGCGGTCGTCGTCACCGGCCTACTAGCTGCCATCGATCCCCGTTTCGTATTTCTGTTAGTTATGTCTTTATTAGTTGCACCTGTGTTCTATTAGGTAATTAGTGGTGTTATTTAAGGCCGCCTCTCCACCTGTTCTGTGTGCGGGCTAGTTACGTGTTTTCACTGTGTTTGTGTAGTGGATCGTGTTGTTGGACTTTGGGTTTTGTTTCGCCCTTTTGTGTTTGGGCATATTTTCTCTTCTGTGGTACTTATTAAATATATTGTACCAAACATTTTTCTGCCTCCTGCGCCTGACTCCACAGCCACGACGTCCAAGCGTTAGTCTGACTTCACTGCCACCAGTTACGCACCCCTTTCAGATGCTTAATGTGAGTCTGGAAGGAGAGTTTACAGTTTAACCAGACACCTAGGTATTTGTAGATGTCCACATATTCTAAGTCAGAACAAACCAGAGTAGTGATGCTGGACGGGCGGGCAGGTGCTGGTAGCAATCGGGTGAAGAGCATGCATTTAGTATTACTTGCATTTAAGAGCAGTTGGAGGCCACGGAAGGAGAGTTGTATGGCATTGAAGCTCGTCTGGATGTTAGTTAACACAGTGTCCAAAGGGCCAGAAGTATACAGAATGGCATCGTCTGCGTAGAGGTGGATCAGAGAATCACCAGCAGCAAGTGTGACATAATTGATGTATACAGAGAAAAGAGTCGGCCGGGAATTGAACCCTGTGGCACCCCCATAGAGACTGCCAGAGGTCCGGACAACAGGCCCTCCGATTTGACACACTGAACTCTATCTGAGAAGTAGTTGGTGAATGAGGTGAGGCAGTCATTTCAGAAACCAAGGCTGTTGAGTCTGCCGATAAGAATGTGGTGATTGACAGAGTCGAAAGCCTTGGCCAGGTCTATGAATACAGCTGCACAGTATTGTCTCTTATCGATGGAGGTTATGATATCGTTTAGGACCTTGAGCGTGGCTGAGGTGCACCTATGACCAGCTCGGAAACCAGATTGCATAGCGGAGAAGGTACAGTGGGATTCGAAATGGTCGGTGATCTGTTTGTTAACTTGGCTTTCGAAGACCTTAGAAAGGCAGGGTAGGATAGATATAGGTCTGTAGCAGTTTGGGTCTAGAGTGTCTCCCCCTTTGAAGAGGGGGATGACCGCTGCAGCTTTCCAATCTTTGGGGATCTCAGATGATACAAAAGAGAGGTTGAACAGGCTAGTAATAGGGGTTGCAACAATTTCGGCTGATCATTTTAGAAAGAGAGGGTCCAGAGTGTCTAGTCTTGTGATTTGTAGGGGTCCAGATTTTGCAGCTCTTTCAGAACATCAGCTATCTGGATTTGGGTGAAGGAGAAATGGGGGAGGCTTGGGCCTGTGGGGGGGGGGGGTGCAGGGCTGTTGACCAGGGTAGGGGTGGCCAGGTGGAAAGCATGGCCAGCCGTAGAAAAATGCTTATTGAAATTCTTGATTGTCGTAGATTTATTGGTGGTGACAGTGTTTCCTAGCCTCTGTGCAGTGAGCAGCTGGGAGGAGGTGCTCTTATTCGCCATAGACTTTACAGTGTCCTAGAACTTTTTGGAGTTTGTGCTGCAGGATGCACATTTCTGTTTGAAAAAGCTAGCCTTTGCTTTCCTGACTGCCTGTGTATATTGGTTCCTAACTTCCCTGAAAAATTGCATATCGCGGGGGCTATTCGATTCTAATGCAGTAGGCCACAGGATATTTTTGTGCTGGTCAAGGGCAGTCAGGTCTGGAGTGAACCACGGGCTATATCTGTTCCTGGTTCTACATTTTTTGAATGGGACATGCTTATTTAAGATGGTGAGGAAAGCACTTTTAAAGAATAACCAGGCATCTTCTACTGACGGAATGTGGTCAATATCCTTCCAGGATACCCGGGCCAGGTCGATTAGAAAGGCCTGCTCACTGAAGTGTTTTAGGGAGCATTTGACAGTGATGAGGAGTGGTTGTTTGACCGCAGACCCATTCCGGACGCAAGCAATGAGGCAGTGATCGCTGAGATCCTGGTTGAAGACAGCAGAGGTATATTTGGAGGGCAGGTTGGTTAGGATGATATCTATGAGGGTGCCTGTGTTTACGGATTTGGGGTTGTACCTGTGGTGGCACTAGTTTGGTTACAAGCTTTGGTTACTAGCTAGCAACCTTTTGAGTTTGGATCCCGTGATGCGGTTGGCATCAGTTGCTGGGACCACTGCTATCTGTCCAGGGTTCCTGCCGACCAAGGGTCTGGTGAGCTGCTTGGCGTAGCAGCTAGCCTAGCTGCCACTGTTAGCTGCCTATCAAGCTAGCAGGGTTTCCTTTAGGGCTTGAACGCAGCCCATGACACAGTTAGCCCTTGTGGCTGGGATCGCGGATTGTCCCAGGGTTGTGTCTGTCTAGATCCCTGCTGTTTTCTTCTGTTTCCATCTTCCCTGCAACCTGCCCTGTTTGGAACTGCAAGGAGTAACAGCGTAGCCTACATTGCTACCATGACAAAGACCAAGGCCGGTGAGGGTACCATTGAGGATAATGGTGTCTCTCTATCACAGGTGAAGGATCTTTTAAACAAACAAAAATAGTTCTACAAGCAGCTGTTACAACAACAAGAAAATTGTGTCCAAATACTGGTGGAGTCAACTAATAAAATAATGGACAACCTGACCAGAGAGGTCCAGGACCTGAAGAACAATTTGCAGTTCTCCCAGGGTCAGCTCGATAAGTTTAAACATGAAAATGGCAAGATGACAGCAATCTGTAAGTCATTGAGAGAGGACATCCGTTCTGTATATGAATCCATGATAACAATTACGGAGAAATCAGATTATCTCAAGGGACAAACAAGGCAGAACAAAATTGTTCGGAATTGCAGAATCTCCGCATGAGACCTGGACGGAGTCTGAGGACAAAGTGAGGGAAATTATTTCGGAGCAACTGAAGATGGACCACAGGAAGATTGATGTAGAGCATGCCCACAGGACTGGAAAAACCACCACTGGCCCAGTTGACAGGCCCAGGCCGATAGTGGTCAAGTTCCTGAGGTTCAAGGACAAGGTAGCTGTTCTGGAAAGAGCCAAGAACTTGAGAGGAACATACATCTTCTTCAACGAGGACTATCCTGAAGCTGTACACCAAGTGCTGCAAAAAAAGGCCTAGTTAAGCAAGAACAGAGTGGCACATCTTGCTCTTCATTGTAATCAGAGAGCTAATATAAATACTATGCATGCTAGTCTCTCTTGGCTAAGGGTAAAGGAGAGACTGACTGCATCACTTATTTTTATAAGATACATGAATGTGTTCCAAATTGTTTGTACACTCAACTTACAGCACTGACACACATACTTACCCCACCAAACATGCCACCAGAGGTCTTTTCACAGTCACCAAATCCAGAACAAATTCAAGAAACCGTACAGTATTATATCAAGCCATTATTGTATGGAACTCCCTTCCATCTCATATTGCTCAAATGAATAGCAAACCTGGTTTCAAAAACAGCTGATGGGGATCCTAATAAAATATCAATACCACTATGGTAGCAATGTGGTAACACTATGCTAGCACTGTTGTAACACTATGGTAGCACTATGGTAGTGTAACCGATGTGAAATGGCTAGTTAGTTAGCGGTGGTGCGCGCTAATAGCATTTCAGTCAGTGACGTCACTCGCTCTGAGACTTGAAGTAGGGTTTCCCCTTGCGTTGCAAGGGCCGCGGCTTTTGTGGCGCGATGGGTAACGATGCTTCGTGGGTGTCAGTTGTTGATGTGTGCAAGGGTCCCTGGTTCGAGCCCGGGTTGACTGTGGAAACACTATGGTAAGACTGTGGTAGCACTGTGGTAAGACTATGGTAGCACTGTGGTAACACTGTGGTAAGACTATGGTAACTTTGTGGTAACACTATGGTAACACTATGGTAACACTGTGGTAAGACTATGGTAGCACTGTGGTAACACTGTGGTAAGACTATGGTAACTTTGTGGTAACACTATGGTACCACAGTGTGAGCTGTATAACTCCTGACCTGAGTTGTATCAGATAAGCGGTTCAAATGGATACAATTGTAAAACAATTGTGAACCGTGCAGACTGACCAGAATTAGATACAATGCAGTACAATATAATACAATACAACTCAGTGACTATAAAGGGTAATGGGCTGGTTGTTTTGGTAGAGGTGACCTCACCGAAGGCGGCACAGCGGCAGGGGTCATGCTTGTCCAGATAGTGTTCTAATGTGTCCCATCCCCCGCCCACACGCACCATCACATGAGTACGAAGGACCTGAGGAGAGAGAGAGAGAGAGAAAGGAGACAAGGTTACAACCCTGAGAAACATGGCATCAATTCACAAATTCACTCTCATAATAAAGACTAGAGGGAGACTAAATACTATGAAGCTTAGCACACACGTACAAAGCCAGACCCTGCATACACACACACAACCGCTCGCACACACACACTGTTTAAAAAAACTAAAGTGATGTTTAAACCCAGTGACACGGTGCGATACCACACAGACTGCAGATCAAGTCAATAGATATGTAAATCCAACAAGTGGGGCAGAATGCTGAGTGCTTGGCCTGGAGTCCCTCCCCCTTCCCCAAAAATGACGTAACACTCCCATCAGATGCACCCCTGCCAGTGCCCATGCCTCCGCCTCCTCCCACATGACCCCCCAGCTGCCGCCATTATGAGCACTGTTCATCGCCATGCCAACACACAATTAAAAAGAGAGGGGAGAAGAATAAAGACTGCTATGAAAGACACTCCTTTTCTCTCCCTCTCAGCTGGCGTAACCATGCTTTTAGAGGGGGGGTGAATTAGCATTGTAACAACTCATCCTGCCCCTCCTCTCTTCTACAATTTCAGCTAGAAAAGAGGAGAGGGGGTTGAGCGAGAGAAGAGAGGGGGAAAGAAGAGAGGAGAGGGGGTTTTTCATTGAGGCAAACAGACCCAGAGCATGAAGCCCAGACAGAGTCTCTTTCTCTCTGTCTCTCTCTTTCCCCTGCAGGCAGATGCATTCCTCACAGCAGGGAGAGAGAGGCTGTATATTTAGCTTGATGTGAAAGTCCTGTGGATGCAGCCTTGCCAGCCTGCCTCCTCTCTGGGTTGTGTAGTCACTGCTGCCAGCCACATGTTTCATTCAGGGGCTGGGCCCGTGTCTCTGTGGCCAAGCCAGGCAGGGTGAGCTGGATATTGCGGGGAGCCATACTGCACTAAATCACGTGGCCATGCAAGGCCTCCCACACTAACTCAGGACAGGACACAGCCCACAGTGATCTGGTCCCAACACTGCTCCTGATCTTCCACCTGTCCTTTGCTGCTCTTCAACATGCAAAACAGCTGTCCTCTGCCTTCCTTCTTTTCTAGCTCTAGTCCTTTACTGCTGCCACTCTACTCCTGAAACTTTTGGTCTTGTTCCCAGCAGAGAGGCTATGTGTTGGTAAACTGTTGGCCTATTGTCTATTGTCTGGTCCACTAGTGGTGTCCCACTATGCCTGACCCAACCTCTGTGCATTATACGGATTAGTTGATTCCCTGGAACCAGTGATGCTCCAGCCCTCTGCCTCAGCAGCCACTCCATCAGTGATGGGGTATCCCACACGCCACAACTCCATAGAGCCAACCCCTGTTTCTATGCCAACGGCGAACAGAGACTCCTTGTAATCACGATGGAAGTGGAATAAACCAATTCCCTCCCAAATCAGGCTTGAAGTTTTAAGCTCATGGCCAGCTGACACTGTACTACAACCCCAAGCACCCTTCTCTTGAACATGGACGACCTCCCTGGGGGAGTCCGCCCCAGTCACTCTCCTCCATTTATTTATCCCCCTTTTTCCCCTCACTTCCTCCCTCTCTCCTACCCCTCATCTTCTAGCCTGCACTCTTAGTCAGGCTTTGGCAGCTGAATGGGGCCTGTTGGCTTTGATGGTGGCAGCCAGCAGGCTAGCTTCCTCCCTGCAGATAAATATGGAAGCGTGTTGGCTGGGCTGCACTAGTGGCTGCTGGGGGATATGTATAATCACATCACTGTCCTCCTCAGTGAGTGTAGGAGAATGCGGAGACAGTTCTCTGTTAATCTGACAGAGAAATGGATCCTACATACAATCTCCAGACAGGCTTTACACTAAGATGTGTGACACGCTTCAACTACTACACTTGAGTTTAACACTTTACCTGCTTCAAAAGCCACTACACTTTAGTTTTAACACTTTACCTGCTTCAAAAGCCACTACACTTTAGTTTTAACCCTTTATTTGCTTCCAACAAAGCCACGGCACTAAAGTTAACACTTTTACGTTATCTGCTTCCAAAACAGCCACTACACTATAACATACTGTACAAGTAAGACCCTACTAAAACTGGCACTCCACTACATACCATACAGCCAAACACACAGTCAGTCATCCAATCTTTAAGAAACTTTTAACAGAAACATCTCACTGAGGTGTCAAAGCATACCACAGATCCGAACATACACACTGTGCTTTTAACTGACCTACATGACTAGCCATTTTAAACTCGGGGAAAGTTTGAGCTGCTCAAAAGAAGAGTGGAAATTTTGAGAGCATTGGGAAGTAAGGCAGACATCCTGGAAATGCATACGATTTGGACTGGCATCCGCTGAGTCCATTAATTGGGCGGAGGTACATGGGAAGTAAGAAACAGAATCGATCTATCTGGCAGGCAGCCTTCCTGCAGGCAGAGGCCCGGAGGGCAAGATAAAGTTGCAGTGGCGACACCAGGCAGAGCCCAGACTGAGGCACAGCCTAGCAGAAGCAAGTAGCAGAACAGGCCAGATAAGGGCCCGTACAGGAAATGACCCAAGATTCTATTTGTGTCTGGCTGGGCCAGCGTGTATGGGAGTTGGGAGGTCTGGGCCAGCGTGTATGGAGTTGGGAGGTCTGGGCCAGCCAGTACGGAGGTACCAAGAGGCAGAGCAGTGCACTGGGAATAGGTCAGATCAGTGCAGATTATAAACAATATGCAGCCTGGACTGGGGAGAGTGAGATCACTGTAATACTGTCGTTCAGGGGACATTGATTATATCTACAGAATAGTTGGTTTGTTTGGCCCTGTTCTGGTTTTCCTTGCAGCAACAAATTTAGCTAAATATACACACTGCATGCCTCCATTGTAATACTGTGTAAGCAGTCATCACAACAGCAGCATATGAAAATTTGACAATCTAATTTCTCCTGGGCATAATATTTGCATTTATTCAAAATATTAACTGTAGCCTACTATTAAACTGCAATGCAATCTAAGTGATATTAGAGTAATCCAAAGTCACGTCCATGAGCTGTGAAAAAGACAAAGAACCTATTTATGTACTCTTGGACTGTGTAAAGGTGCAATGGTTAACCTGGTTGGTTAACCTGGTTACTAATGCATCCACAGGTTTAAGACGTACTCACACATGCATGCACACACGCAGACACACACACACTACACTCAAGGCCGATTGTTGACTATTCTTATGGTCTGGTTTAGTGGATGGGGTTGATGTTGATGGTCGGTTCATACCCGTATGAAGATCAGAGCGCTGGAGTCTCCCACTTTGTATTTCCCTTCAGACACCTTTGTCATGGGGAACTGGGCGGGGCAGGAGCAGTGGCCCAGGATCTCCCGCACCTACAGAGACATAACAGAACCCTGGTTACCACCCACAGCCAACGAAACATGACACTGCACATTCACATAGCTACAGAAAGGAACAACAGGCATAAACTGTTCATTCTCTGTTCAACCTTCCGTCATTTCAACTCTTCCTATGACATCATGCTTACTCATATCCATGACAAAATCCCCTCTGGTCCTGAGCTCTCTGTGTGTGTGTGTCAACAGTACAGTGATTATATTACATCAGGGTGAGACATGGCTAGCCCTGGCTGTCTGTGCAGAGCAGAGGTCCCTCTGAGTACCTGTGTAATGGAGGGCCCATCTCTCCCTGCCTCACCAAATATTTCCTCATCTGCCTGGAACGCTTAGTCCAGCTCATTGCTGCGGTGCAAAAAGTCATAAAAGGCACACAAATAAACATTACAGCACGCACACGCACAAACACACACAAACACACACACACTGCTGTGAAGACCTCCGGACTGCAGCAATAAGGTGAGGCCCTAACTAAAGCCAGAGGGATGACGTTCATTTGAGTCTGTGGTTCCAGATGCGTTTTGGGTTGAGAGAGACACGCTCCGGTACTGTACTGTGCAGTTGGGGTTGCTTATTTAGCACATTGGAGTCAGACAGAACTCTAGGGTGGGGCGAGAGAGGCCTGTGTTGTGTGGGCTCTCTCTCTCGCCTGGGATTGGCCAGCTTTGATGATATTCTTGGCAGCTCTCTCAGACAAAGGCGTGTGCACACTTGTCGACCGAGAGAAAGAGAGACAAACAACATCACAGAGGACAAAAATAGGCGAGCTGAGCAAGGACAAAGAAACAGGGACTCCTGTACTCCATATGTACTGTATATACATCAGCAAATCAATTAAATCAAATGTTATTCGTCACATGCTTCGTAAACAACAGATGTAGACTACTTACAGTCCCAACAATGCAGAGAAAGCACATGTACAGTACAAACACAAACACAGTGAAACAAGGGAAAGGCTCTCAGTAGTCTCCCAAGGAATTAATCACATTAAGAACATAAATCAGATGAAGAGAGATTGAATTAGATCAAAATAGATGAAATGTGAGACTGCCAGGTATCGATTGAAGACAGTTACCATCCATGTACAGGATATATTTAGCTGGAGGCAGTAACAATGTTGCAGGCAATGTTCCTTCTAAACAGTGTTCCCTCTAAACTGTGTGCATGCGTGGGTGTGCAGTAGCCCAGAGACTGCTGCGCAGCTCCCCAGGACTGCCACGCAGAGCGCAGAAGAAATATCAGCCCATGGAAAGAAGCAAGAGATTGAACTTCAGTCAACTTTCTAGAGTTTTCCCTGTTAGTTAACACTATCAACGTTTCCCTTTACTGTGGGAATTGTGATCGAATCAACGCAATACTAGCCACTTTCAATGCAACATACCGAAACAAAAACTACGCAAGAGATTTTGTTGTAGGCAGAACGCATGCTATCTCTTCTGCTCCAGCCCTGTGGTCATAGCTAGGCTCACCCAAAATCATTTATGGGGTGCTGTACAGCTCCCACCAGACTATTGTAGCTCTCTACCCTTACTGTGTATTGTGGTAGCTGTTCTATACAGTCTCCGGTTACTAGTATATTAGTTCATTTGATGAATCCGTAATTAGCATAAGAAATATTTTATATTTATTTGTTTTATACATTTTCTTCACATTCTGAGCTGAGAGAACACCGCATCACCATGATGCTGGGCATGCATGACTTCTCCTCTTGTGGAGCTGAACTACAAGTAGAAGATGGTCATGACCTGTGCCCCACCTGCCTAGGTGTTGGCCACCTGCGTGAAGCCCTTTCTGACCCCTGCATTAACTGCGCCATCCTGCCTGTGAAGGTGAGGGAAGCGTGGCTAGCCAGAGTTGAGGGCCTGGTTATCAAATATAATTTACCAGCGTCAGACATTGTTTGCCAGGACCCACCCAGGTCTACCGAAAGAGGGAAACCCCACAAAGCCGATGGCGCCCCCCTTGTAAAAACATAAGAGCTTCACTCGTGAAGGTCGATTCCTTATCCTCTGAGATAGAGCAGCTAAAAACACTTTTGCGTTCCTTCAAGCCCCCTGAGTCGGGGCCCTCTAGCACTTCCTTCAGACATGGGGGACGCAACAGAGGACTCAGATAGCCGTGATGATGACCTGCTACCCACTCAGGCAGCCAACCGGCACTTTAGTGACCAGGATGATGACACACCCAACATGGTGAAGGAGGTGCCAACCAGTGTTGTGGACCCCTTCAGTCTGAATGCTAAAGATGGGTCAGAGGAGTCCTTCCGAGGCTCTGATCACACAGAGTCAGAAGAAAGCTATGCCTCACTACGCGCTGTCCTACGTGCGGCCTTTGCTAGGCTAGAGCTTGATGACCCTCAAGCCACAGCCCCTGCAACTAACCCGTTCTTAAAGAAGGCCCCGGCAGCTAACCCATTCTTAAAGAAGGCCCCGGCAGCTAACCCGTTCTTAAAGAAGGCCCCGGCAGCTAACCCGTTCTTAAAGAAGGCCCCGGCAGCTAACCCGTTCTTTAAGGCGGCCCCTGCAGCTAACCCGTTCTTTAAGGCTGCCCCTGCAGCTAACCCGTTCTTTAAGGCTGCCCCTGCAGCTAACCCGTTCTTTAAGGCTGCCCCTGCAGCTAACCCGTTCTTTAAGGCGGCCCCGGCAGCTAACCCGTTCTTTAAGGCGGCCCCGGCAGCAAACCCGTTCTTTAACTTCTCTAGGGTAGGGGGCAGTATTTTGACGTCCGGATGAAGAAGGTGCCCTGAGTAAACTGCCTGCTACTCAGTCCCAGAAGCTAAGATATGCATCTCATTAGTAGATTTTGATAGAAAACACTCTGAAGTTTCTAAAACTGTTTGAATGATGTCTGTGAGTATAACAGAAGTCATATGGCAGGCAAAACCTGAGAAAAAATCCAACCAGGAAGTGTGGAAATCTGAGGTTTGTAGTTTTTCAAGTGATTGCCTATCCAGTATACAGTGTCTGTGGGGTCATTTTGCACTTCCTAAGGCTTCCACTAGATGCCAACAGTCTTTACGTTCGATGAGCGTTGTTTCATGCTTCTACTGTGAATGGGGAGAGAATAAGAGCATATGGAGTCAGATGACTGAGAAAATGACATGAGCTCAATCACGCGTTAGCTGTGTTCCTTTTCTTTTTTGAAGACAAAGGAATCGTCTGGTTGGAATATTATGGAAGATTTATGATGAAAACATCCTAAAGATTGATTCTATACATCGTTTGACATGTTTCTACAAACTGTAGTATAACGTTTTTGACTTTTCGTCTGGACTTAGTAAGCGTGTGCCTTGCATTTGGAATAGTGAACCTAACGCGCAAACAACATTTACATTTACATTTAAGTCATTTAGCAGACGCTCTTATCCAGAGCGACTTACAAATTGGTGCATTCACCTATAATATACAGTAGAACAACCACTTTACAATAGTGCATCTAAATCTTTTAAGGGGGGGGGGGTTAGAAGGATTACTTTATCCTATCCCAGGTATTCCTTAAAGAGGTGGGGTTTCAGGTGTCTCCGGAAGGTGGTGATTGACTCCGCTGTCCTGGCATCGTGAGGGAGCCAGGACAAAACAAAATTGAGGTATTTGGACATAAAGGTGAACTTTATCGAACAAAACAAACATTTATCCTGGGAGTGCATTCTGATGAAGATCATCAAAGGTAGGTGAATATTTATAATGTAAATTTTGTCATTTCTGTTGACTCCAAAATGGCGGGTATCTGTATGGCTTGTTTTGATATCTGAGCGCTGTACTCAGATTATTGCAAAATTTGCTTTCGCCGTAAAGCTTTTTTGAAATCTGACACAGCGGTTGCATTAAGGAGGAGTGTATCTATAATTCTTTGAAAAACAGTTGAATATTTTATCAACATTTATGATGAGTATTTCTGTAAATTGATGTGCTCATTCACCGGAAGTTTTGGGAGGCAAAACATTTCTGAACATTACACGCCAATGTAATTTTTTTTATATATATAAATATGAACTTTATCGAGCAAAACATACATGTATTGTGTAACATGAAGTCCTATGAGTGCCATCTGATGAAGATCATCAAAGGTTAATGATTAGTTTTAGCTGTATTTCTGGTTTTTGTGACGCCTCTCCTTGCTTGGAAAATGGCTGTGTGGTTTTTCTTGTCCTAACATAATCTAATGTTATGCTTTCGCCGTAAAGCCTTTTTGAAATCGGACAATGTGGTTGGATTAACGAGAAGTGTATCTTTAAAATGGGATATAATTGTTGTATGTTTGAGAAATTTGAATTATGAGATTTTTGTTGTTTTGAATTTGGCGCCCTGTTATTTCACTGGCTGTTGGCGAGTGTGTCCCACATACCCCAGAGAGGTTAAGAAGGCCCTGGCAGCTACACTGTTCAGTGTGCCACTTTCACCGGCTTTTCTTACGGAGCTTCAGAGATGCTAGGCCGACCCGCAGGCTCTCGCCCACCATGGCAAGGACAATGGGACGATATCTGCCATGCGCGACGCAAAACAATACGGGCTGAACCATATGCCTAAGGTAGATGAATGCATAGCAGAGCCGATGCTCTCCCCAGATGAAGCCCTGAAGGATGATGCCCGCTGCCCCAGACCTCAGATGTGCTACTGTCACGGGCCTATGACACAGCAGCCCGTATAACCCGCATTGGGAACTCTCTCTCAGTGCTCATGCTAGCACAGAACAGGATGCTCCAGCCGGACCACCCAGACCTGGACCTCTGCAAACTGACTGACTCATCTCTTCAAGCGTTTGCGTTCATTACCAGAGAGCTAGGCAGACTGATGTCCACCCTTGTTGTGACTGGTCGCAAGGTCTGGCTCGCCCAAACCCCAATGTCTGATGACTCCAGACGGACGCTGAGAATGCTCCCAGTGGTCCCTGGACTGCTCTTCGCCCCCCTGGCTGAGCGGGCTCATCGAACGTAGAAAACAGCTGAGTCAGGCTACACCGCTGTGGAACCCAAAGCCCAGAAACCAGGCATCAAAGAGTCGTGGCAGAGGGAGGATTGACACGCGTGAACCTCGCCGCTCTCACTCGGCCCTGCCCTACACACGCCCTTGGTCCTACCACCAGCCTAACACAGGTGCTCGCCAGCCCCAGACGGCGATGCAGCCACCCCCCAAACACCCAAAAGGCCGGGGCCGTGGTCAGCACCCCCCCCCCAACCTCACAAACAGGCGTGGAGGGCAGAAACTGAATGGCGGGGGTTGGCCGTTGACCAATTTACCCAGCAGCACCTGACCTACTGGGCATCCCACTCCTCAGACCCATGTGTGGTGATAACCCGCTCACAATGGTACAGGCTGCAGTTCCGATGCCGGCCCCCACCATTCTCATGGATCAGAATGACTTCAGTCACAGAACCCCTGAAAGCTTGCACCCTCAACCAGGAGATTACATCTCTTCTGGAGAAGGCCACAATCACGAGTAAAAGCATCAGAACAGCAAGATGGCTTTTACTCAACCTATTCCCTGGATCCGAAGAAAGACGGAGGCTTTCATCCAGTTCTGGATTTAAAATGGTTCAATGTTTTCCTAAAAGTTCTCCCCTTTCACATGTTGCAGATGGTTGACATTCTCCAGACAGTAGCCGTAGGGGAATGGTTCATGTAAAGGATGCTTACTTTCACGTTCCTGTGTTACCGGAACACAGGCGTTTTCTACGGTTCACCTTCCAGGGCCATGCATACCAGTTTGCGGTATTACCCTTTGGTCTCTCCCTGGATCCTTGCGTCTTTGCAAGATGCGTGAGCGCAGCCCTGAGCTCCTTCCACCTACAGGGGATCAAGATCCTTCCTTAAATCGGCGACTGGCTCATCTGCACCTCCTCTTGCGAGTGTGCGGCCCAGAGCACAGTGCTGACACTGACCCATGTCACCGCACTGGGTCTTCCCGTGAACAACGAAAAGAGCAACTTCAAACCAAGCCAAAAGGTCACCTTTATTGGCATGGCTCTGTACTCCCGCACTATGAGGGCACGTATAACACCTCTGCACGTTGACAGTATTCTTCTTCTGCAACAATTCCAGTTGAATGCATTGGTGAAGGTACAAACTTTCCAACAACTGATGGCCGGCTCGCGGTGGCCTCCACGGTGATACCATTAGGTCTGCTGTCTTTAAGGCCATTACAAGTGTGATTCAACGACCTCCGTTTGGACCCCCAGCAGAACAGAAACACCAAAATACAGGTGACAAGGGTGTGCTACTCTACTCTGCGGCCGTGGAGGAAGACAGGTGTCCATCTCAGATCAATTATGGCTAGGCTAGGCGGGAAGTAGTGATGACCGACACTTCACTAACAGGCTGGGGAGCAGTGTGGCAACACAGGTCTGTACGGGGAGAGTGGTGCCCCTGCTGGAGGAAAGAGCACATCAATGTACTAGAACTTCAGACAGTTTACCTAGTGCTGAATCACTTTCTGCCGGTTTTCAACCACAAACATTCCCTGATACGATCAGACAATACATAGATAGTGTTCCACATCAACCATCAAGGGGGAACGAGGTCTGTACGGTCCATACAGGTGGCCCAACAACTCTTGATGGAGACTTCACCCACAAGTAGTGAAGATAATATGGCAGCGGTTCGGAACAGCACATGTGGACCTGTTCGCCTCAGAGCAAAAATCCCACTGGTTCTCTCTGGCAGAGTCCAAGAGGCCCCTGGGCATGGACGCCTTAGCCCACACATGGCCAGAGGGCTTACTGTATGCTTTCCCTCCGACCCCCCTGATCTTAGCAACGCTGCAAAGGGTCTCTCAGGCTCAGCACAGACTGCTGCTTGTAGCCCCAAGATGGCCAGCGAGACCCTTGTTTCCAACCCTCCTTTTGGAGGGAGAGCCATGGCAGCTCCCTAACAGACAGGATCTGCTCTCACAGTTGTACGGCAGGATATGGCATCCCAGCCCAGACTAACTACAGCTATAGGTGTGGCCTCAGAAGAGCGATCCTGCTATTATTGAGACATTACATAACGCCAGAGCCTCATCGACCATGATGATGAATGCTGGTCGCTGGAAGCTGTTTCCCGAATGGTGCTCTACCAGGGCAGAGGAACCGGTGTCCTGCTTTGTACCTGTTATACTGAGCATCCTTCAGAAACTATTGGACTCCGGTCGCTCTGCCTCTACCTTGAAGGTGTACGCCTCAGCCATATTGGCTAACCATTTACGCATCGTTGGAAAATTGTCAGGGGCCCACTCGCTCATCTGACAATTCTTACAAGTTGTCCGCCGGCTGCATCCCCCTAGGGCCGTCTAGTATTGGAGGCTTTGACAAAACCTCCTTTCGAGCATACGGAGGAGCCGGACATAAAATGGTTCTCTCTGAAAACGGCTTTCCTCTTAGCTACGAAACGTGTGAGTGAGCTCCACGTGCTCTCTATGAGCCCTGTCTGACTACGATGGAAGGCAGACAACCTAGACGTGACTTTATGGCCCAATCCAGCCTTTTTGCCTAAGATTTCATCACCCCTTCACATCAATCAAGCCATCGAACTGGCGGCCTACTGCCCCCCTCCTTTCCAGAATACGGAGGAAGAGCGAGAAAATCTCCTGTGTCCAGTCCATTCCCTCAAACGCTATATGCAAGCCTCGGAGCACAACAGGAAGTTAGAACGAGATATGCGCAGCTGCTACCTGGTCGTCGCCCCGCATGTTCTCAAGATTTTACAAGGATAACGTCGCATCCTGACACACCATGGGCTCTGCCATTTTTCCAGTGGCACTGTTTAATCAGAGGTTAGTAGTGCTATTCCTCATGACCTTGTTGGTATGAGTCATCCATACTTTCAACCGTACTGACGGTCTGAAAGGTATGAAGTATAATGGAAGTTACAACTGTAACTATGGTTCTACGAATAACTGGATGAGCGTCAGTACTTTCCTGTCACTCGGAACCTTCTGGGCGATAAGATTCTCAGAGACAGGAGGGTGGTCTAACTTACGATTTTATATAAACCGCAGGGGACGTTCTCACACGCTGTCACATCACTGGCATGACTTTGTTGCTATTATTACTCGACCTGCGCGGAGCATGAGGGATTTAATCCATACTTTCAACAGGTATTCGTAACTTCAGATGCACTTGTTTTGAGATCAAAGCAAGAGCTGGATGTAGCCACGTCTGCACATTTTGTTCATATCTTTTGCTAGTTAGTGAGTTATTAGCCTAGTTATAGATAATTTGTAGTTGGCAGTAAAGGAGTGATTGATTCCTACAAGAGCACAAAACTTTTACATTTCTAAACACCTTTGAAAAGCTAGTCAGGTAAAGAGCTTTTTTTGTCTTAAAGGGGCAGTGTTGTATTTTGAGACAGGCTTGAATAAGTTAAGTAGCCAATAGACAGAGGGTAGCATAATTTGTATGATTCTCTATAATAATGGAATAATAATGCATTTTATTTTGTAAAGTGGTGTCTTGCATCAAACAACACAAGAACATTTTCAGTCACTTTCAGTCTTGTCTGAAGGACAAGTGGATTTTCACGCCCTGACCATAGAGAGCCCTTGGTTCTCTATGGTGTTGTAGGTCAGGGCGTGACTAGGGGGTGTTCTAGTCGATTATTTCTAGGTTTGGGTTTGAGTATGGTTCCCAATTAGAGGCAGCTGATTATCGTTGTCTCTAATTGGGAATCATACTTAAGGTGTCCCTGTTCCCACCTGCATTTGTGGGATATTGTTTTGTGTGAGTGCATTCAGCACCACGGTCGTTGTATGTTTATTGTTTTTTTGTTTAAGTTTTCACTGCAAATAAAGATGTGGAACTCAACACACGCTGCGCCTTGGTCTGTCCATTATCACGACCGTGACATGGATAAACAGTCATGTCAAGCCCTGCATGTTTTTTTTCAAAAGTCTCATGGAATGCAGGCCTATAATGAACACCACACATTAGCTGCTACTGTAGGCTGAATGATAGCTGTTCTATTTCCATGTTAAAATGTTACGGGATGCATTTTCTCCATTGTTTTTTTATGGTAGGCCACCCTGGCAGGCCTACATTATGGTCAAATAGCCACAGTAGCCTACTTGGCCATTGTTAAAACCTCTCTGGGGTATGTGGGACGCTAGCGTCCCACCTGCGGGACACACTCGCCAATAGCCAGTGAAATAACAGGGCGCCAAATTCAAAACAACAAAAATCTCATAATTCAAATTTCTCAAACACAACTATTATATCCCATTTTAAAGATACAATTCTTGTTAATCCAACCACACTGTCCGATTTCAAAAAGGCTTTACGATGAAAGCATAACATTAGATTATGTTAGGACAGCGCCGAGACAAGAAAAACCACACAGCCATTTTCCAATCAAGGAGAGGCGTCACAAAAACCAGAAATACAGCTAAAATTAATCACTAATATATATTTATATATAAAAAAAAATGTTTTACATTGGCGTGTAATGTTCAGAAATGTATTGCCTCCCAAAACTTCCGGTGAATGAGCACATCAATTTACAGAAATACTCATCATAAACGTTGATAAAATATTCAACTGTTACTCAAAGAATTATAGATACACTCCTCCTTAATGCAACCGCTGTGTCAAATTTCAAAAAAGCTTTACGGCGAAAGCAAATTTTGCAATAATCTGAGTACAGCGCTCAGACATCAAAACAAGCCATACAGACACCCGCCATTTTGGAGTCAACAGTCACAAATAACATTATAAATATTCACTTACCTTTGATGATCTTCATCGGAATGCACTCCCAGGAATCCCAGTTCCAGAATAAAATGTTTGTTTTGTTCGATAAAGTTCATCTTTATGTCCAAATACCTCCATTTTGTTCCCGCGTTCAGTGGAGTAATCCAAATGCACTGTGCTCGCGCAGTAAGTTCAGATGAAAAGTTTAAAAAAAAAGTTATATTACAGTTCGTAGAAACATGTCAAACGATGTACAGAATCAATCTTTAGGATGTTTTTATCATAAATCTTCCATAATATTCCAACCGGACGATTCCTTTGTCTTCAGAAATGAAAAGGAACACAGCTAACTCTCACGGGAGCGCGCGAGATTGAGCTCATGTCATTTTCTCAGTCATCTGACTCCATATGCTCTTATTCTCCCCCCATTCACAGTAGAAGCATGAAACAACGTTCTAAAGACTGTTGACATCTAGTGGAAGCCTTGGGAAGTGCAAAATGACCCCACAGACACTGTGTATTAGATAGGAAATCACTTGAAAAACTACAAACCTCAGATTTCCACACTTCCTGGTTGGATTTTTTCTCAGGTTTTTGCCTGCCATATTAGTTCTGTTATACTCACAGACATCATTCAAACAGTGTTAGAAACTTCAGAGTGTTTTCTATCCAAATCTACTAATGATATGCATATCCTACCTTCTGGGCCTGAGTAGCAGGCAGTTTACTACGGGCATGCTTTTCAGCCAGACATCAAAATACTGCCCCCTACCCAAGAGAGGTTAAAACTAACTGTAGACAGTAAACGCATGCTGGAAGTTACACAGAATTTTCACAATGTTCAAGTTTGCGCTCAGCAGACCTGAAATTTGCTCAGTGCCAAAAAACATTAGAGGGAACATTGGTTGCAGGTTATAACTGGCCACCGGTGGGGCTGTGCTCAGTGCTGAAAGTGGTGAATGGCTCATTTTCCAGATTATGGTTTATTCAGGAGATTTGGGAGATTTTTTTTCTTCCTAAAATAGCTATCTTTATTCCTCATACTAATTAAAGTGATGGTGGAATCAGTGCTAAGTCTACACATCTCACCTGCCTCCAAAGAAATACATGCTAAATCATTATCATTAGTCTCCCAGTCTTCCCGCTCTCTCTACTGTAGTCTCTTTCCAGTTTTCGTTCTCCCACTCTCCTTCTCCATTTGCCAGTCTATCAGTCCCTCTTCATCTCATTCTATCATTCGTCCTCAGTCTCTCACCGAGTCCCTCTTTCTTTCTCTAAGTCGTTTTTCACTAGGTAGACAAGCCCTCTTTGGAAAACCCCCATCCAGTGAGTTAATAGAAATATCAACCAGGTTACACACAGCCTTACAGTTTTTTATTTTTTATTTATTTTGTACAGCCTTTCAACTGTCTCTCCTTACTGCACCAGACAACACCTCCCATAACCCCTTTGGGCTTGTTTGCCTTCAGAGAAGGAGAAGAGGTTAGTGAGTTGAGATTTGTAAATATACAGTGAACATAACAACCCTGTTACAAAAAGATCATTCAAAGACACATGGTCTAAGACATTCCTCACTGTACTTGTTAACTCAATCAATGACACCATTGAGCTTTTTTGGTTAAATATTAGTTAACATAATTTAATATGCATTTCTGTGACAGCTGTGTTTCAGCAAAATCAAAAACGAACCTTGTACAACACAACAAGCTCAAAGATTCACTAAAACACACACTGTACACACACAAAAGTTTAAGATATTGAACAGTGCTGGGGGACACAAGGTCACACAGGAAGCTTGTGGAAATGGAACTGGAGTGATGTGTGACAGCTAGTGGATGAATTATGGAGATGAATTATGGAAAGAGAGAGAGAGAAAGAGAGAAAACCAATGCCCTACATCTGCAGCAAGAATCAGACAGCCCCACAGTACACCCCTATACTATGAAGGAATTCTGTAATCATCTCAAGCTGGAGAATGTTCATTATCTGGAGGGATGTTACGTAAACACAACAATCTGCTTTGTTCAGTCATGAACAACTAGAGAAAGTGTTGTGAAATTCAGATTAATTAGTGTTCCCTGGTTTGCCTTCGAACAGGGAGTATTTGCAGGATATATTTCCCCCCCTTTGATAATTGAGTCCACACACCATATCTGTGGTTTCTTATACTCCGCCTCCAACAGAGATTGAGGTAATCGACTCTTTATTGCCTTCCTTCCTGTCCTACATAGGGACGGAGGAAAGCGCAAGGTAGGCCATGGAGGAGATAAGGTGAGGGGTGAGGCTCGTCTAACCCCCAGAGACACACCATAGACATACGTAATTGGGACACAGAGGAAATGGGAGTGGGGGTGAGAGAGTGATTTGTGTATGTCAAAGTTCACTCTTCGGGTAATATTTTCAACAGTTTGGAATGTAGCAGTTATTGGCATGTGAAAGAAACTTTGACAGTTAATGACTGTCTAGCTGAGTTTTTAAATAAGAGTAATTGATTGTTCCTTTAGCCACAAAGCTTTGCAGTAGTTTGGTACATTGTGATTGACCACAGACGTGCTAATCTGCTTTTGCTTGTTTTTATGTTCAATAAAGGGATGACTGTGATGACTGTGTCCCAGCCTCAACAACAATCCAACTGAGTGATGTAACACCTTACACCATGGGATTTTATGTTTCAGGCATTTTCAGGGTTTGATTTCTGGCCCAGAAAGATAAAATCCTTGTGGAAATGGGAGAGTGAATAGATTATTTAACATAATGAGCAGCTCTGTAATAAATGGCATAAAAAAGAAGAACAGGAGGGACATTGTGTTAATCTGCTTCCTGCTGGGGGTCTCTAGAAATGACTGGACACGTCCCAACACAAACCATACAATCAGATGAGTAATGGAATCTTCTTCGAGTTGAATCTAGGCCACAGGGGGTTCTTGGCAGGGAGGAGCATATTTGGAACTTCAGGGAGGATTACTCTTTTAGCCTCTCACGTAACTCTGGACTAAAAACACTGGACACAGAAACCAGAACTTCTTATGCAATCCACTTTTCTCAAAAGACAAACAGTTGTGAGTGCAATCAAAGTACATTTAATTGGCCTTCTCAGCCAGCCATTTTTCTCCAATTGAGCCTAAATTATGCTGGACAGGTTAAGAAAAAATGTGCTCATCTAAATAGAAAGGACTAACCAAATGTTTGTGTTTACGGTGACGAAAGTGTGCTGTTGAACCAATACCCGGGGGGAAGCAGCACTGTTGGAGTGATCATGTACACCAAAAGGCTCCTCAACAGCTTCTACCACCAAGCCATAAGACTGCTGAACAATTCATAAAATTGCCACCGGACAATTTACATTGACCTCCCCCCCTTTTGTACACTGCTGCTACTCGCTGTTCGTTTATTATCTAGTCACTTCACCCCCACCTACATGTGCAGATTGCCTCAACTAGCATGTACCCCCACACACTGACTCGGTACCGATGCCCCCTGTATATAGCCTTGTTATTCTTATTCTTATTGTGTTACTTTTATTATTACTTTTTATTTTAGTCAACTTGGTAAATATTTTCTTCTTCTTGAATTGCACTGTTGGTTAAGGGCTTGTAAGTAAGCATTTCACGGTAAAGTGTACACTTGTTGTACTCGGCGCATGTGACAAAGTTTGATTTGATGTGGGTACTTGTAAGAACACTATTCCCTACTGTATGCTACACCAACAGACTAGACCAGCTGAGGATGGTGAGAACAGGGACTAAAAATGTCAACTAAAACCAAGAACATTTAGTTAAGGACTATGGAAAGAATGGCAACGCGGTTACTTAGAAATGAAGTGTACAATTATAATTTTCTTTATTTAGCTTCTTGGTCGATGCTGCAACCTTTATAAAAGCGATCATTCACAACAATAAACAGCTCTGTATTTTAGTAAGGTGAATTGTATTAGTAACGTTGCTTAATTAAGGGGGACGACCTACCTAGAATTTCAAGATAGGTTTCCCGAAAAAACCTATCTTTTGACCACATGCCAGCCCTTCTGCTTAGCGCTGTGTGACAAAATAAAAAACAAGTGTCTGGGGGAGGGGTTGAAACCAGGTGTCATAACAACACTGCACTGCCTCCATCTTAACACATCACATTGCCATGCAGAGGACACAGTGACAGACCTAGTATTACTGTATGTAACTGGATACTTTACAATTCAAACAGAAAAATGTTTATTCCTTGTTTATTCCTTGTGCAGAAATAGGAATGTGTATCTGACTTTAGGAGAAACTGACCATTTCAGAAACAGGGTTGGAGTAATTTCCAGTTCAAAATCAAATAAAGGAGGGATGCTTGAACTGGTTAGTTGTTCTGATCACCATCGAGGAGCCAGACCACTCTAATCTCAGTCCATAGCTTACTATGGAACAGTGCTTTATTATTTTGTCATCAGACTAGACTGTTGTCTGTTGTCAGCCAATGTTATACGAGTGACTGGCAATAGAAAGTGATTGGTGATTCTGACAGTCTACACCTGAGACTCCAGGCAAGGCTCAGCTGGGGGAGGTGCATCAAAACAAGACTACTCACCCAAACAAAAACACACATGAATGTTAAGCACGTGCACAAGTACACAGTTTCAACTGTAAATGTATCTAAACACTGCAATATTGACATATAACCAACACCAATCAGTGAAGTCAGCCCTTTGGTCTGTGTCCTGTCACATGATGGAGAGCAGAAGAGACAGAGGTCTGTTCTGTATTAGAGTCAGCTGAACGAATAAATCACCATAAAATGATAAAACACTTCGGGCCCAGTCAGTCTGCACACTGATCTCATGTAGAAAAGTATCCCAAGAAGTGTGTGTGTGTGTGTGACGCTGCAAACAGAAACAGAGACATGCTCTCCCAGCAAAGCCCATGAGCCTGACACACTGCAAGCCATGATGACCTACTTTTCCTCTTTCTCACCCTCCCTCTATCTTTCCCTGTGTGTAAAATTCATTAGTCGGGTGTAGCAGAGTGTACAGTAAAGACACTCCAGGCATACTATCTGTTGTTGTGTTTCTCCCGGTTTTCTGAATGCATGAACTGTACCATAAGTGGTTATACAGCAGCCCCCTCCCCCCCAGTGCCTGCTCCTCTTCCTGTGTCTACTCCCAGACCATCAGGGCCCATCAGACCATCTCAGTGTGAGATGACCGCCATAGATTACAGCGTTGGCATCACTGGAAGTCTCTTCCCTTCTCCTCTCCCCTGCCACCAACAAAGCATACTGTTTGTTGCCTTATCGTCTCCAAGGGAAGAAGTTGGGGGATGGGGGCTGTGGGGGGTAATTGTGTGTTTATGAAATAAACCAGAGGCCGAGTGTTGAAGCCTGAGGGTGAGGAGTAGAGACAAACAATTTTGCAGAAACAACGAGAGAGAGAGAGAGAGAGAGAGAGAGAGAGAGAGAGAGAGAGAGAGAGAGAGAGAGAGAGAGAGAGAGAGGGAGAAAGAAGCACAAAGGCATCCTTTTAAAACACAGGCAGAGCTCCCAGCGTCTGCCATTATTGTCCTTGAGGGTGCATGCTGGCCAGCAAAATGTATGTGTCGGTATGTGTGTGTAAAACCTGAATGTAGTAAGTGAATGTGCACCCCTAAGGTCTAAGGGCACTAAACTACTTCTATATATACTCTCATATTTGTTTTACTGGTACCGGGCTACCTTCAGATGAGTCTTGTGGGTGTCCGAGAACAAATAAAACGACATGTAGCTTACTATCGATGGTGGCTCATATTAGTGTGTAGCCCAAACTGTTTGGACGCTGCAGACAGAAGTTGGCAGATCGGCTGTACCGACTTCAGTCCCGTGACGCTTGTGGGGGTCGTAGAGCAAAACGGAAAACACCATCATGTTGGTGATGTTTCCATACAGGGGTCATATTAGTTTGTAGGCTAAACCGTTGAGAAGCTACCAATGTTTTCATGAGAAAACCAATTTTCAGGATGTCTCCTGGTCTGACAAACATCGATGTAGCTCTGCCACCTTCCACCGCAGATGTGGAAGGCTGACATCGGATTGAGACGCAGCCTATGCAAAAAACAGATTTCTATATTCAGATTTTGACGGTCATTTTTTTATTATGCTAATTTGATTTACGCGGGGACCGTTTTAATGGCTGTGTAAGTGCATTAGTGGCCAAGTATGTTTTATGTATGTGTTATTGTATATGAGCCTGTATTAGAGTTCTATGTTGGCCAATAACTCCAGGGCCAAAGTGCTTTCCAAGCCCACAGCTGAGAGAACAACACACTGCAGGTAGGCCTGTGACGGTAATTGAATAACTGTGTAACTGACAGTTATGAAAATAAAATAAGTGTCAAAACCGTTTAAATAGGCCTACATTCATTTTAGGATTTTTATTGTATTAACTTTATTTTCATGTAGATTAAATTTACCTAATAGTGGGAGTGTTTACTAATGATTATAAGAAATTGTTTAGCTAACTTAATCTGTCTATTAAACATTCTACATCTCCTCTTCAAAGTGTTCTTTGATGCAGGAACAGCTAATCTGCCAGATAGATGTGCAGGGGTGTAGAGCGCTATAGGCTAAGGCACTTCAGTAAAAAAAAAATGAATGTGTGGACTTTCTTTTATACAAATGCACATTTTCATTGCTTGCTAGTAAATAAATAGGTATTTAAAAAAAGTTTGGACTATTCATAAATTATTCAACAGCAGTCGACAAGTTTGTTATGGCTCTGAGGCTAATGTTCTGTCAAATGGACAATGCCCCAATCCTCTCCAACCTGGCATGGTATAATTTGATACTGAATCTTTTCTTAATTTATAGACTAATCAACGCTGATCAGGCACTGTCCTGGTCGATATGCCACCCTAGACAAGACAAAAAAAAATGACATCCTCCTATCCATGCAAAGTAGAATGAATAGCCTAGGCTATGTTAGCCCGCAATGCAATTTTATGAATGCCCATGTGGTAGCCTACCTTTTGAAAAACAGGCTATTTACCGTCAATCCCTGCCATTTGGTTACATTCATTTCTGTTAATGCATGTATTAAAGTGGATATATAGCCTCTAACATCCGTTCAATTGGCGAACTGGATGAGCTCCGTTCGAGACTATCCAATCAACGTGATCTGAAAAACTGTAACATCCTGTTTCTCAGAGTCGTGGCTTAAATATAACTCCGTTTTTTTTATATATCGGCAGGCAGGACAAAACCGCAGTGTCGGGGAAGCTCAGGGGAGGAGCTGTTGTTAACAACAGTTGGTGCGTGATTGCTAATATTAAGCAAATCTTGAGCTTCTGCTCGCCTGAGTTAGAATACCTCATGATTCTATACTATTTACCAAGAGCGTTTCATCTATATTTTTCGTAGCTGTCTGTTTACCACCAGAAACTGATATTTGCAGTAAAACCGCACTCAACATGCTGTATAGGTCCATAAGCAAACAAGTGGTGACTTAATGCAGGAAAACTGAAATCCGTTTTACCTCATTTCTACTAGCATGTCACCTGTGCACCAAGAGGTGAAAGCTCTAGATCACCTTTACACACAGAGATGCATACAAAGCTCTCCCTCACCCTCGACTTGGGAAATATGACCATAACTCCATCTTCCGGATTCCTGCTTACAAGCATAAACTCAAACAGGAAGTACCAGTAATGCGCTTAATACGGAAGTGGTCCAATTAAGTGCTTGCTAAGCTACAGAACTATTTCGCTAGCACAGACTGGAACATGCTCCGGGATTCAGCCCATGGCATTGAGGAGTTTACCACATCAGTCACCAGCTTCATTAATAAGTACATTGACGACATTGACCATATATACATATCCCAACCAGAAGCCATGGAATACAGACAACATCTGCACTGAGCTAAAGGATAGAGCTGCAGTTTCAAGGAGCGGGACACTAATCCGGATGCTTATGAGAAATCCTGCTATGCCCTTAGACAAACCATCAAACAGGCAAAGCGTCAATACAGGACCAAGATCGAATCCTACTACACCGGCCCTGATGCTCGTCGGATGTGGCAGGGCTTGCAAACTATCATGGATTACAAAGGGACGCAAGCCTACCAGACGAGCTAAATACTGAACCATGCATGAGAGCACCAGCTGTTCCGGACGACTGTGTGATCACGCTCTCCGTAGCCGATGTGAGTAAGACCTTTAAACAGGTTAACATTCACAAGGCCGCAGGGCCAGACGGATTACCAGGACGTGTAGTCAGAGAATGCGCTGACCAGCTGGCATGTGTCTTTACTGACATTTTCAACCTCTCCCTGACTCAGTCTGTAATACATAAATGTTTCAAGCAGACCACCATAGTCTCTGTGCCCAAGAACACCAGCGTAACCTGTCTAAATGGACTATCGCCCTGTAGCACTCACATCTGAAGCCATAAAATGCTTTGAAAGACTGGTCATGGCTCACATCATCATCATTCCAGACACCCTGGACCCACTCCAATTCATATACCATTCCAACAGATCCACAGATGGAATCTCTATTGCACTCCACACTGTCCTTTCCCAGCTTGACAAAAGGAACACCTACGTGAGAATGCTGTTCATTGATTACTGCTCTGTGGTCAACGCCATAGTGCCCTCCAAGCTAATCACTAAACTAAGGACCTGGGATTAAAAACCTCCCTCTACAACTGGATCATGGACTTCTTGATGGGCCGTCCCCAGGTACTATGGGCTAGCCAACAACAAATCCCCCACGCTAACTCTCAACACAGGAGCCATTCAGGGGTGCCTGCTTAGTCCCCTCCTGTACTCCCAGTTCACCCACTATTGTGTGGACGTGCATGACTCCAACACCATCATTAAGTTTGCAGACGACACGATAGTGTTAGGCCTGATAACCAATGAGAAAGTCTACACTGAGGTCAGAGACCTGGCAGTGTGGTGCCAGGACAACAACCGCTCCCTCAACGTCAGCAAGACAAAGGAGCTGATAGTGAACTACAGGAAACGGAGGGCCGAGCACGCATCCATCCATATCGACAGGGCTGTAATGGAGCAGGTCGAGAGCTTCAAGTTCCTCGGTGTCCACCTCACTAAGGAATTATCATGGTCCACGTCACTAAGGAATTATCATGGTCCACACACACACCAACACAGTCGTAAAGAGGACACGACAACACCTCTTCCCCCTCAGGAGGCTGAAAAGATTTGGCATGGGCCCTCAGATCCTCAAAAAGTTCTAAAGCTGCACCATTGAGAGCATCTTGACTAGCTGCATCACCACTTGGTTTGGCAACTGCTTGGCATCCAACTGCAAGGTGCTACAGAGTGCGTGAGGCCCAGCACATCACTGGGGCCTAGCTCCCTGCCATCCAGGACCTCTATACCAGGTGGTGTCAGAGGAAGACCCTAACAATTGTCAAAGACTCCAGCCACCCAAGTCATAGACTGTTCCCTTTGCTACCGCACGGCAAGCGGTACCGATGCACCAAGTCTGTAACCAACAGGACCCTGAACAGCTTCTACCCCCAAGCCATAAGACTGCTAAATAGTTAGTTAAATTGTTAGCCTGGGTAGCTATTGGTTATCTGATTTGACCCTTTTTGCACTAACTCTTTTGACTCATCAAATGCGCTGCTGTTACTTTTAAATGTCTATCCTGTTGCCTAGTCACTTTATCCCTATCTATATATACACATACATCATCTACTTCAATTACCTTGTACCCCTGCACATCGACTCGGGACTGGTACACCGTGTACAGTGCCGTGAAAAAGGATATGCCCCCTTTGTGATTTTCTCTATTTTTGCATATTTTTGATACTGAACATTATCCGATCTTCAACCAAAACCTAATATTAGATAAAGGGAATCTGAGTTTACAAACAACAACAAAAATATACTCATTTTATTTATTTAATTAACAAAGTTATGCAACACCCAATTCCCCTGTTTGAAAAACAAATTGACCCCTTACACTCAATAATTGGTTGTGCCACCTTTAGCTGCAATGACTCCAACCAAATGCATGAACTGCTTGTTTCAAGTCCTACCACAACATCTCAATTGGGATTAGGTTTGGACTTTGACTAGGCCATTCCAATACTTCAAATGTGTTGCTTTTTATCCATTTTCATGTAGACTTAATTGTGCGTTTTGGATCATTGTCTTGCTGCATGACCCTTCTGCACTTCAGCTCAGACGGATTGCCTGACATTCTCCAGTAGAATTCTCTGATACAGAGCAGAATTCATGGTTCCTTCTATAAGGCAAGTCGATCAGGTCCTGAGGCAGCAAAGCATCCCCAAACCATCACATTACCACCACCATGCTTGACCGTTGGTATGAGGTTCTTACTGTGCAGTATTTCGTTTTCGCCAGGCATAATGGGACACGTCGTCCAAAAAGTTGACTCAAGTTTGCCAAAAAGTACCTGGAAGCACCTGGATTATCATCAAGACTCTTAGAAGAATGTTCTATGGACAGATGAGTACAAATTTGAACTTTTTGGATGACATAGGTCCCATTATTCCTGATGGGGACAGCTATGCTATAATATGAAGACGAAAACGACAATCATTAAAATAGAAACAAATACATGCAACATGTCCATAGCCTATTTATCAGTGACGCTGAAACAGGAAAGGGCCTTCCCCAAACTGTCTAGAATGTCATTGTATGCTGTAGCATTAAGATCTCCCCTCACTGGAACTAAGGGGCCTAGCCCGAACCATGAAAAACAGACCCAGACCAATATTCCTCCTCCACCAAACTTTACAGTTGGCACTATGCATTGGGGCAGGTAGCGTATCCCTGGCATCCGCCAAACCCAGATCTGACCATCAGATGTTGAAGCGTGACCCATCATCCCAGAAAACGCATTTCCACTGCTCCAGAGTCCATTGGCGGCAAGCTTTACACCACTCCAGCCGACATTTGTCATTGCGCATGGTGATCTTAGGCTTGTGCGTGCCTGCTTGGCCATGGAAACCCATTTCATTAAGCTCCCGACTTACAGTTCCTGTGCTGACATTGCTTCCAGAGGCAGTTTGGAACTCAGTAGTAAGTGTTGCAACCGAGGACAGACCATTTTTACATGTTACGCACTTCAGCATTTGCCGGTCCCGTTCTGTGAGCTTGTGAGGCCTACCACTTCGCGGCTGAGCCGTTGTTGCTCCTAGACATTTTCACTTCATAATAACAGCACTTACAGTTGACCGGGGCAGCTCTAGCAGGGCAGAAATTTGACGAACTGACTTGTTGGAAAGGTGGCATCCTGAGCTCTTCAGTAAGGCCATTCCACTGCCAATATTTGTCTATGGAGATTGCATGGCTGTGTGCTCTATTTTATACACCTGTCAGCAACGGTGTGGCTGAAATAGCCAAATCCACAAATTGGAAGGAGTGTCCACATACTTTGTATATATAGTGTATCTTCACTTTTACTTAAGTATGACAATTGGGTACTTTTTCCACCACAAAGGGGAGGGTCAGCACAAAAAATATGGGGGGGGAGGGTGATGCACAACAGGGGGACCCAAGGCCACCCCCACTCACCAGAGTCATCATAATCACACTCTGACCACCAACAGAGGGAGGAAAAGAGAGACGTGTCATGGGTACATCAAATACAGCCTACAATAGGTCACAGTGCTACACAGTGTTGGACTTTAGCAATGTTACCAGGATTAGAAGTGTCTGTTGTGTCCTCTCTCTACAATCTCCCCCTAGTAGCCTCCAGTAGCTCCTCCTCCTCACAGCTCTCTGTTTCTCAGAGTTGGCCTCGCCCCATCTCCCTCTGGTCCGGTCCCAGCCGGCTGTCCGTCAGCCCCACCTCATCCCCCACCCCCTTCATTGGAACTAAGGAGCTTAGCCCGGATCATGAAAAACAGCCCCAGACCATTATTCTTCGTCCACCAAACTTGACAGTTGGCACTACGCATTCGGGCAGGTAGCATTCTCCTGACATCCGCCAAAACCTGATTTGTCCGTCTGACTGCCAGATGGTGAAGTGTGAATAATCACTCCAGAGAATGCTTTTCCACTGCTCCAGAGTCCAATGGCGGCGAGCTTTACATGACTCCAGCCGACGCTTGGCATTGCGCATGGTGATCTTAGGCTTGTGTGTGGCTGCTTGGCAATGGAAACTCATGTCATGAAGCTCCCAACAAACAGTTATTGTGCTGACGTTGCTTCCAGAGGCACTTTTGTACATACAGCACCAGTCAAATGTTTGGACACACCTACTCATTCAAGGGTTTTTCTTTATTTTTACCATCTTCTACATTGTAGAATAATAGTGAAGACATCAACATCATGAAATAACATATGGAATCATGTAGTAAAAAAAGTGTCAAACAAATCAAAATATATTTTATATCTGAGATTCTTCAAAGTAGCCACTCTTTGCCTTGATGACAGCTTTGCATTCTCTCAACCAGCTTCATGAGGTAGTCACATGGAATGCTCTTCCAACAGTCTTGAAGGAGTTCCACATATGCTGAGCACTTGTTGGCTGCTTTTTCTTCACTCTGCTTTTCCAACTCATCCCAAACAGTCTCAATTGGGTTGAGGTCGGGTGATTGTGGAGGCCAGGTCATCTGATGCAGCACTCCATCACCCTCCTTCTTGGTCAAATAGCCGTTACACAGCTTGGACGTGTGTTTTGGGTCATTGTCCTGTTAAAAAACAAATGATAGTCCCACTAAGCGCAAACCAGATGGGATGGCATATCACTGCAGAATGTTGTGGTAGCCATGCTGGTTAAGTATGCCTTGAATTCTAAATAAATTACAGATAGTTTCACCAGCAAAGCACCCCCACACCATCACACCTCCATGCTTCACAGTGGGAACCACACATGCGGAGATCATCCATTCACCTACTCTGCATCTCACAAAGACACGGCAGTTGGAACCAAAAATCTCAAATTTGGATTGCCCACCGGGCTAATGCCCATTGCTCGTGTTTCTTTGTCCAAGCAAGTCTCTTCTTATTGGTGTCCTTTAGTAGTGGTTTCTTTGCAGAAATTCGACCATGAAGGCCTGATTCACCCAGTTTCTTCTGAACAGTTGATGTTGCGATGTGTCAGTTACTTGAACACTGTGAGTTGCAATCTGAGGTGCAGTTAATTGCCGATTTCTGAAGCTGGTAACTCTAATTTCTATTTATTTATTTAATTTAACTAGGCAAGTCAATTAAGAACAAATTCGTATTTACAATGATGGCCTACCCCCGGCCATTCCCGGACCATGCTGGGCCAATTGTACGCCGCCCTATGGGACTCCCAATCACGGCCGAATGTGACACAGACTGGATTCGAACCAGGGACTGTAGTAAAACCTCTTGCAAGGAGATGCTGTGCCTTAGACCGCTGCATCACTCAATGAACTTATCCTCTGCAGCAAAGGTAACTCTGGGTCTAGGAAAGAAATTCCACAAGGCACACCTGTTAATTGAAATGCATTCCAGGTGACTACCTCATGAAGTTGGTTGAGAGAATACCAAGAGTATGCAAAGCTGTCAGCAAGGCAAAGGATGGCTACTTTGAAGAATTTCAAATATAAAATATATTTTGATTTCTTTAACACTTTTTTGGTTACTACATGATTCCATGTGTTATTTCATAGCTGTGATGTCTTCACTATTTTTCTACAATGTAAAAAATAGTCTAAATAAAGAAAAATCTTGTGTCCCCAAACTTTTGACTGGTACTGTATAGTGTATTTTTATTTTGACCCATTAATGTTGTGTCAATACGAAAATGCGACTGATCCTCTCCAACTTTGCCTTTCTTCATATGTTGATTAAGTAATAACCTGAATAATAATGAAATGCCATGATAATAAGGAAGTGTAATGGCTCGTTTCAAATAGGTTTTATTAAGAAGCATATCCATGTAAATAAGTGTACAAACAGAATTGTGACGTCCGTTTTGTTTTGCTTGACTGCACTGATCCACTGACGTCCACATCCAGGCAAGAAGCAACTTCCCAGGGAATGATCATCGTTTTCAGTCGCAATATTGATAAAATTAAGCCTGGATTGTTCTAAGGTAGTTAAGCCTAAGAGCTAGCTATGGTTCAGCTAAACGTCAGCATTCAGCTAACAGCCAGCACTGACCAAGATCAGCCGGAGAGCACACATTACACCGGTTACAATGTCTCTGCACTGGCTGCCTGTGAGTTTTAGAATACATTTGAAAGATTCTTCTATTGATTTTTAAAATCAACCCACGATTGTGCACCCCAAATACCTGTCAGACATACTTTTAAGTTCCGTACCCAGTAGGTACTTCAGGTCCTCTAGCATTGAGTTTTTGTAATTTTTTTTACCTCTTTTTCCTCCCCAATTTTGTCTCATCGCTGCAACTCCCCAACGGGCGAAGGTCGAGTCATGCGTCTGAGACATGACCCGCCAAACCGCGTTTCTTAAAACCTGCCCGCTTAACCCAGAAGCTAGCCGCACCAATGTGTCGGAGGAAACATGGTTCAACTGACGACCAAAGTCAGCCTGCAGGCGCCCAGCCCGCCACAAGGAGATGCTAGAGCGTGATGAGACAAGTAAAGCCCCCCTGACCAAACCCTCCCCTTACCCAGACCTAGCTGGGCCAATTGTGAGCCTACCTATGGGACCCCAGGTCACGGCCGGTTGTGACACAGCCTGGGATTGAACCCGGGTCTGTAGTGACGCCTCAAGCCCTGCGATGCAGTGCCTTAGACCGCTGCGCCACTCGGGAGTCCCAGTACTGATCTTTTAACTATCCCAAAGCCTAGTTATTATGCCCCGAGCCTCTGGAATAGCCTGCCAAAGAACCTGAGGGGGTCGAAACTTTCTCTTAAAAGAGATCTTCAAACATATTTGTAGCTTTGCATTTCCTTAGGGTGCTTTTTAGTCATTCAGTTGTCATTCTATTTTTTTTTTAAATCTTATGTTTGCTCTGTAGTAAATATTTCAGCTTTTATTTTCATAGTTTTTCCTGTAAAGCACATTGCGTTGCATTCCATGTCTGAAATGTGCTGTAAAAATAAACCTTGATTTGATGTGAGAAAGATGCAGAAATGATTTGGTTTATATAACGTTACCTAGCTATGTAGCCAGAAATACTTTTGAGGGGATGAGAAACACCATTGGAACCGTAATTACGCCCAATGTTTATGTTTCCCATGCGTCATCAATGGGCCGTGCGTTGCATTCTGGGTGATTCTGGGACAAGGAGAGCGCTCCTTCAACGACGTAAGTCAATTGGGTGCTAGATCAAAAACCCAACATCAGCATAAACTTTGTTAAGTACAACATTATAAAACTTTTCAAAGATGTGAGATAATTAACTTCTCAGTAATATCGTATAACTTTGGAATCGTGACATTATGTTCTTTCAAGGAAAATAGACAGGTTTATCACCTCATATACCCGGAGTTTGAGAAGGGATTGCGTGATGATTAGTTTAGCAACCGCGTGACAACGCGACAGTCTGCTGGGTGGGCGGTTATACGTTTCTCCATTCCTGCCCAATGGGATTCCTATCACCTCCTTTCTCTAACATCTCTGGTGTAGACTAGTTATATTATAATATGAATGACTGCATGATAACGTTACTGTACTTTTATATTCGTATGGGAGGGGTAAACGTTCATTATTGATATGCTAACGTAACGTGATCATGAAGAGTGTTGTTAGCTAGCTAGCAGGCGTTAGCTGTGTATTGTGCTGAGGTCTATAAAGCACTAAAGATAATAGACACTTAAAAGTATGCAGGTCCAGACAACTTAGATCCCTACCTCTTAAAGATAGCAGCTGGTATTAATACTGAACCTGTGGTTCACATTTTCAACTTGAGTCTCTTGACCAATTCCATACCCAGCATTTGGAAATCAGCTTATGTCCTCCCACTGCTAAAGGGTGGAGATCCCTCAGATGCTAATAACTATCGTCCTATGTCCAAACTCCCTATCCTGGCCAAAGTTTATGAATCCCTATGGAACTCACAGTTAGAAAACCTCTTAATTGAAAAGAAAATACTGAGCAGAGTTCAGTCTGGCTTTAGATCGGGGCACAGCACCACAACTGCAGTTATGGCAGTGGAAAATTACATAAATGCACTTCATGAAAAGCAACATTGTGCTGCTCTGTTTGTTGATTTATCAAAAGGCATTTGATTCAGTTGACCATGAATTGCTGCTAGCTAGACTCAGTAACATTGGTCTCAGTGAATGGGCAGTAAATTGGTTTAGGAACTATATACTGACAATCACAAGTCTAGCTTTCTTAAGATTAATAGAGGTGTGCCCCAGGGTTCCATTTTAGCTCCTGTGTATTAATGATTTGGGAAAGGGGATGCAACCAGCAAAGCTGCATCTATATGCAGATGATACAGTCATATATTAATGTGCTCCTTCTCTGGTTCAGGCTGTTGAAGAGCTCCAGACTGCTTTTCAATCACTATAGGCCTCCCTTTATGGTCTCAAACTGGTATTGAATGTACAAAAAAAACTAAATTCATGACCTTTACCAGACCTAGCACTCAGCTAGAGAAGGTTAGCATTGTCACATCTGGCAGCTTATCCATTAAAAAGTGTCATCCTACAAATACCTAGGTACATGGTTGGATGACATGACCTTTAAAGTTCATATGGATAATCTTGTGAGGAAGCCTAAATTTAAATTGGGGTTTTATTTTTTGTAATAAGGCTTGCTTCCCGCTTATGGCTAGAAAGAAGCTGGCTGTTCAGGATACTTTTCTCTCTGTAATTGATAATGGTGACTTGTTGTATATGCATGCAGCCTCCTCCATCTTACAGAGACTGGACTCTGTTTATCATGCATCCTTGCACTTTATTACAAATGTCAAGTCACTCACCCACCATTGCACCTTGTACCAAATGGTTGATTGTGCCTTGCTTTCATGCGCATATAAAGTTACATTGTATGTGTCCAAACACACTAAGACAGTTGTGAAGAGGGCATGACAATGCCTATTCCCCCTCAGGAGACTGAAAAGATTTGGCATGGGGCCTCTGATCCTCAACAGGTTCTACAGCTGCACCATCGAGCACATCCTGACTGGTTGCATCACTGCCTGGTATGGCAACTGCTTGGCCTCCGAACGCAAGGCACTACAGAGGGTAGTGCGTATGGCCCAGTACATCATGGGGCCAAGCTTCCTTCCATCCAGGACCTCTATACCTGGCGGTGTCACCCTAGTCATAGATTGTTCTCTCTGCTACCGCACAGCAAGCGGTACCGGAGCGCTAAGTCTAGGTCCAAAAGGCTTCTAAACAGCTTCTACCCCCAAGCCATAAGACTTCTGAACAGCTAATCAAAGGGCTACCCAGACCCCTCTTTTACGCTGCTGCTACTCTGTTTATAATTTATGCATAGTCACTAACTACATGTACATATTACCTAAATTAACCGGTGCCCCCGCACATTGACTATGTACCGGTACCCCCTGTATATAGCCTTACTTATTATTTTACTGCTGCGGTTTAATTATTTGTTACTTTTATTTTCTATTTTCCTGTTGTATTTGGCGCATGTGACATACAATTTGATTTGATTAATCTACAAAGCCCTTTTGGGTAAACTCCCTCTTTACCTCTGTAGTCTGGTCTCCGTCACCACCAGCAGTTACCATACCCGGTCTGCTAGGTGATTGCTAGGAAATGTACAGTATTAGACAAGACTGCCTTCTCATCTTGTGCACAAGAGGCATGGAATAGTCTACAATCCATGCTTAATCTAGATATTAGTGCCACTGAATGAATGAATTTAAAATATTGATGGGAGACTAACAGAGTGTAAATGCTTTTTTTAGGCTGGATCATGTTGTATGTTTTGATTCTGTAATGTATTGTTTGTTGCTGCCTTCTTGACCAGGTCTCCCTTGAAAAAGGTCTCAATGGGCTTTTCGTGGTTAAATCAATTTTAAATAAAATTAAAAATTGTCAGCTAATTTAATGTGCACAGACAAAATAAACCCTTTAATTGTCTGCGCATGCTGGTGAATTGTATTATTCAAGAGTGTAATATGGTTTGGTTGTATTATTCAATAGTGTAATATATTTTAGAAGAGAAGTTGCTTGGATTGATAAATAGTTTAATGTAATGGATGACAGTAAACACATTCTGTTATCCACAGTTTGACAGAATGGCATCATAGGAGAGATCAGGAAACTATCCCTGGGCCAGACTCCTGCTGGCACTTGAACAGTTTAGGCCTAAGTCAGTTAACCCATAGAGCAAAGCTGATCACCAGGTTAGTGAACTCCTGTCCTTAGCCGTCTGGTGGTTAATTAATAGAGCACGTTGAGTGTCATTGATTGATAATTGCTCATATGATAACCCTTTGAATCATTGTCATCAAGACAGACATTTTGCCAATAAAGTTAGTGTAAAGGAGGCTATCGGTTGTCATTAGTTACCCAAGCCAGTGATAAGTATGGCTAAACCCACCTATTTCTACAATCTCTTAAAATCAGATTTTAAACCTAACCACACCTATATCCTTATGCCTAACCTTATTTTTCTTAATTTATGTTTTCAAGAATTTTTACAATACACATTTTTGACTTTGTGGCTGTGGTAACTAGTGACAACCATTCAAAAATAGAGTTTTGATTATCACTGATTTGCCAAAAGACACTTCAAACCCAGGGGCTTGGAGCTTTAAATGAAAAGTCCCTTTATTCAAAGTACAGTGAAGGAAAAAAGTATTTGAACCCCTGCTGATTTTACGTTTGCCCACTGACAAAGAAATTATCAGTCTATAATTTTAATGGAAGGTTTATTTGAACAGTGAGAGACAGAATAACAACAAAAAAATCCAGAAAAACGCATGTCAAAAATGTCAAAATGATTTGCATTTTAATGAGGGAAATAAGTATTTGACCCCTCTGCAAAACATGACTTAGTACTTGGTGGCAAAACCCTTGTTGGCAATCACAGAGGTCAGATGTTTCTTGTAGTTGGCCACCAGGTTTGCACACATCTCAGGAGGGATTTTGTCCCACTCCTCTGCAGATCTTCTCCAAGTCATTAAGGTTTCGAGGCTGACGTTTGGCAACTCGTACCTTCAGCTCCCTCCTCAGATTTTCTATGGGATTAAGGTCTGGGGACTGGCTAGGCCACTCCAGGACCTTAACGTGCTTCTTCTTGAGCCACTCCTTTGTTGCCTTGGCCGTGTGTTTTGGGTCATTGTCATGCTGGAATACCCATCCATGACCCATTTTCAATGGCCTGGCTGAGGGAAGGAGGTTCTCACCCAAGATTTGACAGTACATGGCCCCGTCCATCGTCCCTTTGATGCGGTGAAGTTGTCCTGTCCTCTTAGCAGAAAAACACCCCCAAAGCATAATGTCTCCTCCTCCAAACACGGCAAGTTGAGTTGATGCTAAAGAGCTCCATTTTGGTCTCATCTGACCACAACACTTTCACCCAGTTGTCCTCTGAATCATTCAGATGTTCATTGGCAAACTTCAGAAAGCCATGTATATGTGCTTTCTTGAGCAGGGGGGCCTTGCAGGCGCTGCAGGATTTCAGTCCTTCACGGCGTAGTGTGTTACCAATTGTTTTCTTGGTGACTATGGTCCCAGCTGCCTTGAGATCATTGACAAGATCCTCCCGTGTAGTTCTGGGCAGTTTCCTCACCATTCTCATGATCATTGCAACTCCACGAGGTGAGATCTTGCATGGAGCCCCAGGCCGAGGGAGATTGACAGTTCTTTTGTGTTTCTTACATTTGCGAATAATTGCACCAACTGTTGTCACCTTCTCACCAAGCTGCTTGGCGATGGTCTTGTAGCCCATTCCAGCCTTGTGTAGGTCTACAATCTTGTCCCTGACATCATTGGAGAGCTCTTTGGTCTTGGCCATGGTGGAGAGTTTGGAATCTGATTGATTGATTGCTTCTGTGGACAGGTGTCTTTTATACAGGTAACAAACTGAGATTAGCAGCACTCCCTTTAAGAGTGTGCTCCTAATCTCAGCTCGTTACCTGTATAAAAGACACCTGGGAGCCAGAAATCTTTCTGATTGAGAGGGGGTCAAATACTTATTTCCCTCATTAAAATGCAAATCAATTTATAACATTTTTGACATACGTTTTTCTGGATTTTTTTTGTTATTCTGTCTCACTGTTCAAATAAACCTACCATTAAAATTATAAACTGATCATTTCTTTGTCAGTGGGCAAACGTACAAAATCAGCAGGGGATCAAATACTTTTTTCCCCTCACTGTAAAAGACTTTCGAGAGAGAGACATGAAAGAGAGACGTAAAAGAAAGAGAGTGAGGGAGAGAGAGAGAGAGGGGCAGGGCCAACCTCCTGACACGCCACAAGGCCAGCACAATGCAGGAAAACAGCCGTGGCTGCATGACTGACTGCTCTGCACACTGGAAACACGGCTGGAAACACGGCTGGTAACACGGCTGGTAACACGGCTGGTAACACGGCTGGTAACACGGCTGTGGACCGATGATAATATCACTAAGCCCTTCAACTTACTTTCTCTCCCTCCCCATCTAATCACTCATGACGTTTCTAGTAATTACACAGAGACCAATCTCCTGGGAAGCATCTATATTGGAAATACAAGAGTACGGGAAGGCCGAGGCAAGTGCAATGCAGAGAATACCGGTGACTAAGGTTATGGATGACACATGATGCCTTGCGGGTTAGTGGATACTCAGTGGCTGGCTTTGTTGACTGTTATTGGATCAAAACCCCTCCAGTTGTACAAAAGTAGGATTTCAGTTCATTTACTGGTCCATTTAGTCCGGATATGGGCCAGCATTGACTGGCCTGCCTCAATGCCACTATGATCCAGACAAGGTCAGTTCCAAAAGAGAAATCAAATACTGTATGAGCAGATCTATAGACCAAAAGGGATTTCAAAGAGCTACAATAACTGGAACAGGATGCTTTAGCACATTTACAGGATCACAGTGCAGTATAGTAATGCTATATTATTGTACTATGCAGGACTGTAACTAATAATGCTGCGTTGGTGTGTTCCCCTTTCTGTGCCCTCCTGGTTTCTTACTGTGAGAGCCTCATGTTGCTGATGCAGGCATTTTCCCTCCAGCATCCAGGCATTTTATTCAGGTAGACAAAGAGAAGCTTTCAGGGTAGCTGAAATGTATGAAGTTCACTCAGCGTGCACAGTGAGTCATACTGCCCCTTAGAAACTGGGACACAGCAAGTCAAGTGCATGTCCCTCACTATCCCTTAGTGGTGTGGGTGGGTGATGAGGTAAGACACCATGGTCTCACCCCCTTGCCCTCGCACATTCTCATTAGGAACAACAGCAGTCAATCAAGATTAAAGTTTGTAATAGTAATATCAGCGTATCCAGTTATGGTAGTGAGTGTATGTGGGCACTAGTACTAGATCAGGGGGTTGGGTTCATAGTACCTCTGTACGCCCTCAGAAGCCAGTGTTCATGGTTGTGATCAAGCAATTAGTGCTTGGCCATGTGAGAAGGACTACAGAGAACCAAGTGGGCATGAGTATTGACTGCTGACTGTCTCTCTCTCCCTCTCTCTCTGTCTACCTCCCCCTCCTATCTGTGGGGTGAAAGGATGTCATTGTCCTCACTCTGCTCATCTGCACCAAAATATGAACTCCTCCATTTGTAACCCAAGCAAACGTTCCAGAAGCTAGCCCCTGTCTGCCTGCTAGTTTCTCTGTCTCTAACAATGCCTCTCATGCTCACACATGAGACTGGATATTGAGGTGTATAAGACTGCTTTGCAGCCCAGGGGAAAACACTACACCCTATCTGCATGCAAATGGAAGAATCAAGTTATAAAGGGATAATAGATTGTGTACAACACTGATGTCAGAATGTGTCCATCTACCATAACTTACAAATAAGAAGCACATGAACAAATAAGAAGGAGCAGTAGCTCCCCTGATTGCCAACCACCTCATAGGGGCAGGGCTGAAGTGACATTTCCCTAGAGGAATCCTTAAAATGTCACTTGCTACCTACCTACATAACCTTTTAGAGCCTGTGTGCGAGAGAATGTGTGGATTAGGAGGCAAACACACAGTAAGGCAGCATGCACTCTAAACACACAGGAGAGCAGGGAGTCAACATATCAGGGAGATTAGTTTTTACGAAAGGCACAGTAATGTTTTTAACTCTGGGAGAGCATCCCTATAGGTCAGGACTGCATTCAGCTGTTCCATGGGTTGCTTTTGCACCATGAAACAACATTGAATGTGTTTTTCTCTTGGACAAGGGCTGGGGATATGTTGGTTCAGGAAATTTGATCAATTATTATTTTTGGTCAATATGGGAGAATGTATTTAAGAACGGTCTGCATCCTACATTAGAATTTTTAGTCATTTAGCAGACACACTTATCAAGAGCGACTTAAATTATCAATTAGGGTTAAGTGCCTTGCTCAAGGGCACGTCAGATTGTTCCCCTAGTCGGCTCAGGGATTTGAACCAGCGACCTTTCGGTTACTGGCCCAATGCTCTTAACAGCTAGGCATACTAAACACTTATGGAAATGTAATGTTATAGGAGGGCATTCTGTGCAGTCATTTATCCTTTCCTTTTCCCAAACTCAATTTTAGGTATATCAGTGAAACAATACACCTGAGAGGTGTTACTTACCAACTCGTCTAAGTTTCTCATGTCACACAGCACCCTCTGTTTCTGTTGCCAATGTGCATAGGGGGCAGGCTCGGGTTCATCCACCACACTCTCTTTCCGAACGAAAGCCCTGCTTATTGGAAGCAGGCTTGGGTTGGGCTCCCCCAGGTTCTCCTGGTCCCGGATCTCCTCCTCGATCTCCTCCTCCAGCTGGATCAGCATCGGGGCCAGCATGCCGATCTTGGCGCCACGCCTCGCCACCTCCAGCAGGCACAGCACAAAGTTCTTCTCGTTGCATTTCTCCACTATGTCGTTGGTCTCGAACATGAGAACATCCTTGATCCACAGTTCCTGACGACACCAGCCGATGAAATTGGACACGTTGTCCCGAGCCAAAAACGAGCCAGGAACCACGTTTCTTGACTGAAAGACCACATCCTTGGTTGGCATCCTCAATGACTGTGCAGCCTCTGGGTACTCCTGTTGAAAGTCCAGCGCTGCGCGATTCACGTTGTTGGCATGCCGACAGAGGGCACAGCCAGTCTCCAGCCCTTCCATAAAGGTGTCCGCCGTTATATCCAGGTCATACAGCGTGTTAAACCACTCGGCCAGGTCCTCTTTCATGGCATACAGGTATTCCTCGCTGGACTTGAATGGCCGGATGCTTTTGGAAGCAGCAGACTGGATGTTACTCTGATCAGCCATATTGTCGGAATATGTATCAATGCAGGCTATTTAATAATTCCAGATTCTCATTCCATAAACACAGTCCAAACCCGTATGGAGCAGAGCAAATTAACCGCGTCGACGCACCCATGACAAGCGCGCATATACGGCATCTCAATCGAGGTCCTTGAAGGAATCCTTTGTATTGTTAAAGCATATTGACATCATGCTAGAAAACCGTGGCGCGTGGATGCGTTTCCGGATGTCTGCGTGATATCAGTTTCCTATAATGATAGCATCGCTATTTCAAACCGAACTCCAACTGCGGGAGAGAGAGAGAAACCGGTATGGTTAGCTACAGATGGATACACACCCAATGCATAAAGCTTCCCGGTGCCCTAGATCCTACCCCAGTGAATATACAATGCGTTGCGATAGTCATGTTGCTGGTTTGCCTGGATGGTCCAAATCACTTCTTCGCAGTCTCCCTCAATAGAAAGACTCCACACTGACCAGTGGCAGGCTTCACAGTTCACTTGCCGAGTAACATCGTCCCCCGCTCTTTAATTGCACGGCCCATATTGCACCGCCTCCTGCTATAAACATGCTGACCGGCTCTAGTTTAGACAAGAGACAGGCAGAGCGACTCAGTGGCATATCCCATTATGAGGGATAAGCGCCGGTAGACTTAACCCTGTATCCACCGCTTGACAATAATAAAGCATAGCCCAGGGTTTATACCACTGAAAAATGGTAGCCATTCTTTTTGAAAGAAACACACCTATTGCGTAGGATATAGCCTTCAATTGCAGAGTTTACAATTGACAACCTGTCACACTGCAACATGAAGATGCGCATTAATAAGTCGGATATGATTGATGGCACATCACTTGTGGGCATTTAAGATCAAGCAGGTTGTTAGGCTACAAAGGCCTACATTATTACCTGCAGTAGCCTATAATAATGTCATATCAGTGTACTGATAAATGGGTGGAACGCATGTTTACATTAGGCTACAGCTATCATAACAGAAGATAAATAACATAAGTGTTCGCATGGTGAGAAAAAACATGACATCGAGAATTAACGGACCACGGGTAAGCGACCACCGTCTTTAAATGCACATCATAAGCCGTCAAAGAAAATACCATCATTATACTAGCTTGACAATAGGCTATTTCAATTGACACAATGACCACACTGTGGTTAATGTACATGACCAAGATTTACTAAATTATACAACTTAATTCTCAAAGCAATGAATAGAAACATTTACATTCTTTACATACCTTTGACATGTCTGCATCTTCTGTCAAGGACGACGTTTGTTGAAAGAAACAAATCGAAACCATTCCCCAGAACAAGAGCTGTAATATTGCCTACACTTTGAACGAGTTCAAAAGTGTATCATTAATGACACCCTGGTCGTTTTAAAAGACACCCTCACCATCTGCTCTTAAACTTGTTTATGTCATTGCTAAAACACCAAGTCACTTTCAACACCAGGACACCGGGCAAGAAAAAAAGAGAGAGGGAGGCGAGTCTATTTCCTCCGGCTTGAAAAGGCAGACAAAAACTGCCAAGGCAACATTAATAGCATGTCAGCAGGCAGCCTACGTCCGAAGACTGCATCAAATTCAGGCATGCCCATTTTACCATAGGACAATTTGGTCCAAATTAGTATCCAGATTACTCCAAAGGAAGCAGAAATTAATATTACAATGTAACGAGCAAGAAAAGTCTACAGTGTAGCCTTCAAAGATGATCAACACTAACTCCACTTCAGTTTGCTGTGCCTCAGAGATCTTTGGCGGGAGGCGAAAGCAATTCTATTTAGGCAGATTGTGTTGGGCTAACTATTTTAGCTGTGGTTCATTATGTAGAATTGAAAGCTGAATGTAAAACTGGGTGAGGAGGAGAAAGCAGTGTAATGGAAGTCCTCTCTACCAGTGATGTAATCCGTCCCTCAAACGAGCATGTGCATTCTGGGGAAATCAGTGAGATATCTTATTATACACACATGGACACCCCTTCAAATGAGCGGATTCGGTTATTTTAACCACACCCGTTGCTGACAAGTGTATAAAATCGAGCACACAGCCATGCAATCTCTATAGACAAACATTGGCTGTAGAATGGCCTTACTGAAGAGCTCAGTGACTTTGAATGTGGCACAGTCATAGACAGATGCCACCTTTCCATCAAATCAGGTAATCAAATTTCTGCCATGCTAGAGCTCCCCCGGTCAACTGTACATGATTTTATTGTGAAGTGGAAACCTCTAGGAGAAACAACAGCTCAGCCTCGAAGTGGTAGGCCACATAAGCTCACAGAACAGGACCGCCAAGTGCTGAAGCGCGTAAAAATCGTCTGTCCTCGGTTGCAACACTCACTACCGAGTTCAAAACTGCCTCTGGAAGCAACATCAGCACAATAACTGTTCGTCGGGAGCTTCATGAAATGGGTTTCCATGGCCAAGCAGCCGCACACAAGCCTAAGATCACCATGCGCAATGCCAAGCATCGGTTGAAGTGGTGTAAAGCTTGTTGTCATTGGACTCCGGAGCAGTGCAAACTCATTCTCTGGAGTGATGAATCACGCTTCACCATCTCGCAGTCCGACGAACTAATTTGTGTTTGGGAGATGTGAGAACACCACTACCTGCCCCAATGCATAGTGCCAACTGTAAAGTTTGGTGGAGGAGGAATAATGGTTTGGTCTAGGCCCCTTAGTTCCAGTGAAGGGAAATCAACGCTACAGCATACAATGACATTCTAGATAATTCTGTGCTTCCAACTTTGTGGCAATAGTTTGACAATGCCCCTGTGCACAAAGCGAGACCCATACAGAAATGGTTTATCGAGATTGGTGTGGAAGAACTTGACTAGCCTGCACAGAGCCTTGACCTCAACCCCATCGAACACTTTTGGGATGAATTGGAACGCCGACTGCGAACCAGGCCTAATCGACCAACATCAGTGCCCGACCTCGATTAATGCGTGTGGCTGAATGGAAGCAAGTTCCTGCAGCAATGTTCCAACATCTAGTGGAAAGCCTTCCCAGAAGAGTGGAGGCCGTTATAGCAGTAAAGAAGGACCAACTCCATATTAATGCCCTTAATTTTGGAATGAGATGTTTGTTGAGCAGGTGTCCACATACTTTTGATCATGTAGTGTAATCCTCATGGGTCAGACAAAAAAAAGTTTGGTCACCTATAGTATTGGTCACTCTGTGTCAATATGAACTAAGCCTAGTAGTTACACTTTGATACCTAGCCTGTTTATATTCAAACTTCATTTTGGATTCCCACTGCTATTCCAGTTCACAGGCAGGGCCAGACAAGCACTGTCTGAAACAACAGCTGCACCATTCATTCTCTGCACATGCTGCTCTGCTGTTGTGTGATGATTTGAATTTCAGTATGGAAAAAGGAGGGCCTTGTTTTGATTTGAAAAATACAGTTGTTTCTTTAAGAGAGAGGGAGGTGGAGGGAGGGAGAAAGAGACTGGTGGGATGAGATCATTTTCTGGGCCGGGATGAATCAGCTTTTCTGTGACACAGACAACACACACACACACCGTGCTCAGTTCCCCAGCATGAGCAACTGGCTCCCAGTCATCAGAGAGAACTCTTGTCAGCTGTGACCGGACTTCACCCACACACAAAACACGGGGCTTTGCGCTTTAACTGGAAATTAGACATTTGAGAAGTTAGGGCTGGAGCATTTAGAGCGTTCATATTTCATTTGATAACCAGGACACAGTACAATGAATGCACCCTGTCTGTGATGTCAAAAGTGATTACAGGTATACAAACAGACTGGATTATAAAAGCAGACCCAACTTAAATTTAAACAAAGCTCAATTCATTCTCATTGGGAAGTGAACTGATTATCAAAAGTGCTCAGAGAATGTCTGGACATATGCTGAACAGATGCATTAAGAAATGTGGTATAAGTCACAGCCAGGGGAGGCTGACATGTGGTTAATAACATCCATTGCCTCTTGATTTGATTGAGAGGTTTCTCAAAACGACGAAAATAACTTGCAAAGAAGTCAACGCAATTCTGTAAAAAAGCAAACGCCTGAAGGCAGTCGGTCTATTCTCACCGGCAAATGTACAATTTAGTTCTGTCATTTTTGACCAAGTACCTCTTCATTCACTAGTCATTATACAGTTCATTTGGGAAGTAGTCAGACCCCTTGACTTTTTCCACATTGTTAAAATGAGGCTAATGTAACAATGTGTAAATAGTTTTCCCCCTCAATATCCCATAATGACAAAGCAAAAACATTAAATGTTTGTGAATGTATACATTTTTGTATTCAGACCCTTTACTCAGTACTTTGTTGAAACACCTTTGGCAGCGATTACAGCCTCAAGTCCTCTTGTATGAATCTACAAGCTGGGCATACCTGTATTTGGGGAGTTTCTCCCATTCTTCTCTGCAAATCCTCTCAAGCTGTCAGGTTGGATGGGGAGCGTCGCTGCACTTCTATTTTCAGGTCACTCCAGAGATGTTCGATCAGGTTGAAGTCCGGACTCAGGCTGGCCCACTCAAGGACATTGAGACTTGTCCCGAAGTCACTCCTGTGTTGTCTTGGCTGTGTGCTTAGGGTCGTTGTCCAGTCTAAGGTCCTGAGCGCTCTGGAGCAGGTTTTAATCAAAGGTGTCTCTGTACTTTGCTCTGTTCATCTTTCCCTCGATCCTGGCTAGTCTCCCAGTCCCTGCCTCTGAAAAACATCCCCACAGCATGATGCTGCCATCACCATGCTTCACCGTAGGGATGGTGCCAGGTTTCCTCCAGATGTAATGCTTGGCATTCAGGCCAGAGTTCAATCTTGGTTTCATCAGACCTGAGAATCATGTTTCTCATGGTCTGAGTCCTTTAGGTGGCTTATGGCAAACTACAAGCGGGCTGTCATGTGCCTTTTACTGAGGAGTGGCTTGCGTCTGGCCACTCTACCATAAAGGCCTGATTGGTGGAGTGCTGCTGAGATGGGAGAACCTTCCAGAAAGACAACCATCTCCACAGAAGAACTCTGGCGCTCTGTCAGTGACCATCAGGTTCTTGGTCACCTCCCTGACCAAGGCCCTTCTCCCCCGATTGCTCAGTTTTGCCAGGCGGCCAGCTCTAGGAAGTCTTGGTGGTTCCAAACTTCTTACATTTAAGAATGGAGGCCACTGTGTTCTTGGGGACCTTCAATGCTGCAGACATTTTTTGGTACCCTTCCCCAGACCTGTGCCTCGACACAATCCTGTCTGAGGTCTACAGACAATTCCTTTGACCTAATGGTTTGGTTTTTGATCTGACAAGCAGTCAACAGTGGGACCTTATGTAGACAGGTGTGCTTTTTCAAATCATGTCGAATCTATTGAATTTACCACAGGTGGGACTCCAAGTTGTAGAAACACCTCAAGGATAATCAATGGAAACAGGATGAACCTGATCTCAATTTCAAGTCCCATACTTGAATTCTTATGTAAATAAGGATTTGTTTATTTGTAATAAGTTAGCATTTTCTATAAATCTTTTTTTGCTTTGTCCTTATGGGTTATTGGTATTCTGTACAGATAATTTTTTTATTTAATCCATTTTAGAATAAGTCTGTTACGTCATAAATATGGAGAAAGGAAAGGGGTCCAAATACTTTCCGAATGCACTGTATATGATTACAAACGTAACATGAAGTGTCACAGACCACAGTTATATCCTTTGTGGCTTAGAGAAGTCCTCTATATCTTTAGCAAAGTTCTTGGGAAAATGCATCATGCTGGTATTGCTGCAGACTACATAGTGCCTCCTTGTGGAGAATTCATTAAGAGAAACCTGCCAATTATTGTATATAGTTCCTAGTTTTCCTACCATTCGAGAACAGAGTTAACTCTAAATGCAAACAGTCAACCAATCACGATGCCTCATAACAGCAATGGATCTGAACTTCTCTTAGCATCAAATAGGAGTGGAAATTTTATTTTCAAAATTGTTCATTACACAACTGTGGGAAGGAAAAGCAATTACAATTTTTAAAAAAGAAACGTGTCATGTTTTACAATACACTGTCCAAAAAAATCAGTCTGTACATCTAAGAAATGCAAAAATAAACGTGCACAAGTCAAAATAACTGAACCAAGGGTAAACAAAACTAAAAAACATAAAACGTTTAACTAGGAGTTGAATGAAACCGCAGAGTATTTCAAAAGCAGTTCTATAACCATTTATAATATGGAATCATAAATTAAAATTTTCATTTTAAAAATCTAATCCTGCGTCAGATGGAACATTTTAATTGCTTTATTTTAGTAGGGTCGGTCTCTGCGTTCCTGGCGATGGTCCCTATGAGAGGAAAAAACAATTTAGTGTCTAACAAACATGCATTAAGTAAGCAAATAATACACTGCTCAAAAAAATAAAGGGAACACTAAAATAACACATCCTAGATCTGAATGAATGAAATAATCTTAAATACTTTTCTTTACATAGTTGAATGTGCTGACAACAAAAATCACAAAAATAATCAATGGAAATCCAATTTATCAACCCATGGAGGTCTGGATTTGGAGTCACTCAAAATTAAAGTGGAAAACCACACTACAGGCTGATCCAACTTTGATGTAATGTCCTTAAAACAAGTCAAAATGAGGCTCAGTAGTGTGTGTGGCCTCCACGTGCCTGTATGACCTCCCTACAACGCCTGGGCATGCTCCTGATGAGGTGGCTCCTGGACAGTCTGTGGTGCAACGTGGCATTGGTGGATGGAGCGAGACATGATGTCCCAGATGTGCTCAATTGGATTCAGGTCTGGGGAACGGGCGGGCCAGTCCATAGCATCAATGCCTTCCTCTTGCAGGAACTGCTGACACACTCCAGCCACATGAGGTCTAGCATTGTCTTGCATTAGGAGGAACCCAGGGCCAACCGCACCAGCATATGGTCTCACAAGGGGTCTGAGGATCTCATCTCGGTACCTAATGGCAGTCAGGCTACCTCTGGCGAGCACATGGAGCTGTGCGGCCCCCCAATGAAATGCCACCCCACACCATGACTGACCCACCGCCAAACCAGTCATGCTGGAGGATGTTGCAGGCAGCAGAACGTTCTCCACGGCGTCTCCAGACTCTGTCACGTCTGTCACATGTGCTCAGTGTGAACCTGCTTTCATCTGTGAAGAGCACAGGGCACCAGTGGCGAATTTGCCAATCTTGGTGTTCTCTGGCAAATGCCAAACGTCCTGCACGGTGTTGGGCTGTAAGCACAACCCCCACCTGTGGATGTCGGGCCCTCATACCACCCTCACGGAGTCTGTTTCTGACTGTTTGAGCAGACACATGCACATTTGTGGCCTGCTGGAGGTCATTTTGCAGGGCTCTGGCAGTGCTCCTCCTTGCACAAAGGCGGAGGTAGCGGTCCTGCTGCTGGGTTGTTGCCCTCCTACGGCCTCCTCCACGTCTCCTGATGTACTGGCCTGTCTCTTGGTAGCGCCTCCATGCTCTGGATACTACGCTGACAGACACAGCAAACCTTCTTGCCACAGCTCGCATTGATGTGCCATCCTGGATGAGCTGCACTACCTGAGCCACTTGTGTGGGTTGTAGACTCCGTCTCATGCTACCACTAGAGTGAAAGCACCGCCAGCATTCAAAAGTGACCAAAACATCAGCCAGGAAGCATAGGAACTGAGAAGTGGTCTGTGGTCACCACCTGCAGAACCACTCCTTTATTGTGAGTGTCTTGCTAATTGCCTATAATTTCCACCTGTTGTCTATTCCATTTGCACAACAGCATGTGAAATTTATTGTCAATCAGTGTTGCTTCCTAAGTGGACAGTTTGATTTCACATAAGTGTGATTGACTTGGAGTTACATTGTGTTGTTTAAGTGTTCCCTTTATTTTTCTCAACAGTATATTTGAGTATGATGAAAGCAGTCCAACATATCCCCTTACCTCATATCCATCTTGCCTGGGGGCCCCCCCATTCCTCCTCTCCCCATTCCTCTTCCTCTGTCCATCGGTGGTCCTCCCCTGCTACCCCCTCGGAATCCCCCTCGGTCCATTCCACCTCGCCCTCTGAAGCCACCGCCACGGTCACCTCCCCATCCTCCACGGAAGCCGCCAGGACCACCGGGCCCTCCTGGTCCGCCACGGTCCATCCCTCTGCCCCCACGCATCCCCATGCCACCCCTGCCTCGCTCACCACCTGAACAAAACCACACAAGGCCCAGTTTAGCTTGCCACCACAGACTATTGTAGACATACATTGTATGCTACACAGTGTAGATCGCTGTTGATATAATTTAGGCTGCTGGTAATGATATAGTACCAGGAAATTCCAAACGTCCAAAGACGACTGAACTTCATATCACGGAGTACTTCACAGGGAGGGAAATATGACTAAACATAAGTGGCATTCCAAGTGAACACAGAACAAGCCCTCCAATGCCAAAGCGTTTCATTACAGTAAGTTGACTGCTGCACATGGATGATTTCATGTTTCCCCAGAGTTGACACTAATCAAGTACAACCGCTAAGCATGGACCCCGAAGTCAAGGTGATAAAACCGGTTTGATTTGGCTGTTTACATTTCAAGCATTAAGATATGAAATAGGGAAGGTAAATCAGCCCTTGTTGCTCAAATAACACTTAATGATTCCTGTCTAGTTATGAATCAGGCCCTGACAATAGCGCTGCTGTGCCGGTGAGAGCCGTACCTGAAGGGGGCCCAAAGCCCTCTGGTTTGGGAGCTTTGCACTGGTTACACTCCATCCTCCAGGAAAAGTTCTGGTTGCCACAGCCCCTGAGAAAGACAACCATTCAGTCAGTACACATTATACACAAAACTATGCGTTTAAAAAAGGTGAAAGGGAAAATACATTTTTCTTGAGGTACTTACTGGCTGGGGCACTCCCAGTCTCCAGCTCTCTGCTGTATGTTGCCACCTGGGCCCCCTGGCCCACCTCTGCCCATGCCACGTGGTCCTCCTCGTGGGACAAAACCTCCACGCTCCCCTCCACGGCCCATCATGCCTAACACCACACACCAGAGGTCGTTTCAGTATTTCACTTAATGGTCATGGCAACGTGGGACAATACCTTCTTGTTCAAACCTGAAAATGTAAGTCTCACAAAAGAAAGTTGTACATTTACCTCCAGGTCCTCCACGGCCCATCATGTCACCCCTCATGGGCATGCCCCCTCTCATCCCACCCATCATGGGCTTACGGCGAGCCATGGACACCTTCAGCCTCTTGCCCTGGTACTCTTTCCCTGTGGAGATCATGAAAAGAAAGAAACAGGAATAAATAGAAATGGAGAGGCTTGAGTTACTGGTAATTTCTTGTATTCTAAAGTACATTTATGCATTCATCTGGACAGTTCAAGGGTAGCATCAGAGAGTAGGCTGATGTAGGTTTAACAGGGCCAGTGAGACCAACCATCGAAGTACTCCACAGCAGCTTTGGCACAGAGGGGCTCCTCGTAGGACAGAGTGGCGTCTCCCTTAGGCTTCCCTGAATCATTGTCTGTGTAGATGTTGATGGCAGGCTTGCCCAACCTCCGGTTCATCTGAACAATAAGAGGGGAATGAATCACTCAAAAGTCAAACCACACCATTGACAGCTATCTGCAGTTGTATTTATTTTTTATTTTTTATATCATTTCTAAACTGTTCAATCCTCCAATTAAAATGAGAACAATACAAGAGATTAGCAGTGGCCATATATAAAAGCATTATTTGGGAAAGACTAAAGGAATGCAGTGTTTCCCCTATTTATTTATGCCGTGGTGGCAACGGTCGCGAAAGGGGGAGGGCACAGCTTGAATCTGTCCGGAATTGGCAGCCGAGAGAAATGTGCCTTTTCTCAGACAATTTCCTGCAGTTCTATACATTTCTCCATGGAGCTGAGAATTCTGTAGTGCGACAGCTAATTTCCTACAATTCTATGCATTTTGCTTAAATATTATAAAACATCCAATGGGGACCCCAATCTGACTTTACATGTACCTTGCGTCAGTAATCGTAATATTAGTTTACACTAAGTGTTTTTCCATCCCAAATGATGTCTTTCATAAAAAAAGTGGTTTTGATTTATTAGGATCCATTTGCGACATCTAGTCTTACTGGGGTCTGAACACACAATGAAAAGACATTAGACAGAAGAATTTACAAACATTTAAAAACATTAACATGTAGTGTGTACATACTGTACTTACACACAACAAGTATGGGAGAGAGGCATTTTGCGGCGTTGCTCCATTTGTTTTTTGAAACCAGGTTTGCTGTTCACTTGCGATATATAAGCTGGAAAACAATTCTATGTACTCATGGCTCTGTATAATACTATACATTTCATTGAATTTGTTCTGGACCTGGGGACTGAAAAGACCCCTGGTGGCATGTCTGGTGGGGTAAGTGTGTGTATAAGTTGACTATACGAACAATTTTGAATTTGAAAAATACATTTTTGTGGCAACAATTTAGCAGTTGCGGTACACCGCTGCTAGATGAATACAGGGGAACAAATGGAATGTATGAGACCTAATACAGGTTTAAATTGTAATTATTTCGTTTCAGAGCATATCCTCACCCTTATAGGTCCAGGGTGTTTGAAGAAAACAGCCATCTCCTCTAGAGTTGCGCTTTCCGTGAGTCCTGTGATGTAGATGGTGCTGTTCTCAGAGTCATCCTGCTCCTCAGGGCGCCCTGAACAGACAGAACTTCTGTTTAAAACAAGCCTGAAAACACTGCCACTAAACTGTCCTTCATGTCAGATTCATAGCATACGCCATTAAGCAAAGACACTTCAAGATGAACGCAACAAAGGCTTTCAGGTGGATGCAATACTGCCAAATGAGTAAGATAAAACGCTGAAAGTTTGATGGTCAGTTGGTGTCTACTTACCCATGTCACGCTCTGCCCCGTTGTTCATGGGTCCTGTTGTCCACCAGGCAAGGTAGAGAGAAAAGGCAAAGAAAAGTCAGTTTGTGCCACCCAAGTCCACTGCTGAAGAGAATTAAGTGACAACCCAGACACACTCCTCCAAAAACAAAGGTGTCAGACATTTGGGAAAATTGAAAATGGTACTGTGGTAAACCATGTTTCCCTCTTAAGTGGAAGACACTCAGTAACCAGTATATTAGGAGTCCACCCCATTCACAAAAATGGTTCGCTCCTACAGACAGTGAGTCACGTGGCTGTAGCTTGCTATATAAAGCAGACAGGCAAAGAGGAATTCAGTTTCTGCTTGATTGAACATTAGAAATGGGCAAAACGAGTAACCTAAGAGACTGACCGTGGTATGATCGTAGGTGCCAGGTGCACCGGTATCTCAGAAATGGCCGGCATATTGGCCTTTTCACGCACGACTGTCTAGGGTTTACCGAGAATGGTACGACAAATTAAAAACATTGGCGGCAGTCACGTGAGCGAAAACAGCTCGTTGAGGTCGAAGGAGAATGGCAAGAATCATGCAAGCTGACAGGCATGCCACAAACAGGCAAATAACAACGAAGTACAACAGTGGTGTGCAGAACGGCATCTTGGAACACACAACTAGTGAGTCCTTGTCATGGCTGGGCTATAGCAGCACACGACCACACATTGCCAGGTCTGACCAAACCCAGTTCCTGCTGCATCATGCTATCGGCAGTCAGGATTTTGTGTAATCAACATGAGTCCATGGCCCCAGCCTGCCTGTTGTCAACAGTACATGCTTGTGCCAGTTGTCGTGAATGTTTTCCTGGCACACATTAGGTCCCTTGATACTGAGCAATGTTTCCCTGCCCCGAAGAATTCAGGCATTTCTGGAGGCAAAGGGGGGTCCGTACTAGATGGGTGTACCTAATAAACTGGCAACTGAGTGTATATTGATGATGTAAAATAAAACCTCAGACCCTTCCGTATAAAAATGTGTGCCATAAGAAAAGTTCTTATGCCACCACAGTCCCAAAAAATACCAGGAGTTTGCTCCATGAAATTGTAAATGCAAAACCATTTTTCAAAACCCGACACGTTTCTTAGCAGCAGGCATTTGTCATTAACTTGTCATTGTAAAATAAGTACCTTGTTTTTAAAGGTTACCTTAAGCAGTGAGTGATAAACCAAAATTAGTTAAAAGTACCCTTTTCCAAACAGATGTCTCAGAGATTTTAAACTGGATCCCCCTCTATTTCCATCCATCCTAATAGCCACCTATATAGATATTTGGCTACCCAAAAAACGCTACACACACACACACCAATGTAATGTAAGGGCCTAGGTAAATGCTCAGAGCGTACATGCTCTAGTAGGTAAAGGTCTGGAGTGGACTAGCCAGTGTAATACTCGTTAACTTACCACCAGGCTTATTGAAGCCACCTCTGTCTCCGGCGACGCTATGGGGGAATAAATGGAGATATGAAGGCGATTTCCCTTTTAACAGCCACTTCCATGTCTGGAGCCTCGTGGCTCGTTTGGGGAGGTTGACGGACACAGTTCTGACTAGCTCATTTAACAACCCCCCAACATGCCTATACAGTCTATGCAATCCAGTTAATTGGGAATTAAGGTATTAACAGCAACTACGTGGCATGATTCCTTTACTAAATGGCTTCTTAATGACAGCATTCAATAGCAGATACTGGCTAGTTTGGAGGTAGCCATGGGGTGCTAAATCTGTTATGTTTGGGAAATATGGGACAGAATCCCAGGTATTTGTTACAAAGGAAAACGATTTCAGATGCATTCCATATGTAGACAAATAAAGGCTAAATGTCTAGCCTGGAAATAATACAATGCTTAGGAGAGAACTTACATTTACAGTTAAATATGTGGATTATGCATTATGTCCACTTTACAGTTGAAGCAACCAGCTATACAAGTAAAAAAAAAAAAGATTTATTTCAGTTGTCAAATGCAATGGATCTGAAATATTACAAACAGGTGATAGCCACCTTTTGGGGGAGAAAATAAAAATAAATAAACATCCATGTACATTTTACAAAGATGATTTGAAGTTACACAATTCTAATAAATACAGAATTTAATTTGACCAAGTTACAATGTTAAGATGTAAAAGTAATAAGTTACATTTGTATAGAACAATTATAATTTGAGTTTCCCAGCACTCTTTAGACAGCACCATCCTCATCTCTTGGATTTAAGGCAGAACCCAAATCTCTGTGGTTTAACCCCCTTTGCTGTTTAAGATGCTGGCTCTTTAGTGAGTACAGGCACTTTATAGAATATAGCTGGGTTTACATGGCTCTCACTGTGTTACCTGTAGCGTAAATGTGACAAAGCATGTTAAAAAAGGTGTTCATTTGATTAAACAAAACATTTGTAATCCAAAACACATTTCAAAAACACACATAAGGGGGTGGCTTTCCAGACAGATTAAGCCTAGTCCAAAGGCTAAAAAGCATTCTCAGCATTCTTTTCAGGAGACTAGGCTGAATCTGAGTCTGGGAAACCGGACCCAAAACATTTTGAACAAAAAACTATCCTGTATGAAAGTAAATGAATGAGTAACATATGGATGACAAACGCTACATTTCTAGACTACTTTAACCAACGTCAGCTGAGAGCTAGGGTTGTGATATATACTTTCAACTTTAAAATAGGACTAATTCAATAACATCTAATTGAGGTAAAAAATGTGACATGTAATTAATCAAATATTGTGCTGTTGGCAGAGCAGTATTATTCACTTTGATTATCCTTTTAGGGCACACAGCCATGTACTGAATAACCTATTAATGTAATATAAGCCTAGGGCAAAACACAACTGAACACGATAGGAGTCTGGTGTGACCTAGTGATCGTGGTTTTTTGTTACAGGAATATTACCTTGAGCTGTCTAATACTCAATGGAATCAACATCGACTCAAACTCTCGAGGTCCTATTATAATGCCGAGAAAGCTTTAACCAAACATGAAAGGCTACAGGTGGCAAGTACGGTACCAACAACCTATAAGGGGGATAACTTTAGTTCTGCATGGATGTGCCCTGAAGAAATGTTTTTATCGGTTTTCACAACAACAAAAAAACTCAATGTGCATTGACCTCAACTTAATATGCAAAAAAAATCATTAGAATAAGCAACCAATGCATCTTGCTTATTAAACAAAGTTATTTTAAAAGACCTTCCCCGCAGGTCATGAGCCAAAAATCATCCCTTAAATGGCCAGAAATGTTGTCCAGAAATTACCTCATTGGACAGAAAGGGGCACACCTCCCAACACCAATGTAAAAAAAGATTGTATTTTATTGCAAAGGTTTGCTAGCTTAAAGATAAGAACTTTGTGGTTTGAAGAAGCAAGTCATAGATTAATGTGAAATAATACCTTTATATAAACAATAGTCAACACAAGCCAAAACCTAAAATTATCAGTTAATTTAACTCAACTTCCATAGTACATACTCCGAAATACTGTACCTTCTGGATCAGCTTTTTAAAAGGAAAACCAGAGGATGGATTAAATACCCCTGAAAATGATACCTTCTTAAACCATCTTAAAATGTATTTAACATCAAAGCAATAATTTTAGACGGTGAGGTGTGCCCACAGCAGTGACCCTGTGAAGCCTTGTGAATAGATTTACCATAATCAATGCTATGGATGATATGCTGCGGTACCGCAACAAAGGATATGCGATTGAATAGTTTACGAGTCCAGCTCTCTGTTCACACGTCAGTCCCAACTCTTTGATTCATTAAAACATATTCCCTTCTTACCTTTGGCCACTATGGCAGGGCTGAGAGTTAGCACCCATTTATGGAGGGTCCCTTCATCTAACTTTCTGTATGCATTAAATCTTTAATTTTACACAAAGGTGAACAGTTTTGACTTTCCCCACTAATAGATTTGTTGTCTGTCATCCTTTTATAGGGTTATATCTCGGGGGCCCACTTATGTTTTAGGGCACTTCAGACTCAGCCCTGCTCAGCCTTGACACAGCACTTGTAAGAGTGGATGAAGGTTAAGTTAAGCAATAAGGAGAGTCACTTACCCCATGCCTCCACGGCCCATGCCCCCACGGCCCCGGCCACCGTGCATCATGCCGCCCCTGTCATAGCCATCCCTGGGAGGCCCACGGCTCTCCCCTGACCCTGGGAACCCAGCAGGCTCAGAGCCAGAGTAGCCAGAGCTGCCTCTGCCCTCCTGCCCATAGTTATCTACAGAATAGCATAACAAGGTTAGGGGAAAAGGAGGGGACATCACATGACTATGACAGTAAATAGCAGGTAGGCATATTGCAATGATGGTGTGGGTGTTGAAATAGCAGGAGACTGATGCTCTTACTGTAATGGCTTGACTGGTTGTAACCACTTTGAGGTCCACTCTGTTGTCCATACTGGCTGGCTGCAGGCTGCCCATAGGAGCCCGAGGCCTGAGGGGGATAGCCCGCAGCAGGAGCCTGTTGCTGCGGTGGGGGCTGCTGCTGCTGGTATCCACTCTGCTGCTGCCCATAGCCTCCCTGCTGGGCCTGGTACCCACTCTGCGGTGCGGCATATCCCCCTGGCTGAGAGTAGCTGCTCTGACTGTAGCCAGCGGGCTGGCTGCTGGCACTGTAACTAAAGTGATTAGGGACAGGCAGGGATCGAACGGGTCAAAGAGCGCTACATAACTATCTCTACACAGTAGATGGTTCTTATAGGTTGACAGCTGCAACTTGTCTTCTACTGTGAACAATCATTAACAAAATATTGTGTAACATCCACTGGACAACGACCTCCATTACACCCAGATGGATATACTACAAAGCAAAATCAATGCGTTAGCCAGCAAACTTTGATAAGCAACCAGAAATAACTACTGATTTTATGATGAATTAAAATAGCTAAACTTAGATGTCTTTTAGTTTGTTCAATCAATTAGACCATGCCCATTTCAAACGCAACTTTTTTTATTTTACATAAGTTAAGAATATTTGGGCAAGTTAGATGGCTAACTCCTTGATCCTGCTTTGTAGTATACCCTCAGGTCTTAATATAACACTAGTTAGCCTACCTCTGAGGTGCAGTGGAGGCAGGCTGCTGGCTGTAGCCAGCGTAGGCAGACTGGGCTGCATAGCCTGGCTGGGATGCATAGGTTGGCTGAGAGGCAGCGGGAGCAGCAGCAGCAGCGCTCTCATATCCACTGGCTCCATAGCCCGCGGCGGGCTGGGAGTAGCCATGGGCACTGGGCTGGGCAGCAGGGTACCCAGCTGTGGACAAAGAGGAGATAGTTTAACTAAAACCAAAATGCTTTAGATCGATAATTCCAGGTACACACCGTTGGGATTTTAGACCAGAGGCTGAACTACCCAAATGAATGAAGCAATCTGTTGCTTATTTGGATCACTCTATACTCAGGACTTCAAAAACAAAAGTGCCCGTGAGGCAAACTGACAAAGAATATTATGGCACAGAAGAATACCATTGTTTGATTAAGAGTATTAGAATAAGTGTTAGATAATAATATTATGAAGGGACTATCGTCTTGTATCACTAACATGTCTGTCACAATCATGATTCAGGATGAGTACATACAATGTCAAAGAAATCTAGCATGTCCAGGGTTCATCTAGTCTACTCACAATACTATAGTCTACTACATATGATTCTAAATACAGTATATTATATGGATCACTCCATCAAGGCATTGAAGACTTAGCCTAAATGCCATGAAATGGATGGAGATGCATGAAAGGGAATCTGTGTCAAACCTGTTTTACTCCCAGCTGGAACGTGATAGCAATAGAGGAGAAAATGTTCACATTACATGAGGTCAATGGTTAGAGGCATTTGATGGACAATTCTCACTCCCGTCCCCCAAAAAAATACAGTTGACCAAACATTTTGGTCTCTCTGGAACTGACCTGATGCTGGTTGCCCATAGGAGGAACCATACTGCTGCTGTGTATAGCCGCCAGCAGAGGGTGCTGCCTGAGGGTAACCAGTCTCAGCTGCAGCTGGTTGGGCATAGGACCCATATGCTTGCTGGCTATAACCCTGCTGAAATAGAAAAGGCCATAAGCTATTAGTCTATAAAATAATAAGTCTGCTTTCCCAAGGTACAAGTTTTCCTGCGCTTTAGATCAAGCTGTATGAAAACATGTCATGAGATCTGGGCATAATGTGGGTCAGTGACCATTATTCCAGTTTGAATAATTTATAAATGACTTCTAATAAAACTCACCTGGGCAGACTGTCCATAGGCCTGTGAGGGCTGAGCAGCATAGGATCCATACCTGCAGGGACACAAGATCATTCAGTACCCATCTCTGATGTTGGTGTCTTAATAAATCATAATGAATTTACCTAATTACACAAAACACCCATCCCACTGCATTGATTTGAATAGTCATATCCTGGTAGCACAATACCCATGTAGAAAGACTTACCCCTGCTGGGCACTGGCCTGGTTGTAGGAACTGTAATCTTTAAAAGAAAATAACAAAATAAATGACAAGCCTAGGCCTAACTTTCAGCAACAGTCCTAGTATCAAATTCAGTTTGGGACTCGTGAGATGGAACTGCTCGACAATAATATTGTGTAAACATTTTTCATTGCCAACAACGGCACACAATGGAAAGTATTTCAAATTCAACGGACCTTGAAAATAGGCAAAGCACAACTGCTATTCCCTCTATGCAAGGTCCGACTAGAGGCCGTTTGCCGGCGTTGTGTAGTGGAGGACATCCCGCCTTTGCTTGTATAACTTCGGTAGCTAACGTTAGCAAACTTTTGTTTTTTTAAAACTAGCCACACGTTTCAATTGGCAGACAAAGAAACGACGTGCGGCTAGATTAGCAAGGCCGCATGACCAACGGAATTGCATACGCACAGGCACGAATTAACAAAGCAGATAAACGTGTGTGGTGAATTTGTTCCCTTCGCCCGGCATCGTGGCTAGTTAGGGCCTACTGCCCTAGATTCTACCTAAGCTAGCTACAGTAGTAAACTGGTCAATTCACCAAACTGGTCAATTCGGCTGGCTAACTACTAACGTTAGCTAGCTTAGTAGCTAGCTACCGACTAGTGTACAGATTTAAACGTTCGCATTAGATTTCAATGTTGGATAATACAATTGATGTAACTATGCAGAATTACATACAACTTTCTTTCGATATGCAACAATAAGTAATGCATTTGTGCAAAATTAGAAAATAAAAGACTGTTAACGAAACCCACCAGGAGCTGACGCCATCTTCGTTTATTCGTTTAGTCAGATAATGGCGCATGCGCGTAAAAGTAGACGAGCCTCTCTGGCAAAGATGTTCGGTAAGCGCTATCCTGGATACTACGGATGTCCCTACCCTAAACCCTAATCTTAACAATAACCCTTACCTAACCTTAACCGTTACTTTAAAAACGCACTATGTGGTTGCTAAAATTCTATTAGTTCGCCCTCAACGTGATCAAGACAAAGGAGATGATCGTGGATTGCATCACTACAGTTCCTGGTTCGAATCCAGGCTGAATCGCATCCGGCCGTGATTGGGAGTCCCATAGGGCGGCCCACAATTGGCCCAGCATCATCCAGGTTTGGTCGGGGTATGCCATCATTGTAAATAAGAATTTGTTCTTAACTGACTTGCCTAGTTAAATAAAGGTAACATTTTAAAAAAAGAGGGCCAAGCATTTCCCCATTCTCATTGATGGGGCTGTAGTGGAGCAGGTTGAGAGCTTCAAGTTCCTTGGTGTCTACATCACCAACAAATTGTCATGGTCCAAACACACTAAGACAGTCGTGAAGAGGGCACGACAAAGCCTATTTCCCCTCAGGAGACTGAAAAGATTTGGCATGGGTCCTCAGATCCTCAAAAGGTTCTACAGCTGCGCCATTGGGAGCATTGTGACTGGTTGCATCACTGCCTGGTATGGCAACTGCTCGGCCTCCGACCGCAAGGCACTACATCCCAGTACATCACTGGGGCCAAGCTTCCTGCCATCAAGGACCTCTATACCAGGGGGTGTCAGAGGAAGGCACTAAAAATTGCCAAAGACTCCAGTCACCCTAGTCATAGACTGTTCCCTCTGCTACCGCATGGCAAGTGGTACCAGAGTCTAGGTCCAAAAGGCTTCTTACAGCTTTTACCCCCAAGCCATAAGACACCTGAACAGCTAATCAAAGGGCTACCCAGACCGCTCTTTTACGCTGCTGCTACTCTCTGTTTATTATCTGTGCATAGTCACTTTAACTCTACCTACATGTACATATTACCTCAATTACCTTGACTAACCGGTGCCCCCGCACATTGACTCTGTACCTGTTATTTTACTGCTGCTGTTTAATTATTTGTTACTTTTATTTTCTATTTTTTACTTAACTTTACTTTTACTCATTTAAATTCAAACTTTAAAAAAAAATGTTTTAATTTAAATTGTACCTTTATTTAACTAGGCAAGTCAGTTAACTAGGCAAGTCAGCTTTGTCGTGCCCTCTTCACGACTGTCTTAGTGTGTATGGACCATGATAATTTGTTGGTGATGTGGACACCAAGGAACTTGAAGCTCTCAACCTGCTCCATTTCAGCCCCGTCGATGAGTATGGGGGCGTGCTCGGTCCTCCTTTTCCCGTAGTCCACAATCATCTCTTTTGTCTTGATCACGTTGTGGAAGAGGTTGTTGTCCTGGCACCACACGGCCAGGTCTCTGACCTCCTCCCTATAGGCTGTCTCATCGTTGTTGGTGATCAGGCCTACCACTGTTGTGTCATCGGCAAACTTGATGATGGTGTTGGAGTCGTGCCTGGCCATGCAGTCATGAGTGAACAGAGAGTACAGGAGGGGACTGAGCATGCACCCCTGAGGGGCCCCCGTGTTGAGGATCAGCGTGATGGATGTGTTGTTACCTACCCTTACCACCCTAGGGGAGGCCCGTCAGGAAGTCCAGGATCCAGTTGCAGAGGGAGGTGTTTAGTCCCAGGGTCCTTAACTGAGTGATGAGCTTTGAGGGCACTATGGAGTTGAACGTTGAGCTGTAGTCAATGAATAGCATTCTCACATAGGTTTTCCTTTTGTCCAGGTGGGAAAGGGCAGTTTTGAGTGCAATAGAGATTGCATCATCTGTGGATCTGTTGGGGCAGTATGCAAATTGGAATGGGTCTAGGGTTTCTGGGATAATGGTGTTGATGTGAGCCATGACCAGCCTTTCACAGCACTTCATTGCTACAGACGTGAGTGCTACGGGTCGGTAGTCATTTAGGGAGGTTACCTTTGTGTTCTTGGGCACAGGGACTATGGTGGTCTGCTTGAAACATGTTGATATTACAGACTCAGTCAGGGAGAGGTTGAAAATATCAGTGAAGACACTTGCCAGTTGGTCAGCGCATGCTCGGAGTACAGGTCCTGGTAATCCGTCTGACCCTGCGGCCTTGTGAATGTTGACCTGTTTAAAGGTCTTACTCATATCGGCTTTGGAGAGCGTGATCACACAGTCATCTGCAACAGCTGATGCTCTCATGCATGTTTCAGTGTTACTTGCCTCGAAGCGAGCATATAAGTAATTTAGCTCATCTGGTAAGCTCATGTCACTGGGCAGCTCGCAGCAGGGAAGCCCTTTGTAGTCTGTAATAGTTTTCAAGCCCTGCCACATCCGAAGAGCGTCGGAGCCGGTGTAGTACAATTCAATCTTAGTCCTATTTTGACGCTTTGCCTGTTTGATGGTTCATCGGAGAGCACAGTGGGATTTCTTATAAGCTTCAGGGTTAGAGTCCCGCTCCTCTAAAGCGGCAGCTCTACCCTTTAGCTCAGTGAGGATGTTGCCTGTAATCCATGGCTTCTGACTAATGTGTACCCCCGCACATTGATTAATGTGTACCCCCTGTATATAGCCTCGTTATTGTTATTTTATATTTACCTTTAAAAAAATGTTTACTTCAGTTTATTTCGTAAATATTTTCTTAACTCTTATTTTTCTTAAAACGTTATTGTTGGTTAAGGGCTTGTCAGTAAGCATTTCACAGTAAGGTCTACACCTGTTGTATTTGGCGCATATGACCAATACAAATTTCAGTTTGTGTGTGAAAATAAGCAAGTGTAGTGTAGAGAATCATTGTACCATCTAAATCACAGGAAGTTGGTGGCACCTTATTTTGGAAGGACGGGCTAGTGGTAATGGCTGGAGCGGAATCGGTGGAATGGTATCAAATACATCAAACACAAGGTTTGATGCCATTACATTCGCTCTGTTCCAGACATTATTAAAAGCCATCCTCCCCTCAGCAGCCTCTATAGATCTAAACCCAGGTGAAATATATTTTCCATATTCAAAGTATTGTATTTTCAGTTGTTTGAAGCTGGTGTACAAAACGGAAAGTAAAAAGACAATAAAACTACACTTTTCTGCATAATGCTGCGTTCAAAACAACTGATAAAAAATGTTTTAATACATAATTTAAGTTTATGTATTTTGGTGGAACATTAAGAATCATCATGTATCATTATGATCACACTTTATTATAATTATATGATATAGCCTATATGTAATTATATAGCCTTTAAATAAAACAAAATTAACTTAATCTGGGCCTATCAGCTCAACATTCTCAATAATACACTCTAATGGACATTTAGTAGAATGAAACCAGAAACACCTTACCCCTCAACAATTTCAATGACTGTTTTATTGTCACCAGAGTCAAATACAACAAAATAAACCTTTTTAGTCGTCATACACATGTATGGTTATGAACCAAAATAAAATAAAATCTAAATGTAATTGTCACATGCGCCGAATACAACAGGTGTAGACCTTACTGTGAAATGTTTACTTACAAGCCCTTAACCAACAATGCAGTTTTAAGAAAAATAAGAGTTAAGAAAATATTTACTAAATAAACTAGTAAAACCTTCAAATACAAAAAAGTAACAAATTAAAATAACAATAATGACGCTATATACAGGGGGTAACGGTACTTAGTCAATGTGCGGGGGTACAAGTTAGGAATATAGCTAGCTAGGATTTCTTTATGTTGGCGAGATAATATGTTGGTGAGTAAAATGTAGCTGTGCTAGCTTTTTCTAGCAAGCTAGCTGATAGCAGATTTTAGGAATATGAAATAATTTTTTTTATCCTATTTAGAAAATGGATTTCTGTTAGGAGAACATTTATTTAATAATTCCCCAAAATATTTTTTCTGCATTAAAATGGTCCAGAGGAGTGTCCCAGTTTGACAGTAACGTTAGGCAATTGGCATACTGGGACACTCTCAAAATGTCAATATTGTAAAAAGGTGAGAGTAGTAAGAAAACCACTTACAGTCATTTTGATTTACAATTACATCCCATTACAAATATATTGTAATGATGCACTGAATATCCTTTCTTCGTTTTGTATAACCTTAACATTATTTACCTCAGTACCCTATTGAGACACGTGTCTTTACACGGGATACCTCGCCCACAGTGATGACGTCACACCAACTGAACCCATTTTTTTTTATCGTATATTTCCTAATAAATATTGTATACCAAACAAATTTAAGGAAGTGCACTTTAAAATTCTACCTATGATATATCCATGTAATTCTATGTTGTCCAAATGTGTGGCTATTGATGATATTTGCGTTTTCTGTTAAAAAGAAAGTGAGAATCTGAGTCACTTGTTCCGCTAATGTAAATTTGTGTCAGAATTTGGGGAAAACCTTGTAGAATACTTATTTACCATTATGAACACTACCCATGTTTTTGACATGAAGGACATAATATGTTACTACTGCAATGATAACAAGACCATTGAAATTATAGTGATTTTTTTTATTCTTGTTGCCAAATACTTTATATATAAACAAACATTTCAGAATTCTATACCAAAATTACACATATTTTTGATTGAATTTAATAATCTTGTTAAGACATTATCCCTCGTGAATAATAACAAGAATAACATCTTCCTGAATCATTATGAGATTTTTCAGCGTGAATACAATTGCACTAGAAATGTTTATTTTTTTATATTTTTATAGATAAAAAAAAACGTTTTAGTATTTTATTGTTAATACCTGTGTTTTGTTTTGTTTGACATGTTTGATGTAGCAATGTAAGTTGTTGATTTTTGTATTATGAAAAAATATAATAATAATAATATCACATACTTCCTTACTAACATACAGGCATTGATTGGTGGTTGTGTTATTGTAAATCAAATCAAATCAAATTTATTTATATAGCCCTTCGTACATCAGCTGAAATCTCAAAGTGCTGTACAGAAACCCAGCCTAAAACCCCAAACAGCAAGCAATGCATGTGAAAGAAGCACGGTGGCTGGGAAAAACTCCCTAGGAAAAACTCCTGAGAAAGGCCAAAAACCTAGGAAGAAACCTAGAGAGGAACCAGGCTATGAGGGGTGGCCAGTCCTCTTCTGGCTGTGCCGGGTGGATATTATAACAGAACATGGTCAAGATGTTAAAATGTTCGTAAATGACCAGCATGGTCAAATAATAATAATCATAGTAATTGTCGAGGGTGCAACAAGCACGTCCGGTGAACAGGTCAGGGTTCCGTAGCCGCAGGCAGAACAGTTGAAACTGGAGCAGCAGCATGGCCAGGTGGACTGGGGACAGCAAGGAGTCATCATGCCAGGTAGTCCTAGGGCTCAGGTCCTCCGAGAGAAAGAAAGAAAGAAAGAAAGAGAGAATTAGAGAGAGCATATTTACATTCACACAGGACACTGGATAAGACAAGAGAATACTCCAGATGTAACAGACTGACCCTAGCCCCCCGACACATAAACTACTGCAGCATAAATACTGGAGGCTGAGACAGGAGGGATCAGAAGACACTGTGGCCCCATCCGATGATACCCCCGGACAGGGCCAAACAGGCAGGATATAACCCCACCCACTTTGCCAAAGCACAGCCCCCACACCACTAGAGGGATATCTACAACCACCAACTTACCGTCCGAAGACAAGGCCGAGTATAGCCCACAAAGATGTCTGCCACGGCACAACCCAAGGGGGGGGCGCCAACCCAGACAGGAAGACCACGTCAGTGGCTCAACCTACTCAAGTGACGCACCCCTCCCATGGACGGCATGGAAGAACACCAGTAAGTCAGTGACTCAGCCCCTGTAAAAGGGTTAGAGGCAGAGAATCCCAGTGGGAAGAGGGGAACCGACAAGACAGAGACAGCAAGGGCGGTTCGTTGCTCCAGCCTTTCCGTTCACCTTCACACTCCTGGGCCAGACTATACTTAATCATAGGACCTACTGAAGAGATAAGTCTTCAGTAAAGACTTAAAGGTTGAGACTGAGTCTGCGTCTCTCACATGGGTAGGCAGACCATTCCATAAAAATGGAGCTCTATAGGAGAAAGCCCTACCTCCAGCCGTTTGCTTAGAAATTCTAGGGACAATTAGGAGGCCTGCGTCTTGTGACCGTAGCGTACGTGTAGGTATGTACGGCAGGACCAAATCGGAAAGATAGGTAGGAGCAAGCCCATGTAATGCTTTGTAGGTTAGCAGTAAAACCTTGAAATCAGCCCTTGCCTTAACAGGAAGCCAGTGTAGGGAAGCTAGCACTGGAGTAATATGATCAAATTTTTTGGTTCTAGTCAGGATTCTAGCAGCCGTATTTAGCACTAACTGAAGTTTGTTTAGTGCTTTATCCGGGTAGCCGGAAAGTAGAGCATTGCAGTAGTCGAGCCTAGAAGTAACAAAAGCATGGATTAATTTTTCTGCGTCATTTTTGGACAGAAAGTTTCTGATTTTTGCAATGTTACGTAGATGGAAAAAAGCTGTCCTTGAAGCAGTCTTGATATGTTCTTCAAAAGAGAGATCAGGGTCCAGAGTAACGCCGAGGTCCTTCACAGTTTTATTTGAGACGACTGTACAACCATCCAGATTAATTGTCAGATTCAACAGAAGATCTCTTTGTTTCTTGGGACCTAGGACAAGCATCTCTGTTTTGTCCGAGTTTAAAAGTAGAAAATTTGCAGCCATCCACTTCCTTATGTCTGAAACACAGGCTTCTAGCGAGGGCAATTTTGGGGCTTCACCATGTTTCATTGAAATGTACAGCTGTGTGTCGTCCGCATAGCAGTGAAATTTAACATTATGTTTTCGAATGACATCCCCAAGAGGTAAAATATATAGTGAAAACAATAGTGGTCCTAGAACGGAACCTTGAGGAACACCGAAATTTACAATTGATTTGTCAGAGGACGAACCATTCACAGAGACAAACTGATATCTTTCCGACAGATAAGATCTAAACCAGGCCAGAACTTGTCCATGTAGACCAATTTGGGTTTCCAATCTCTCCAAAAGAATGTGGTGATCGATGGTATCAAAAGCGGCACTAAGATCTAGGAGCACGAGGATTGTACACATTCAAAGATATCTATTACAAAGCTTAAGTGTCCCTCTTAACCAATACTCACCCTACATTTTGTTCTATGCTATAATCTTTATCAGCAAACGTCACTTTTTGTGAATTGTGGAACGATTTTTTTGTTTAAAAAAATGCACATAAAGGCTTCATAATTCAGAAAGGTAATGTTAACTGACTGATATTATCTCATAGAACAAAACGTATAAGATATCCTAAGCCTGTGTTAACCTCAGACCTTATTTTCGGCGTTTATGCCAAAACCCTACTTTGCAACCCAACCCATTCTTTCCCAGTTAATTTTCCCCATAGGAATGACTGAACGAATCGGAGGTAACACATTTTCGGTTTTTAAGACCGACTAGAAGGTTTTCACTAGGTTTTCACTAGTTACCACAGCTACAAAGTAAAATTGGTCTATATCTAAAACATTAATGAAAACAAAATCTTTTTTTGCCTTAATTTAAGGTTAGGCATACGTTTAGCAGTGTGGTTAGGGCTTGGTTTGACATCTGATTTTAATCAAATACATTGTAGAAATAAGGGGGGTATGAATTTGTGGCTGTGGTAATCCACTGAGATATGGTTCAATCTGTGTCTCTGGCATACACCATATTTCAGTGGGGACCAACACATTTACAAAAATCAGGGTGCAGAAACATTTTATGAATCAAATAATTACAGAAACACCCCAAAAATATTTTCCGTATGTTGTCAATGATAATAACTCGATTTACTATGAGGTTTTACGTCAAGGTAGTCGTGAATGAACTCGTCCAAGAACGTAAACAGGAAGTGTTGATACGTTGCAAAGTGGCACATTTTCTATCGGCTAAGGAAATACTTGAGTGTTCATGATTTATGAATTTTAACACGAAAAACTAAATGTCATTGAACTAACTGACACTTATTGTACATCTTTCGACCCTTGGACGAGTAGGAATCCTCTCGCTGCTATCATGCTCGCTTTCTGATACGTCGTGTAATCTTATTTTGAATATTGTCAGTCAGTTAATGAAGCGAATATTGTCAGTTATAAAGCGAAGATGGCGTTGTCATATTTAGAAATATTCAAGTCAAATATGTGCCATTGTCTTTATTGGCCATAAAACATATTAGAACTTCGTAGCATGAGCTGTGTGTCCTGAATATCGTTTGAATGGGGAAACTGTTTGATTAGAGAGCTTACTACAGTGCTTTTACGACAAGCACTTGTAAGTCAGCTACAATGGTTGACCGTATTTGCGCAATATGGTTTTGGTTTGGCTCGAATCGTCCGGGATTCTTTCTTGGAACAACGTTTCTGTTAACTCTGATGGTGCTGATGTGGCTTGGTGGTATTCCAGCCAGTCTGAGTTTAGGCCCAGGTGGACAGTACCCAGGGTGCCGAGGTAGGTAATCTGCCAGACACACCTAGAGTAAAGCAGGTATGGAATTTGATTTGTTACCCCTGAATAGAAAATAGAAAGTAATCTTCCCTCTCTCACACACAGATCTGTCACTCTATGCCTTTAGTCATGAGGAGCTGTCCTCTCTTCTCTACAACGCAATTCTCCTGCTGTTGCTTGGACCATGCCAGGAGCGACGCTGGGGCACAGTGGCTTTCCTTGCCCTCTCACTCCTGTCCATAGCTCTCCTGCCTCCACTGTATGCCATCCTACTCTTCATCAGTGGGGATGAGGCTAGTCGTGTTTGTGGTTCCTCTGCCACCCAACTGGCTCTGTTTACAGCCCAGTGTCGTCAGGTGACCCAGAGGAAGCTGCTCAGATGTGTACCAGTTTGGTTCCTGCCCTGGCTTCTCTTACTCCTCAATCTGGTGTTGCTTCCAAGCACACCGGGTTTGCTCCACTTCTGTGCCATACTGATAGGACACAACTGTATCCTTCTCTGCCAAAAAATACAACAAATTATTGGAAAGTGTTTTTGTCCCCATTGTCTCTGCCATATCTTTTACATTCTGTGATTATGTACCTTAACTTTGTTTAAAGATCGTCCATCCTTTATTGGGGTTTTGCAGAAAATAGAGAATATTGGGATTTTCAACTTCCTCCCTGATTGGGCCTATGTTCCTTACTACTCCAGGCTAAGGCTTCCCACCTATAACACCTCACAGAGGTGAGAACAACTCATAAGATACAGTAGCTTGTTGAAGTCTGATTTACTACTACCTATCCTGGGAATGGAGTTGGTGGCATGAGTGAGATTAGAGAATTTAATAGTCACATGTACAGGGTTGCAGGGTTGTACAGTGAATGCAGGACAAAGTGAAATAAAACAATGATACTTTGTTGTTTATTACAGATCTGGGCCATTCCCTCAGGTAGCTCCCTCTAACAGAACCCCCATGGAGGACTTTCCGCCCGTGAACCCACAGCCTTGGTTAGCGTCTGTTCCTCATTGGCTGCTGGACGGGTCTGCAGCAGTGTCAGAGGCCCAGTTATTGGAGGAGCAGATGCTGAGGGCGGGGATATTGGCCTCCTTACAGGATGCTCCTGAGGAACCAGGGACCAAAGTTGAGGTGCCAAAGTCCTCAGTGTCCTTTCTGAGGTCAGTCAGGTTTACAAGGGCATTTACTAGTATAGAAGAGCATATTTGTGGCAGCCTATACACTGAGTGTACAAAACATTAGGAAGCCTTTTGCCCACAGAACAGCTTCAATTTGTCAGGGCATGGACTCTACAAGGTGTTGGAAGCATTCCACAGGGATGCTGGCCTATGTTGACTCCAATGCTTCACACAGTTGTGTCAAGTTGGCTGGATGACCATTCTTGATACACACGGGAAACTGTTGAGTGTGAAAAACGTGTGTTACAGTTCTCCACTCGAGAGGCCTAAAGAACAATGTTTTGTACACTCAGTGTATGTACTGTCTTTTTTTAAGAATCATTTTTGTAATTTGTCATATAATGCTTAACTTTGATTCCGGCCAAAAGCAAGCTGTGATCAAATATATCATCAAAGAAAATACTTTCTGAGCAAAACATACAGTACCAGTCTAAAGTTTGGACACACCTACTCATTCAAGGGTTTTTCTTTATTTTTTACTATTTTCTACAGAAATAATAGTGAAGACATTAAAACTATGAAATAACACATGGAATCATGTAGTAACCAAAAAAGTTTAAAACATATATATTTTATATTTCAGATTCTTCAAAGTACAGTGGGGGGGAAAAAGTATTTGATCCCCTGCTGATTTTGTATGTTTGCCCACTGACAAAGAAAGGATCAGTCTATAATTTTAATGGTAGGTTTATTTGAACAGTGAGAGACAGAATAACAACAAAAATATCCAGAAAAACGCATGTCAAAAATGTTATAAATTGATTTGCATTTTAATGAGGGAAATAAGTATTTCACCCCTCTGCAAAACATGACTTAGTACATGAAATAGTAAACATAAAGAAAACACACCTACTCATTCCAGGGGTTAACTTTTGACTGGTGCAGTATGTCTTTTTTTAACATTATTTTCCCCTCTCAGGCTTCAGCAACTGGAGAAGATGGGGTTTCCTACAGATAAAGCTGTGGTGGCGCTGGCTGCAACTAGACAGCTAGATGGCGCCATCTCCCTGCTCATTGATGACAGAGTTGGGGAGGAGGCTGTGATGACATCCAAAGGGAAGATCCCCCTGCCACCAAGAAATACCTGAGGCCTGTCAGATCAGCACATGGTGGCCAGCTGGACCTTGGAACAGAAGGTGTGATTTAGCATGATGATATTTGTATTTTCTTGAGTTTTGCTGAGCTGAACTTGTGTTAAAATGTACCCTGTGGGCTAAAAGGAAAAGACGAGTACCCAAATAAATGTCATTATGGAAAAAAACGACAATTGGCCTGTTAAAAAAGCAAAACAATTATTTATTATAAAAACCATCTAGAAGATTATTTTAGCACAATAACACATTAGCAAGCAATATCAAATATGCCCAAAATGGAAAATACATATGTTACGTACTGTATATCAGCATATAAAACAATAAGCTTCTATTTCTTTTTTTAAATAATTCACAAAATTTGTATTATAAGATAAAGAAACAAATTATCAAAGAAGCAGTTTTTTTTTACTGTGACAGGGAAATCAGTCTAAGTATAAGAACGTAATAGTGGTACAAAGTTACACAAAAATGTATTCAAGTTGCATCAACAGGTCCTGTACTACCGTGTGGTGTGTATGCGTAGGACTGAAGCTGCTGTAGGAGAAAGATACACGTGTCCCATGAGTGGGGGTTCTTAGAGATGTCATTGCTTTAGCTTATGGGTTTAAAATAAGTGAACTACTGCCAGTTTATGCAGGAGCTGCAGTTTGGGGTTTGAAATAAATGCAGGAATTTGATCACATATCAGTTTTGGTAAAGGAGATACTTAACTATATGGGTATGAGTTTTGTATTCCAGCACTGCTGTTGAGAACAAATATTGTTTAAGAATGTAGAAACAGGTAGCACATAACTGCATTTTTTTTGTGCACCAACAAATCTACAATAAAATGTGAATAAAATAAATACAATTCAATCTCTTGTTGGATTTGTTTGATTTAAAGGGGTGGTTATCAGACACCAAGACAAATACTGTACACTGATAAGCAATGCTTTCCATAACGTGGTACTACTAACTGACATCTCAATAGGAAAGGTGTGTCATGTCTTCATCTTTATAGTGCACTACATAGCAAGGAGTAACAACACAATATTATAGAAACAAAACAAAAGGAATATAAGAGGAGTTTTTTTGAGTACGTGTGCCTTGCAGTCTATACATGCTCAATATATTTAAATAAGTAAACCTCAGATTCCCAACATTGTTAGTCTAAACAAATTCTCAGAGCCAGTCTTTTCTTTTAAACTTAATTCCTCCTTTAATTTACCACAATTTTTACTATCCTGCAATGACCCTTATAGTCCAGAATTGTTTTCAGATGATTGAGCACCATTGAACATATCAAGCTTTTTAATGTTTGCATGTTTTCCAGGGGCCTATAGGATATTTTCTTGAAATATTTCCTAGCTGTAGCCACAGGGATGGGACACGGGGATCAGGAATGAGACACAGGGGGAACAGGAATGGGACACAGGGGGAGCCATGGGTCTACGGGGAGGTGTATGTTGGGGTAAAGGTGGCTGGTACTGGTTCCCAATGGAGGTGGGCAGACTCCGGAGCACCAGTGGAGCTTCCCTGAGGTGTCCCCCACCTTTCGTCTGATGGTACAGCCCACAGAGGGTATCAGATAAGGTCTGGATCAGTAGAGTGCCAGAGAGACCTAAGGGAGGGGGTAGTTAAACCCAGCCTGTGATCCTCAGCGATGCAGCAGGGAACAATGCTACTTCCCCTGAACGTTGGTGTCTGAGGACAGAGGAGGGGAGACGAGCCGATAGGGTTCGGCCCCTGCTCGCTTATCCCTGTAGAAAGCACCTGGGGACGCAGTCCCAAATTGACCATCTCCAGACCCTAGATCAGGCTCTGTTGAAGAAACAAAGAGTTGGGGCCATGCTACCCTATGCATACATATATGAGACATAAATATAAAATAGTTAGTTAATAGAGCACATTATTACATATGATAAAGCATTTAAACTCAGCAAAAAAGAAATGTCCTATCACTGTCAACTGCGTTTATTTTCATCAAACTTAACATGTATAAATATTTGTATGAACATAACATTCAACAACTGAGACATAAACTGAACAAGTTCCACAGACATGTGACTAACAGAAATGGAATAATGTGTCCCTGAACAAAGGGAGGGTCAAAATCAAAAGTAACAGTCAGTATCTGGTGTGGCCACCATCTGCATTAAGTACTGCAGTGCATCTCCTCCTCATGGACTGCACCAGATTTGCCAGTTCTTGCTGTGAGATGTTACCCCACTCTTCCACCAAGGCACCTGTAAGTTCCCGGACATTTCTGGAGGGAATGGCCCTAGCCCTCACCCTCCGATCCAACAGGTCCCAGACGTGCTCAATGGGATTGAGATCCAGGCTCTTCACTGGCCATGACAGAACACTGACATTCCTGTCTTGCAGGAAATCATGCACAGAACGAGCAGTATGGCTGGTAGCATTGTCATGCTGGAGGGTCATGTCAGGATGAACCTGTAGGAAGGGTACCACATGAGGGAGGAGGATGTCTTATGCACAGCGTTGAGATTGCCTGCAAAGACAACAAGCTCAGTCCGATGATGCTGTAACACACTGCCCCAGACCATGATAGACCCTCCACGTCCAAATCGATCCCGCTCGAGTACAGGCCTCAGTGTAACGCTCATTCCTTCAACGATAAATGCGAATCCGACCATCACCCCTGGTGAGACAAAACAGCGACTCGTCAGTGAAGAGCACTTTTGCCACTCCTGTCTGGTCCAGCGATGGTGGGTTTATGCCCATAGGCGTCGTTGTTGCCAGTGATGTCTGGTGAGGACCTGCCTTACAACAGGCCTACCAGCCCTCAATCCAGCCTCTCTCAGCCTATTGCGGACAGTCTGAGCACTGATGGAGGGATTGTGCATTCCTGGTGTAACTCAGGCAGTTGTTGTTTCCATCCTGTACCTGTCCCGCAGGTGTGATGTTCTGATGTACCTATTCTGTGTAGGTGTTGTTACATGTGGTCTGCCACTGCGAGGACGATCAGCTGTCCGTCCTGTCTCCCTGTAGCGCTGTCTTAGTGCGTCTCACAGTATGGACATTGACATTTATTGCCCTGGCCACATCTGCAGTCCTCATGACTCCTTGCAGCATGCCTAAGGCACATTCATGCAGATGAGCTGGGACCCCGGGCATCTTTCTTTTGGTGTTTTTCCAGAGTCAGTATAAAGGCCTCTTTAGTGTCCTACATTTTCATGACTGTGACCTTAATTGCATACCGCCTGTAAGCTGTTAGTGTCTTAACGACCGTTCCACAGGTGCATGTTCATTAATTGTTTATGGTTCATTGAACAAGCATGGGAAACATTGTTTAAACCCTTTACAATGAAGATCTGTGAAGTTATTTGGATTTTTACGAATTATCTTTGAAGGACAGGGTCCTGAAAAAGGGACGTTTCTTTTTTTGCTGGGTTTATATGATGTTGCCGTACAGTGCATTCGGAAAGTATTGACACCTTGACTTTTTACACATTTTGTTACATTATAGCCTTATTTTAAAATTGATTAAATACATTTTTTCCTCAAGCTACACAAGATACCCCATAATGACAAAGCGAAAATAGGTTTAGACATTTTTGCAAATGTATAAAACATAAATACCTTATTTACATACATTTTGCTATGAAATTGAGCTCAGGTGCATCCTGTTTCCATTGATTATCCTTGATGTTTCTACAACTTGATTGGAGTCCACCTGTGGTAAATTCAATTGATTGGACATGATTTGGAAAGGAACACACCTGTCTATATAAGGTCCCACAGTTGACAGTGCATGTCAGAGCAAAAACCAAGCCATGAGGTTGAAGGACTTGTTCGTAGAGCTCTAAGACAGGATTGTGTCGAGTCACAGATCTGGGGATGGTTACCGAAAAATTTCTGCAGCATTGAAGGTCCCCAAGAACACAGTGGCCTCCATCATTCTTAAATGGAAGAAGTTTGGAACCACCAAGACTCTTCCTAGAGCTGGCCGCCCGGGCCAAACTGAGCAATCAAGGAGAAGGGCCTTGGTCAGGGAGGTGACAAAGAACCGGTGGTCACTCTGACAGAGCTCCAGAGTTCCTCTGTGGAGATGGGAGAACCTTCCAGAAGGACAACCATCTCTGCAGTACTCCACTAATCAGGCCTTTATGGTAGACTGGCCAGATGGAAGCCACTCCTCAGTAAAAGGCACATGACAGCCCACTTGGAGTTTGCCAAAAGGCACCTAAAGACTCTCAGTCCATGAGAAAAAAGATTCTCTGGTCTGATGAAACCAAGATTGAACTCTTTTGCCTGAATGCCAAGCGTCATGCCTGGAGGAAAACTGGCACCAACCCTACGCTGAAGCATGGTGGTGGCAGCATCATGCTGTGGGGATGTTTTTCAGCGGCAGGGACGGGGAGACTAGTCAGGGTCGAGGGAAAGATGAACGGAGCAAAGTACAGAGAGATCCTTGATCAAAACCTGCTCCAGAGCACTCAGGACCTCATACCGGGGCGAAGGTTCACCTTCCAACAGGACAATGACCCTAAGCATGCAGCCAAGACAACGCAGGAGTGGCTTCGGGACAAGTCTCTGAATGCCCTTGGGTGGCCCAGCCAGTGCTCAATCGAACATCTCTGGAGAGACCTGAAAATAGCTGTGCAGCGACGCTCCCAATCCAACCTGACAGAGCTTGAAAGGATCTACAGAGAAGAATGGGAGAAACTCCCCAAATGCAGGTGTGCCAAGCTTGTAGTGTCATACCCAAGACGACTCGAGCAGGTAATCACTGCCAAAGGTGCTTCAACAAAGTACTGAGAAAAGGGTCTGAATACTTATGTAAATGTAATATTTCTGTTTTTTATTTTTAATACATTTGCAAACATTTCTAAAAACCCGTTTTTGCTTTGTCATTATGAGGTATGGGTGTAGATTGATGAGGATTTGTTTTTACATTTTAGAGTAAAGCTGTAATGTAACAACAGTTTGAAAAAGTCAAGGTGTCTGAATAATTTCAGAATGCACTGTATCCATCATTATGATGTGCCTAACTATGAAAGTGATCTAGACAAGTCTAAGTCTTTGAGTTACATCAGCTATTTAGTGAATTAATACGATTGTACTAGTAGGTGCCTACTAATGTGAGTCCAGTTACACAAACAACTCTTAAATCAAAACAGACATAAAATATATATTTTTCATATGGTCCTTGTATGCCTAATGCAGTAGATAATGTACTAGTGTGACCTGGGGGTGAGGATGGTTACCAGCGTTACCTGGCCAGATGATAGCCTCCAGCAGTGTCACCCTGCGAGCCAGAAGCTCCAGGTCTGCCTGCAAGTCTTGGAACATCTTCAAACTAATGTCCTATCAGAGAACAGTGACAAGGGGACTGGGTGAGGGGTGGGGAGTGGACACACCAGGCCTGGTCCTGGGGCTGTCTGCCTCTGGCCATACCCACTGTCCCACGGCTCAGGAGTGGAGGAGGGTGGGGTGACACCCAGCCTCGTCTGACCCCTGCCTAAAGCTGACCCTGCTGCCTCAGGCCTCCTACTCACCATGAATACCGATCATAGTCTCGAGGATTAAAACCCTCTCAGCTAAGATCTTCAGCGCTTCTCTGATCTGATGTATCCCGTCCCCCTGTGAAGATAGATATAGCCGTCAAGGTAAGGAGCACAAGCCAAACAAATTGCTCGCCAAGGTGCAAGTCATTTTCTCTCTGTTCAACTAATACAGTAGTTAGAAGGTTAAAACCAGTCCACGTACCCACCCCGCACCCTTTACAGATGTAGGATCTTAATTTGTGTAACGTGTACGCTACTAATCGGGAAGCAAGTACCGGGAGTGAATTTAATAAATAAACGGACATGGAACAAAACAAGAAACACGAGTAGCGTACAGACATGAAACACTGAAACAGAAACGATAACGCCTGGGGAAAGAACCCAAGGGAGTTACAGATATAGGGAAGGTAATCAGGGAGGTGATGGAGTCCAGGTGAGTCTCATGAGGCGCAGGTGCGCGTAACGACGGTGGCAGGTATGCGTAATAATGAATAAACTGGCGACAATGAGTGCCAGAGGGGGGGAGCGGTAGTAGACGTGACAGTACCCCCTCCCTAACGCGCGGCACCAGGCGCAGGACGCCGACCAGAGGGATGGTCCCGAGGACCAGGCGCGTGAACCTGTAGAGCCGGCTGAGGCATGGGAGCCTGACGAGCCAACCTAGGTTTGAGAACCTGTCGAGCCAGCTGAGGCATGGGAGCCTGACGAGCTAGCTGAGGCATCCCCGGTTGCGTCAGCAGCCGCCCTTGGACCCGACGTCACCAGTAAAAAGAAGAAAAAGAAAATCCCTGTTGCTTCCTTTGGCGAGCCGTTATTCTCCAACGAGTACGCTAATAATTGGGAAGCAAGTACCGGGAGTGAATTTAATAAATAAACGAACATGGAACAAAACAAAAAACACGAGTAGCGTACAGACATATAACACAGGAACAGAATCGGTAACGCCTGGGGAAAGAACCCAAGGGAGTTACAGATATAGGGGAGGTGAGGGAGTCCAGGTGAGTCTCATGAGGCGCAGGTGGGCGTAACGATGGTGGCAGGTGTGAGTAATAATGAGTAAACTGACGACAACGAGTGCCAGAGAGGTGGAGCGGGTGTAGACGTGACAATTTAAGACAGTTTGCTACAGCAGTAAAACATGTTCCTGCAGCAACAGGAAATGTGTGAATTATTATGTAAATGAACATTTTTTGTAGTGATTGATACATTTTCCATTAGGGCAAATCAAGTCTGACATTTTAAAGTGGAAATTACAAACTTTAGAAGCCTTTTTAAACCTTGAATACACTATAAGTTTGCATTTCCTGCTGTGCAGGAAGATTCTCAGCCACAAAATAGTGATCAAATTAAGATCCTACATCTGTACCTTATCCCTCCCCTGTATCTCTCTGTCTCCCTTGTTCTCTGGCCATGCTGCCATACCAGGCCAGTCTTTGCCATGCTGTGCAAAATAGCATGCACATCACAGGACATTCCCATGTTGTTGACATAACAAAAGTGGAGGAGACGGTCCAGGGCCTCAGGTTTGACCATGCCATCTGCATTCCTTCTGGACTTAATCAAGATGAGCAGCTATTCAGCCAGACAAGTTTCTGTTGCATTTCAGAGTGATTTTCTAAAACGGTTGAAAATAACCTTCTGAAGTCTCAGTATACTGTATCTACATAACGGTTGTTAGAGCTGAGTTCACAATAGCTGCCCATCCATCACTCACTGTATTAAAACATGCTCACCAAATAAAGCCAGTAAACCTTTACTATTTTTATTGATTCTGTTTAAAATGAGAAACAGATCAATATCTACTTGTCAAGAAAGACCCACTGGCTTTATGAGTCAACTCCTAATTAATAAATATGAAAGATTGAAAAAAAGAAACAGAAAGAAAACAGACAAAAGAGATCATATCAGTGACCGTTGATAAAGAATGCATGCACAATATGACGTTAGTGTGGATGCCTGAGTATTTTTCTCTTGGGTCAAGAAATAAACTGATTAACGAGCAAAGGACAAACCTCTACGGAACAAAAGGCAAGATTTCATTAAGTTATATCAATAAATCATATCAAAGACTAATGTCCAGTGTGTTTGTGTTTGTCCAGTTTGTATGATTCCACAATAACAAGATCGTCTGGGTTGATTGATGAGGAGCAGATGAGAGCTGAAGGGATAACGGGGCTATTGTGAGACCATTGAGGAGATAAGAAATATCTTTATGGTTTGAGATACAATTTAGAGTGACCTTGCCTGGTTCCTTTGTTATTGATGAATTGTTACACTAAGTTAAAGAGTTTACATATGAGTTTGGCAAGCAAGAGATAAATGGCAAACAGTGCAGTAACTAAGGATGGGACCATGCAGCCATGCATTGTGGGACACTGGAGGATAGCTGTATCCACTCACATCTCCAACCCCAGTCCACCCAGCACTAACCCACCACCACTGTTCCCACAATAACTCTACATGGAGTGATTTGGCATATACATTCCACACATACCAACGTTCATTTATACTATGTATAAACAGTATGTGCTGTACACAAGTTGACTTGACATATGACCATGTCATCCTTGGCATCATTTATATCATTGGTAGAAGTGTTTGTAAAAGCATGGCATGACCAAATATTGATCCTCAATACAATGCTGTATTACATGCTACTCAACTGGTTGTTATAGATTCTATTTTCTTTCCCTCAATCAGCAAATTACTTAGTATACGTGATGTAGGAACAGCAGGTGTGTGTGTGTGTGTGTGTGTATATGCCAACGTCAGATGCTCAGAATGTGACTGTGAAAGGTAACCATGGAGACAGTAGCTTGCAGAGGGAGTCAGGCAGCTTTAGGGTCAGACAGGAGTAGGACAGTGTTTTCAACATGGGGCACCCCACAGCACACCCCGAGGACCAAAAAAACACAATAATCACAACATCATAACAGAGCCCACACAAACAACAAAAACCACAATCCCACATGCCGCAAACTGACATACTATGGGTAATTGAGTACTTTTTAAAACAAGTGCAGGATGATTTGCATAACAACACTAATAACAATATAGATAAATGGAAAGTACACTTTATAAGAAAGTAAAATCACAAACATAAATATGTAAATGTGGTGATTGGACATGGATCATAAAAATGACCATGCGGTGACTTGGTTCATAAATCCCTTACATTTATATTGTTCTTGTAAAATGAGATAGAGGCAAAGGAAAATAAGTGATTAGACAGACAGAATAATTGTCTACACAGCATACAGTGGGGAAATTGACTACTTCTCAATGTGTTTTTCTCAATTGCTGGCATCCTCTTTCCTCACATCCTTATCAAACCCCATTGGAGGAGAAGACCCAAGGTTCCTCCCCTCAGACATGCTCCTATGAGTTTTGAGAAGGACGCAAGGATAGAAAACACAAGGAATCAAGGAAAGACATTGGGAAAGGGCCACTATTTCCCCTCCTGGCTCCTGGTCCTATACAGCCCAGTGAGAGTCAGTGAGGCACAGGGTGAGCTACGGCCCCATCTCTGGTGGTCTTACCGGCAGGCCTTTCTGTCCTGGCTCTCCCTTGGCTCCTGCTACTCCCTGTATGGAAACATTGAGTCAAGAGTAATGGCACACTAGTGATAACTAGTTATCACTGGCACGAAAGTTCTGACTATGAGGGGTTGGGTTAAATGCGGAAGACACATTTCAGTTGAATGCATTCAGTTGTACAACTGACTAGGTATCTCCCTTTCCCTTTCTTTTGATGAAAAAGCAGCAGTAAAACCCATTCTCCGAGTTTGTGAGATCACTGGTTTGTATAGTTGACCATGGTGTAATCAGGTGCGACGTGTTGGTTTTTGCCACACTCATCAGGGCCACAGCTAGACAGGAAGTAGGTGGCTTACCGGCTCTCCTCTGAAACCTCTCTCTCCTGGATAACCCAGAGGACCCTAGGAAGCCAGAGGCAAGTTAGAAGGAGTTTTGTCTCTCTATCTAGGTGATGGAAAGAATGGGGAGGAAACATTAGGTGTGGTTTGGCCCTGGCCTGTGCATGGTACTCACTCTCTCCCCACGTTCTCCTTTCGGCCCCACCGGGCCCTGTAACCCGGGGGCACCCGACTTCCCCTGTAGAGAGACAGGAGAAAAGGTTCAAACAGACACATACACATTTGTTAAAGTGTACAGTAAGTGGATCTAATCTCACTCATAAGATTATTATTTCCATTGCACCATTACACACTGCCCACTATAGTCCTAAGGCAAAATCTTACGTTCTGTCCTGCTGGGCCAGGGGGTCCCACGGGGCCTTTGGGGCCTGGAGGACCTGTGTGATGGGATACATAAGGACTGTGAGCATCAACATAATAGGCAGCCTTTAGGTCAGGTTGCCTTTATAGGCCAAGATAGGTTCTTTTCAGACACACAAGGCAAATTGAGAATGAAAAGAGAGACAAAATAAAGGAGGAAAAAATGATGAATTATGGATGAACGATAGGAAAGGGTTTCATGTTACATGTGTGTTGAGGAACAGATGCAGGGTTAAGACAATCAGATTATGCAAAGGTATTTGGACTATGACATAAACCACTATAAAGTAAGTAAAGAAAATATACAGAAATCTCAGATGAATACTAACAACTGTGTCCACATTAAGTCTTTCTATTCCTACCCCCACCATAGGTGTGTATAGAATTACTGGCCTTGGCAAACCATTACAAATATGGACATGCTTGTTATAATGTTATAATGAACACTCTTAAATCTTCCTTGTTTGGTCATGATAGAAGTGATGCTGGATAAGTCTTATCCAAAATCCGATCAATCATAGGAGCTGGCCCAAGCTCACTTCTCTCACAGTTCACTTTAAACATGAGAATGGAAAAGGCTCATCTTGACACATGATTTGATGGAACACTGTTGATGCAAACTGAGGCAAGAGGGACAGGCAAACAACAAATCAATCCAACATTTGAGAGACTGGGAGCAAATCCAACTTCCTCTAAGGAAGTCAGGCATCTCCAGATGAGAGTTGAGGACAGGGGAGTTGTGTTTCAGTGAATCTGACAGAGAATGGAGACTTTTGAGTATTAACCCAAATTAATACTCAATTTAATCACTACACTGGCAAGATAATGAAACCAATATGTTACTGGCTAGTGGCTAGCGACCAGGAGAGAAAAACAGACATACTGACCAGCAGGTCCAGCAGGGCCTTGTGGGCCTTGGACAGGCATCCCTCGTGGGTCAGGAAAGGTGTTGGAGAGGAGCAGCTCCTTGCCCTGACCTGGAATACAGAGGATTCAGTGGTTAATAAAAAGGACAAAAGAGGGCTGAACCACATACCTGAAAATTACCTACAGGGGGCGATGTTCTCACACAAATGTTCAGGCTTCTTTCAGCACCATAAAGTATCAAACCTTTACACTGTCCATCTTTCATAAAGGTAAATGTAATATATATATATATATATGGCTGAATATCATAATTATCATATTGTTTGCACTCATTTGTATGTGTACTTCATGTCCTACAGGTACACATGGTACAGTATTTATTAAGAAAGCCTTGTGTCACCTCCATTGACATTGTGCTGACAGAGCACTTCTGAGCTGACCTATATCTATCTGTAGGGAAAGAGAGAGGGAGAGGGGTAGGACATGTCCAGTGATAGGTGGAAGTGTGTGGTTTTAAAGGGTTGTCTCAGGCTGGCAGGTAGCACTGTGCTGATGGAGTACCACAGAGGGGGAGAGCAGTGAGGGGAAGGCCTGTCAACGAGACACATCCTCCAGCTGCCAGACTGACTCTGATCCCTGTTCCAGCCCCACATAACCCTGCTAACAATAGCCCAGGAAAAGAGGTGTCCGTCTGTCTGTCTGCCTGCCTACCTATCTGCTTGTCCGTCCGTCCGTCCACCTGCCGGTCTGTCTCTATTGAAACATTATTTTATCTTCATCTCCAGCTCCTGTACTTAAACACCCTCTCTGATAGTGAGTCTCTGTCCATGTACTTTCCAACCCCACAGTATTCTACAATGTAATGCATATGATCTTCTAAGATGGTTGGGTTCCTACATCCCCTTATCCTCCTCCTCTCTACCTGTGACCCTGTCCCACCTTAAAGTTGGAGGGTTCAGTCCGATTCTGCTGCAGGAGATTCCAGCCTCCAAATCCAGACGGGACAGCCAATAAGCCAGGGCTTTCCAAAGGAAGCCCAGCACAGAACCCCTGCATCTGCTGCTTTCACTTTGATGTGAAAGAAACAGTTCACAGTCTCAGAATTCTCAATGCCAACATTAATTTACCCACAGCTAGAATTCTTCTGTCAACCTACACATCTGTGCACCGTTCAACACATTTCCTCCTCTCAGTCCTCATCCCTTCTCACTGCCTGGGCTCCACTGTTCAACACATTTCCTCCTCTCAGTCCTCATCCCTTCTCACTGCCTGGTCTCCAACCCTTAAGTGAGGCTTTATGAACCCCCCCAGCTGGTTCAACTCCACATCTGGAAGTGGTTGAGTGACATCAGCGGCGGACAGGTCCTTATCCCAGCATGTGACGTTTGGGTCAAGCCATTGCCACTCTCTTTCTCTCCCCAGACTCAGACCCTCTCAACCACTCAATCACCTTCCTCTCAGGCCTTTGGCAAGTACACATGACAGGTGAGAGGGAGAGGGAGCGTCCATTAAAACACATTGCATACATTTGTCTCTTTCTAATATCCTTACTTTTATTCCCTTTGCCATTCTCTCTGTTTCTCCTTCAGTTTCTCTCTCTTTCGCTCTCTCTCCCTCTCTTCTAACTCAAATAGATGTTCATCATGACTCTATGTAATGTAATTGGGACATTGGGAACATGTTGATTTTCAGTGGAAATAAACAGTATCACCTATTTAAAGATCTAAGCAAGGTAGAATCCTCAGCCCACACCTGTCACAAAAACGACTGTCTCTGCAGCTCCACTCATTTTGGAATCGATTATGTGTGGACTGAGGTCACTTCCTCCAGTTTGGCCCAGAAAAAGACCACCTATTGTGAGAAGGGGAGGGGTGAGGGTGGTTGTCTGACAGGGGTCGACTATCCATCCGTGTTTTTTCTTCTGGGACATCTCCAAGTTCATAATACTGGGGTGTGAAAACTCATGAGCTGCACTAGAATGGTCTACCGTTTTCACACAAACCCACTGAATGGAAAATTGTACCCAGATGAGCATAAGCGATGGTGGTACGGCGCACTTAGGGCTGTAAGGCAAGGACATTGGCCTACCCATGGACAGTGGCTACCTGTCATTCAGGGCAGGTGGGGCATGCCTGTTTTGCATGGTATTTTGGCATTAATACATGTCACATATCAGTGTGCAAACAATGTAAACAAAAGTTAATAAAGCTGCATACAAACGTAGTCTCTTTTTTGCTTTCTTGAGTAAGGCAGCTCCAAAATGCAGGTGTTTCAGCCTAGCTCAGTGCTTTCTGTGGTGGTGGGGCAGCCAGCGGAAAATATGGAGTGTAGGGGTTGGTAATGTTCTCTAGTTGTGCCGTTATTGGCTCAGTGTTCTGTCAGTCATGGGGACAATACGTTACCACCAAATCTAAGGGTAGAGCTCGAAAATTCAAGCCCCTTGGGTGCTGCCATAGAGTTACATTAGAAGTGCCCATCCAATAAGGCTCAAGGTCATTGGCCACAGATAAAATGTCAAATCATGTTATATCTACAGCAGTTTTGATTGGACTGATCATGTCGACATCATACTTTCAAAATCTTAGCTAGGAATCTAGTTGTCTTTATCATGAATCTAGTTAACAATCTACTGGCAAATCCTTTTCAATTCTTGTCATATGAAGAGGAATAATGAAGGGAAATTATAGATAAAACGTATTGGTGCTCATCGGCCATTGAACATTGCACAACATGTTGGAAATCGCAAATTCAACAATGAGTGATTTTGAAGGAATCAGTGGCTAACTGCAAGCATTGCAAAGCAATCACTAGCCTGCTATTCAGTGGAATGGGTGTGTGGTCCCAAGTCTGGGTTTAAGGGTCTCTTTTACAAACTTAAAAGGATAAACATTCAACATTGGCCATGGTGTCAATCCAGCATGACTTCTGCTGTGCTCAAAACAACTGGAAACTCAGAACTAGGAAATCTGATTTGAGTGAGTTCAAGACAACTGGGAACGATCTCCTACTGGGAAAATACGTTTTGAACGGTCATCCAACTCGGAATTCCAAGTAAGGAACTTAGGCTTCTTTCTAGAGCTCCGACCTGAAGTTCACTGACGTCATCATGATTGGACCTTTTTCAGAGATCCCAGTTGTCTTAAAAATATAATAAATCCAAAGAATGACTTTGATGACAAAGTTTGATGACAAACTTTGCCCACGAAGAACCGCCACCCCACCTTCCTGTTCAAGTGAGCACAGCACAACAAGGTGAGTCCAAAAATTGATTGATGCTGTTGCATAAATGATGTAATATGCCAGGGAGATAAGTATACTGCAGCTAAGAAAGTAATAATAAGTGTATGTTGTGTAATAAGCTGTTAGTAGCCCATGCATGAAAAAATTAAAAAAATAGTTTGCCCCACCAAGATTTACATGCCATAATCGCCACTGCCCATGACATCATATTTATAAACAAATTCTTTGAGTGTTCCATAACACAACTGTTAATCTGATTCATTGAGTGTGTGTGGTGATGGATATGTCTGTAAAGTATAGTGGTGCTTCTCTTACCCCGGTCCGGCTCTGCGATGCGGGCACTGGCTGGGGCCGGGGGTCCAGGGGGTCCAGGAGGTCCAGGAAGCCCAGGTAGACCCCTCTCTCCTGGGAGACCTGATGGACCTTTGGGTCCTGGGGGAGGGGAGATACACCACACTGTTTCACTGAGGGACAGCATTGGCATGACAACAATGGAAAAGGTAGGAAAAAACTCCATGACAAAAGCAAGAATCAGCATTGGGACAGCATTCAAATCAAATCAAGCTTCAGGATAAAAAACTAAGAATACCAATAAAAACTGAATAAGACTAAAAAGCAGGTTCTCTGGCAGGCTATTCCAGAGGCTGGGGGCATAGTAACTAAAGGCTGTCTCTCCATGCCTCTTGGTCCAAGGCTTTGGGATAGTTAAAAGGACAGTGCCAGATGATCTGAGGACCCACTGGGCACATAACTTAAAAGCATATCTGACATGTATTGGGGTGCACAATCGTGGATTGATTTAAAAACCAATAGAATAATGTTAAAATTAATTATAAAACTCACAGGCAGCCAGTGCAGAGACCTTAAAACCAGCGTAATGTGTGCTCTCCGTCTGGTCTTGGTCAGTGCTCGAGCTACAGAATTCTGTAGGTTTTGCAGTTGACCAATGGCTTTCTTGGGTAGACCAGACTGGAGAGCATTACAGTAGTCAAGCCTGCTTGTAATAAAAGCATGGATGAGCTCTCTGTATCAGCCTGAGAGAGAAATGGCGCACCCTGGCAATGTTCCTCAGGTGGTAAAAAGCTATTTTGGTCACGTGTGATTCAAAATTGAGTTCAGAATCAAAAATGACACCTAGGTTTTTTACCTGGTGTTTTATCTTATTTGCCCGTGAATAAAAATGTGCAGCCAGATTCTCTCTCTGTGCTTTGGCTCCAACAATAAGTACCCCCGTCATGTCTTGATTTAGCTGGAGGAGGTTGTGAGCCATCCAAGTATTTAAATCACTAATACAGTCTAATAATTTATCCGTGGAGTTAAAATCCTCTGGTGACACAGAAATGTAAAGTTTTGTATCGTCTGAATAGTAGTGAAAATCAATGCTGTGTCACACCCTGATCGGTTTCACCTGTCTTTCTGCTTGTCTCCACCCACCTCCAGGTGCCGCCCATCTTCCCCATTATCCCCTGAGCATTTATACCTGTGTTCTCTGTTTGTCTGTTGCCAGTTCGTCTTGTCTTGTAACGTCTTACCAGCATGCTTCCCCGGTTTCCTGTTTCGCAAGTGTTCGTTTCCTAGTTTTCCCAATTCTGACCATTTTGCCTGCCCTGACCCCGAGCATGCCTGCTGTCCTGTACCTGCCTGACTCTGACCTGATTACGAACCTCTGCCTGTCCTCGACCTGCCCTTATCCTCATCCTGTGTCTGCATCTGGGTCATATCCTGAGTCGTGATATGCTGTGCTTTCTTACAAGGCTGCCAAGGGTTAACATATATAAACTGAGCATGATCATTCATGATCATTGCAACTCCACGAGGTGAGATCTTGCATGGAGCCCCAGGCCGAGGGAGATTGACAGGTCTTTTGTGTTTCTTCCATTTACGAATAATCGCACCAAATGTTGTCACCTTCTCACCAAGCTGCTTGGCGATGGTCTTGTAGCCCATTCCAGCCTTGTGTAGGTCTACAATCTTGTCCCTGACATCCTTGGAGAGCTCTTTGGTCTTGACCATGGTGGAGAGTTTGGAATCTGATTGATAGATTGCTTCTGTGGACAGGTGTCTTTTATACAGGTAACAAGCTGAGATTAGGAGCACTCCCTTTAAGAGTGTGCTCCTAATCTCAGCTCGTTACCTGTATAAAAGACACCTGGGAGCCAGAAATCTTTCTGATTGAAATGGGGTCAAATACTTATTTCCCTCATTAAAATGCAAATCAATTTATAACATTTTTTACATGCGTTTTTCTGGATTTTTTTGTTGTCATTCTGTCTCTCACTGTTCAAATAAACCTACTATTAAAATTATAGACTGATCATTTCTTTATCAGTGGGCAAACGTACAAAATCAGCAGGGGATCAAATACTTTTTTCCTTCACTGTATGTTGGCTCTTAGATAATTTACCACTTTAACTAAGGCTGTGCTGTGGTGGGCACAAAAAACACAAAAAAACTGATTGGAATAAAAAATAAAAAACAGTTGGCACTTAAAAAATAATTTAGCTGTATGAAAACCAATTTCTCCACAATTTTGCTTAAGAATGGAAGGTATTTTGGCCTAAAATTGCTAAGAGCTGAAGAATCTAGATTACTTTTCTTCAGAAGTTTCTTCAGTTTTTAGTGCAGTGGGGAAAGTGCCCGGTGACTGGAGAGAAACTTTTATTCTCTTTTGGTATATCATTAGATTTTTCATTGAGTATTTTCATCATTTCAAAGGGCACCAGATAGGTGAACCCATGATGAAGAGGTTTCACCCTATGTTGCCTTTCCTGGCATGCCGCACAATGGCAGGGGAGCGCTGGTGAACCTAGACAAATTGGTAGGGTACAGGGCTGTATAGATGTATAGTAGATAATGTGAAGGGAGGGAGAATGGGGGAGAGAGAAAGTGAGCGATGCATGGTGTATTAGGTTTCTGTGCTTGGTGGTTAACATCAGCAGCAGGCAAGGAGAGGAGAGAGCAGGCTGAGCGACTGACTGCTGTTCAGCTTTAATTAACAGGCTCGTAATGGCTGTGTGGGAGCTCAAAAGAGGACCTGGGAAAACTCAAATAAACACTATTAAACGTTGGAGCATATTAGCGGCACTGGTGCGCAATAAATTAAATGCTGCCTGCGTCTGCATGAGCCGGAGTGTGAGAGCGCTCACAGTTGTGTGTGTGTGCATTACCAGTCCCAACAAGCCAGCCCGTGAAAGTGTTTCTCTCTCCCTCCCACATCGGTTTCTCCTTTTGTTGAAAAAAGGTGAGAAAGAAAAGCTGAGATGTGACTTGTCCCTGTGGCCCAGCTGGATTGGCCTGCTCCATTCACAAACCCAAACAAAGTGCCTCACCTCCGCACCACAGCAACATCTGACCTCATTGTTTGCACTTTCCTGAGGTAATGCTGTGCTCAACATGACCCCCCCTCTCACTCACACACACACACACACACACACACACACACACACACACACACACACACACACACACACACACACACACACACACACACACACACACACACACACACACACACACACACACACACACACACACACACACACACACACACACCATCTATCTCCTTCTATCTCTTTGTCTTGTGAACCTGAATAATGCCTGGAGGGTGATGCAACTGACAACAGCTATCACTGATTGTATTATCAGCTATGAATAACTTGGCATAGGAGAGGGTCATTTGTAATGTGTTATTACAGCTCTAATTGGATTTGACACCTCGCTGATTCATTTTCACTTTGCTTTGGAAAACATTGCAGCAAAGACTGGCTGTGTTGTGGTTCTGCACACACTCAATTCTACCTGAAGGACCATGACCCATGGTCAGCAGCACAGTGGCACAGCACAAAGTGGCTCAATCTCCACAGTCTATGTGTTAGCATGACGTTAGGGCAAACTAGGCTCTATTTTTCCAGCAGGATAATGGGGCCCTGGAGCAGCTGTGGGCTACAGTGTCAAGGTGTGAGTAAAATTGTGTGTGTGCACGTGTGTGTTTGGTGTGTGTGTGTGTGTGTGTGTGTGTGGGTGTGTGTGCGTGCGTTCGTGCGTGCATGCGTGCGTGTAAGGGAATCGTAGTTCTTCTGTACAGGAAACACATGTCCTGTCTTTGTGCTGATTCAGGGAAAAACAACCCAAAATACATCAGTGCACGGCTCCACACACCCCAACACTAACTCCAACCTCACACTGCTTCCATCCCTGCGGAAGTCCCTGAGTGTGACAACAGTCTCCCCTTGAGTCTTTAGGAATCTGTCTGAACCACTTTTACACCACTGCTGAGTTCATTCATTTCCCTTCCTCCTAAACTCTTGCTACCAAACATGCTCTCATAAGGCTCAGGGTTTCAGTAACATCAAACACATTCTTGTCAATGTTATCATTTCTAGTATGTGCAATGTACAGGAAGAATTCAGCATATAGGGGAGAAAATAGTTTGTAATAGAAACCCTGAGAATACACATAATATAACGGAGATAGCAAAAACAAGGCAACAATAAACACGTCGTCCCCCACCACTGATGCAGCTTGTGACTAACACATTTCTGTGAATTACTACAGCTCCCACCTTGGGCCAATCAGTGCAATTTTGTAAATGCCGGATCTCTATGGCAAGACACATCATTCACCCAAGTTTAGTCAAAATCAGCCCAGTGCCGTCTGAGATATCGCGTGTGACTAGCGTACAAAAGAATGTACGAATGAATGTACGTACGTACGGACGGAGACAGATCCACCGTTCCCTCCCCGATTTCATCGTGGGGGACAACAATAACACCGCAGACATATGGAAGACATAAGGAGACAGGACTTGTACACATAGCTCATGTTCATTTCAGATTGGATTCACATGGTGTTTCTCAAAAAGTGGGTTTGTCGTTTAACTTTTGCTCTACATCTCATTTCTACCAAGCAGCAGCAGCAGGCAGAGAGCAGGGGTCATATGTCCCTCAGAGAGGGAGGGGTACACTGTCTGCTTGTTCCATACAGAGAGGAACCAGAACCACAGCCACCAGCTCCAACATTCTACATTTACATTTGAGTAATTTAGCAGACGCTCTTATCCAGAGCAACTTACAGGAGCACATGTATGACAAACTTATATTACTATGTATTTTATTGTCATTAAACTCATAACTGCTCGGGTATGCCTAGGGATTTCTTGTTTTCGGACTGTTATTTATTATTTGTCCGTAACCATTTACCCTCGAATATAAGCAACAGATATATGCTTTTCTTTATGTTGCTGAACGAATCAACTCTGGTTAGTCAGCAGGCAGGAACAACAGCGAGTATTGCGAGCCATAGGGGAGTTTTGTGTAGTCTGAAGAGAAATATTTTTGGCGGGCTGCTGGAAACCATGCTGAATCAGCGAACTTTGTATTTAGTAAGTCTTATGGTTGAAAAGTCTGTAAGTTATCACCATGTTGTCCGCAGAGGAACTGCTGTGTTTTTTATGGACTACACATGGCTTTGTGGAATGGCCGAGTGGTTTCACAGAAAGACAAACACTCTGATGCAGGATGTCATGATGCAATTTGTTGAGATAGAGCTGAGTGACTTTTCCGCGATTGTTTCAGGCCTTAAGTCAACAGGTAGTAACATACACTCCGGGTTCTTGTCTGCCCTGGCCTAGTGAGAGTACTGTCATAGTTGTCTTAGAGACAATGGGTTAAGTGGGTGGGTACACATACAATCCCCCTGTCCCTACACTGATCTTCACCATCTTTACCACAAGCGTATTTATTGACAAACAGTGTCAATGTCTTGTAAGACAAGAAGCATTTGTTTGACATCGGTGCACCCTGCTTAATCAACTGTAAATCTGGAATTATCTGTTATTCATGAAACAAACATCTACTGAGTACAGTCTGTTATTATCATATTTCAGCCAAAAGGAATGACTGTCACAAATTTGGAGGCTTACGCAATTTTACAGTGAAATCGGTGGTTGTTATAAATCATACACTCTGTCATTGTCTAGTTACAGTAAGTATCTTACCCACTGGTCCTGGGGTCCCCTTAGATCCTTGGGTCCCAGAAGGGCCTCTCAACCCAGCCTCGCCGCTGGGGCCACTGGGGCCCGGCAGTCCCCGAGACCCTAGCTTCCCTGAGCAAACACAGTGGACAGACACTAGTAACCATTGAGCCATACTGATACAGCCACAAATAAGAGTTTGTGTTACAAAGCAATGACTGACTTGACACCCCAAACCTACCATCTTGTCCAGGGGTACCGTCTCTGCCTCTATCGCCCTGTGGACCTGTGTGTTTGGGAAGAAATAGACAGGCATCAGAGAGCAGACAAGGGCCCAGGGAAAAATGGAGAGAAAGGGGTCGTCCATTGCCTTGTGTGGAAAAATGGACTAGACTTTGAGTGATTCCTGAGGTGAAGGGTCACCAGATGGAGGTGGCAGAGCAGCTGAGCCGTGCACTGAATTAGATAAACTCGCTGAAAGACTAAGCACTGAGATGTTAATTAGGGCCACAGAGGTGCCAGAGAGGAACAAATCCCTTAGCTAGTCATGGGAAACTAAAACCCAAGAGTCCCACACAGGGCAGCAGATTCTGCGAAATTAAAGCTCCTATATTGTAGTGAAACTCAAAACGTACAGTACCAGTCAAAAGTTTGGACACACTTACTCATTCAGGGTTTTTCATTTGCTTTTACGATTTTCTACATTATAGAATAATAGTGAAGACATCAAAACTATGAAATAATACATGAAATCATGTAGTAACCAAAAAAGCGTTAAACAAATGAAAATATATTTTAAAGTAGCCACGCTTTGCCTTGATGACAGCTTTGCACAATCTTGGCATTCCCTCAACCAGCTTCATGAGGTAGTCACCTGGAATGCATTTCAATTTACAGGGGTGCCTTGTTAAAAGTTAATTTGTGGAATTTCTTTCCTTCTTAATGCGTTTGAGGCTATCAGTTGTGTTGTGACAAGGTAGGGGGGTATACAGAAGATAGACCTATTTGGTAAAAGACCAAGTCCATATTACGGCAAGAACAACTCAAATAAACAAAGAGAAATGACTTTGAAAGTTTCTTCAAATAAAATCAACTCAAATTTTATTGGTCACATACACATCGTTAGCAGATGCTAATGCAAGTGTAGCGAAATGCTTGTGCCTCTAGTTCCGACAGTGCAAGTAAACTAACAATTTCCCAAATACTACCTAATACACTCAAATTTAAAGGGGTGAATGAGAATATGTACATATAAATATACTGCTCAAAAAAATAAAGGGAACACTTAAACAACACAATGTAACTCCAAGTCAATCACACTTCTGTGAAATCAAACTGTCCACTTTGGAAGCAACACTGATTGACAATAAATTTCAAATGCTGTTGTGCAAATGGAATAGACAACAGGTGGAAATTATAGGCAATTAGCAAGACACCCCCAATAAAGGAGTGGTTCTGCAGGTGGTAACCACAGACCACTTCTCAGTTCCTATGCTTCCTGGCTGATGTTTTGGTCACTTTTGAATGCTGGCGGTGCTTTCACTCTAGTGGTAGCATGAGACGGAGTCTACAACCCACACAAGTGGCTCAGGTAGTGCAGCTCATCCAGGATGGCACATCAATGCGAGCTGTGGCAAGAAGGTTTGCTGTGTCTGTCAGCGTAGTGTCCAGAGCATGGAGGCGCTACCAGGAGACAGGCCAGTACATCAGGAGACGTGGAGGAGGCCGTAGGAGGGCAACAACCCAGCCGCAGGACCGCTACCTCCGCCTTTGTGCAAGGAGGAGCAGGAGAAGCACTGCCAGAGCCCTGCAAAAGGACCTCCAGCAGGCCACAAATGTGCATGTGTCTGCTCAAATGGTCAGAAACAGACTCCATTAGGGTTGTATGAGGGCCCGACATCCACAGGTGGGGGTTGTGCTTACAGCCCAACACCGTGCAGGACGTTTGGCATTTGCCAGAGAACACCAAGATTGGCAAATTTGCCACTGGCGCCCTGTGCTCTTCACAGATGAAAGCAGGTTCACACTGAGCACGTGACAGACGTGACAGAGTCTGGAGACGCCGTGGAGAACATTCTGCTGCCTGCAACATCCTCCAGCATGACCGGTTTGGCGGTGGGTCAGTCATGGTGTGGGGTGGTATTTCTTTGGGGGGCCGCACAGCCCTCCATGTTCTCGCCAGAGGTAGCCTGACTGCCATTAGGTACCTAGATGAGATCCTCAGACCCCTTGTGAGACCATATGCTGGTGCGGTTGGCCCTGGGTTCCTCCTAATGCAAGACAATGCTAGACCTCATGTGGCTGGAGTGTGTCAGCAGTTCCTGCAAGAGGAAGGCATTGATGCTATGGACTGGCCCGCCCGTTCCCCAGACCTGAATCCAATTGAGCACATCTGGGACATCATGTCTCGCTCCATCCACCAACGCCACTTTGCACCACAGACTGTCCAGGAGTTGGCCGATGCTTTAGTCCAGGTCTGGGAGGAGATCCCTCAGGAGACCATCCGCCACCTCATCAGGAGCATGCCCAGGCATTGTAGGGAGGTCATACAGGCACGTGGAGGCCACACACACTACTGAGCCTCATTTTGACTTGTTTTAAGGACATTAAATCAAAGTTGGATCAGCCTGTAGTGTGGTTTTCCACTTTAATTTTCAGTGTGACTCCAAATCCAGACCTCCATGGGTTGATAAATTGGATTTCCATTGATTATTTTTGTGTGATTTTGTTGTCAGCACATTCAACTTTGTAAAGAAAAAAGTATTTAATAAGATTATTTCTTTCATTCAGATCTGGGATGTGTTGTTTAAGTCTTCCCTTTATTTTTTTGAGCAGTGTATATGGACGGGCGATGGCCAAGCGGCATAGGCAATGTGCAATAGAGTATATACATATCATATGAGTAATGTAAGATATGTAAAGATTATTAAAGTGGCATTGTTTAACCTGCCTGGGATAGGGGGCAGTATTTTCACGGCCGAATAAAAAACGTACCCGATTTAATCTGGTTACTACTCTTGCCCAGAAACTACAATATGCATATAATTAGTAGATTTGGATAGAAAACACTCTAAAGTTTCTAAAACTGTTTGAATGGTGTCTGTGAGTATAACAAAACTCATATGGCAGGCAAAAATCTGAGAAGATTCCAAGCAGGAAGTGGCCTGTCTGACAATTTGTAGTCCTTCTGTTGCATCTCTATCGAAATTACAGTATCTGAGCTAATACGTGACACTTTCTAAGGCTCTCTAAAGCCTTCAGAAACCGGATTGACGCGTCTCCTGTCTCTGGGCAGATAACAGGAGCACAGTTTGTCAGTGGACTGCCTGGTGACAGAGAGACTGGAGATGCGCGTTCACGAGACCTCGCCATTTTTTTCTTTCCCTCTTTGAATGAATACACCATTGTCCGGTTGGAATATTATCGCTATTTTACGAGAAAAATAGCATAAAAATTGATTTTAAACAGTTGGCGGGTGTCTGAATAGCTAGCCTGTGATGGCTGAGCTATGTACTCAGAATATTGCAAAATGTGCTTTCGCCGAAAAGCTATTTTAAAATCTGACATAGCGATTGCATAAAGGAGTTCTGTATCTATAATTCTTAAAATAATTGTTATGTATTTTGGCAATGTTTATGATGAGTAATTTAGTAAATTCACCGGAAGTTTTCGGTGGGTATGCTAGTCCTGAACATCACATGCTAATGTAAAAAGCTGGTTTTTGATATAAATATGAACTTGATTGAACAAAACATGCATGTATTGTATAACATAATGTCCTAGGAGTGTGATCTGATGAAGATCATCAAAGGTTAGTGCTGCATTTAGCTGTGGTTTGGGTTTTTGTGACATATATGCTTGCTTTGAAAATGGCTGTGTGATTATTTTTGGCTGTGTACTCTCCTAACATAATGTAATGTTTTGCTTTCGCTGTAAAGCCTTTTTGAAATTGGACAATGTGGTTGGATTAACGAGAGTCTTATCTTTCAAATGGTGTAAAATAGTCGTATGGTTGAAAAATTGAAATTACTGCATTTTTCAGGTATTTTTTATTTCGCGCCACGTTCTTCCATTGGATATTTGGCGAGGTGTTCCACTAGCGGAACGTCTAGATGCAAGAGGTTAACTTGTTATGGATAGGGGGCAGTATTTTCACGGCCGGATTAAAAAACGTACCCGATTTAATCTGATTATTACTCCTGCCCAGAAACTAGAATATGCATATAATTATTAGCTTTGGATAGAAAACACTCCAAAGTTTCTAAAACTGTTTGAATGGTGTCTGTGAGTATAACAGAACTCATTTGGCAGGCCAAAACCTGAGACGATTCCAAACAGGAAGCGCCCTCTCTGACCATTTCTTGACCTTCTTGATCATCTCTATCCAAAACAGGGGATCTCTGCTGTAACGTGACATTTTCTAACGCTCCCATAGGCTCTCAGAAGGCGCCAGACCGTTGAATGATGACTTTGCAGGCCATGGCTGAAAAACAGTAGCGCATTTGGATAGTGGTCGATCTGAGAACAATGAGAATGGTGCGCGCGTGCACGAGAAGAGTCCATTTTACTTTCTCTGTCTTTGAACGAAAACAACGACTCCCGGTCGGAATATTATCGCTTTTTTACGAGAAAAATCGCATAAAAATTGATTTTAAACAGCCTTTGACATGCTTCGAAGTACGGTAATGGAATATTTTGAATTTGTTTGTCACGAAACGCGCCGGGTGCGTCACCCTTCGTTACCCTTTGGATAGTGTCTTGAACGCACAACAAAACACCACTATTTGGATATAACTATGGATTATTTGGAACCAAACCAACATTTGTTATTGAAGTAGAAGTCCTGGGAGTGCATTCTGACGAAGAACAGCAAAGGTAATCCAATTTTTTTATATAAATATGAACTTGATTGAACAAAACATGCATGTATTGTATAACATAATGTCCTAGGAGTGTCATCTGATGAAGATCATCAAAGGTTAGTGCTGCATTTAGCTGTGGTTTTGTTTTTTGTGACATTATATGCTAGCTTGAAAAATGGGTGTCTGATTATTTCTGGCTGGGTACTCTGCTGACATAATCTAATGTTTTGCTTTCGCTGTAAAGCCTTTTTGAAATCGGACAGTGTGGTTAGATAAAGGAGAGTCTTGTCTTTAAAATGGTGTAAAATAGTCATATGTTTGAAAAATTGAAGTTTTCGGATTTTCGAGGACTTTGTATTTCGCGCCACGCCCATCATTAGATATTGGAGCAGGTGTTCCGCTAGCGGAACGTCTAGATGTAAGAGGTTAAAGTGACTAGTGGGATGGTAACGGTGTGAACAGGCAGTGGCTCGGGTGGTTTTTGTCCTTGATGATCTTTTTGGCCTTCCTGTGACATAGGGTACTGTAGGTGTCATGGAGGGCAGGTAGTTTGCCCCCGGTGATGTGTTGTGCAGACCGCACCACACTCTGGAGAGCCTTGTGGTTGAGGGCAGTGCAGTTGTCGTGCCAGGCTGTGATACAGCCCGACAGGATGCTCTCGATTGTGCATCTGTAAAAGTTTGTCTGCGTTTTGGGTGACAAGCCAAATTTCTTCAGCCTCCTGAAGTTGAAGAGTTGCTGTTGCGCCTTCTTCATCACACTGTCTGTGTGGGTGGACCATTTCAGTTTGTCTGTGATGTGTACGCCAAGGAACTTAAAACTGTCCACCATCGCCACTGCTGTCGCTTCAATGTGGATAGGGGGTGCTCCTTTCTTTTGTTGACGTTGAGTGAGAGGTTGTTTTCCTGACACCACACTCCGAGTACCCTCACCTCCTCCCTGTAGGCGTTGTTGGTAATCAAGCCCACTACTGTTGTGTCATCTGCAAACTTGATGATTGAGTTGGAGGCGTGCATGGCCACGCAGTCGTGGGTGAACAGAGAGTACAGAAGGAGGCGGAGCACGCACCCTTGTGGGGCCCCAGTGTTGACGGTCAGCGAAGTTTCCTACCTTCACCACCTAGGGGCGGCACGTCAGAAAGTCCAGGACCCAATTGCACAGGGCGAGGTTGAGACCCAGGGTCTCCAGCTTGATGATGAGCTTGGAGGGTACTATGGTGTTGAATGCTGAGCTGTAGTCAATGAACAGCATTCTTACATAGGTATTCCTCTTGTCCAAATGGGATAGGGCAGTGTGCAGTGTGATGGCGATTGCATTGTCTGTGGACCTGTTGGGGCGGTATGCAAACTGAAGTGGGTCTAGGGCGGCCGGTAAGGTGGAGGTGATATGATCCTTGATTAGTCTTTCAAGCACTTCATGATGATAGAAGTGAGTGCTGCGAGGCGGTAGTCATTTAGTTCAGTTATCTTTGCCTTCTTGGGTACAGGAATAATGGTGGCCATCTTGAAGCATGTGGGGACAGCAGACTGGGATAGGGAGTGATTGAATATGTCCGTAAACACACAAGCCAGCTGGTCTACGCATGCTAAGGATGCCGTCTGGGCCAGCAGCCTTGCGAGGGTTAACATGTTTAAATGTTTTACTCACGTCAGCCACAGAGAAGGGGGGGTCCTTGTTAGCAGGCCGCAACGGTGGCACTGTTATCCTCAAAGCAGGCAAGAAGGTGTTTAGTTTATCTGAAAGCGTGACATCAGTGTCCATGACGAGGCTGGTTTTCTTTTTGTAGTCCGTGATTTCCTGTAGACCCTGCCACATATGTCTCATGTTTGAGCCGTTGAATTGCGACTCCACTTTGTCCCTGTACCGGCATTTCGCTTGTTTGATTGCCTTGTTTATATTCAGCCATATTCCCAGACCTCTTTCCATGGTTAAATGCGATGGTTTGCACTTTCAGTTTTGCGCAGATGCCGCCGTCCATCCCCGGATTCTGGTTAGGGTAGGTTTAATAGTCACAGTGGGTACAACATCTCCAATGCGCTTCTTTATAAACTCACTCACTGAGTCAGCGTATAGATCGATGTTGTTCTCTGAGGCTCACCGGAACATATCCCAGTCCACGTGATCAAAACAATCTTGAAGCGTGGATTCCAATTGGTCAGACCAGCGTTGAATGGTTCTAGTCACTGGTACATCCTGTTTGAGTTTTTGCCTATAAGACGCTTGGAGCAAGATGGCGTTGTAGTCAGATTTGCCGAAGAGAGGGTGGGGGAGGGCTTTGTATGCATCGTGGAAGTTAGAGTAGCAGTGATCAAGTATGTTACCCCCCGCGTGTAGTGCAATCAATCTGCTGATAGAATTTAGGTAGCCTTGCTCAGATTTGCTTTGTTAAAATCCCCAGCAACAATAAATGCAGCCTCAGGATATATGGTTTCCAGTTTATATAGAGTTCAGTGGAGTTCCTTGAGGTCCATCTTGGTGTCTGCTTGAGGGGGAATGTACAGAGCTATGACGATAACTGACGAGAATTCTCTTGGGAGGTAATATGGACAGCTTTTGATTTTAAGGAATTCTAGGTAGGGTGAGCAGGAGGACTTCAGGAGTTCCTGTAGGTTGTTATGATTACACCATGAGTCGTTAATCATGAAGCATATACCAGGAGTTCCTGTATGTTGTTATGATTACACCATGAGTCGTTAATCATGAAGCATATACCTCTGCCCTTCCTCTTCCCAGAAAGGTGTTTATCTCTGTCGGCGCGATACATGGAGAAGCCCGGTGGCTGAACCAATTCCGACAACATATCCCGAGAGAGCCATGTTTCCGTGAAACAGAGAATGTTACAATCTCTGATGTCTCTCTGGAAGGCAACCTTTGCTCGAATTTCATCTACCTTGTTGTCAAGAGACTGGACATTGGCGAGTAGTATACTGTGCACGTCTATGTGCACGTCTACGGAGCCTGACCAGGAGGCCGCTCCGTCTGCCCCTTCTGCAGCGCTGTTCTTTTGGGTCAGCTTCTGGGATTAGATTCATTGTCCTGGGTGGTGGTCCAAACAGAGCATCCACTTCGGGAAAGTCGTATTCCTTGTCGTAATGTTGGTAAGTTGACGTCGCTCTTATATCCAATAGCTCTTCCCGGTTGTATGTAGTAAGACTTAAGATTTCCTGGGGTAACAAGGTAAGAAATAATACATAAAAAACAAAATACTGCATAGTTTCCTAAGGACTCAAAGCGAGAGATGGTCGGCGCCATCTTGCTAAAAAAAAAGTTGCAAAATGCATCAAGCGCTATGATGAAACTGGCTCTCATGAGGACTGCCACAGGAAAGGAATACCCAGAGTTACCTCTGCTGCAGATGATAAGTTCATTAGAGTTACCAGCCTCAGAAATTGAGGCCCAAATAAATGCTTCACAGAGTTCAAGTAACAGACACATCTCCACATCAACTGTTCAGAGGAGACTGTGTGAATCAGGCCTTCATGTTCGAGTTGCTGCAAAGAAACCACTACTAAAGGGCTCCCATGTGGCGCAGCGGTCTAAGGCACTGCATCACAGTGCAAGAGGCGACACTACAGTCCCTGGTTTGAATCCAGGCCGTATCACATCCGGCCGTGATTGGGAGTCCTATAGGGCGGTGCACAAGTGGCCCAGCATTGTCTGGATTTGGCAGGTGGAGGCCGTCATTGTAAAGTAACTGGCTTGCCTAGTTAAATAAAGGTTAAATATATACAAAAAATAAAGGACACCAATAAGAAGAAGAGATTTGCTTGGGCCAAGAATCATAAGCAATGGACATTAGACCAGTGGAAATCTGTCCTTTGGTCTGATGAGTCCCAATTTGAGATTTTTGGTTCCAACCGCTGTGTCTTTGTGAGACGCAGAATAGGTGAACGAATAATCTCTGCATGTGTGGTTCCCTCTGTGAAGCATAGAGGAGGATGTGTGATGGTGTGGGGGTGCTTTGCTAGTGACACTGTCAGTGATTTACTTAGATTTCAAGGCACACTTAACCAGCATGGCTACCACAGCATTCTGCAGCGATATGCCATCCCATCTGGTTGTGCTTATTGGGACTATCATTTGTTTTTCAACACGACAATGACCCAACACATCTCCAGGCTGTATAAGGGCTATTTGACCAAGAAGGAGAGTGATGGAGTGCTGCATTAGATGACTTGGCCTCCACAATCACCTGACCTCAACCCAATTGAGATGGTTTGGGATGAGTTTGGACTGCAGAGTTAAGGAAAAGCAGCCAACAAGTGCTCAGCATATGTGGGATCTCCTTCAAGACTGTTGGAAAAGCATTCCAGGTGAAGCTGGTTTAGAGAATGCCAAGAGTGTGCAAAGCTGTCATCAAGGCAAAGGGTGGCTACTTTGAAGAATCTCAAATATAAAATATATTTTGATCTTTTTAACACTATTTTGGTTACAAATGATTCCATGTGTTATTTCATAGTTTTGATGTCTTCACTATGATTCTATAATGTAAAATAAAGAAAAACCCTTGAATGAGTAGGTGTGTCCAAACTTTTGACTGGTACTGTATACACAGAACAGATCATTTCTCTCTCTCTCAAAACTACTAAGACTGACCCACAAACATTGTCTGTGTGGTAGGACAAACATAATGGTGCATTTACATTCTTCTACAGGCATCAGGAGGCCAGTGATGATCTTAACCTGAGAGAGCCTTTGGCTAAAACAGATTTGAATGTAATTGGATGGAAGTTGATACACTATTGAAAAGCCTTTTGAAAGTGCACCAGCAGAACACTCTATCTTTCTAGCTGCAGCCAACACTGGGCTGAGCTCCAGGGAAGGAGAGGGCTTTCATGCCCTGAAGTGTTCACTTTCCACACAACAGAACCCTGAAAGAGAGCAGCACAGACAACTGGAAATTAGTGTGTGTGTGTGTGTGTGTGTGTGTGTGCGTGCGTGCGTGCGTGTGTGTGTGTGCGTGTGTGTGTGTGTGTGTGTGTGTGTGTGTGTGCGTGCGTGCGTGTGTGTGTGTGCGTGCATGTGCACGTCTCTCTCTTAGCGACAGAAGAAATATGATATGGGGGAGGAGAGCAGGTTGAGATGTAATGGAGAACGAATTACAGCACACGAAGAGAGCCGTGCAGAGTCATTTTCTAAGAAATTATCAAACATAACCTGCTTCACTCAAATCAGTAGGAATACATGGCTGTTCCTAAAATCTGCCCATACATGTGTATAGGAGACTTGTACGTACCTAAGGGTCCCCGCTCGCCAGGGGCTCCTTTGGTTTGTGGAGCCCCTGTCTGTGAGGAAGACTCCGGTGCCGTTCCTTCTTCACCCTGTAGGTGGCGGTGAGAAGTGGAGGCAGGAGAGGACAGCACTTGAACCTATTGGATAAAATAGGAAAGAGAGAAACTTGAAGAGATGTTTTAATTTACATTTTCATTAGGATCCCCATTATCCGACACCAGTGCCGACAGCTAGTCTTACTGGGGTCCGACACATAGCGAAAAAGACAATACAGATAAAATACTTTACAATTTATTGTAGGTGCGTGTGTGTTTCCATCTATCAGAGAAACGCCAATGCCTTTCAAATGGACTCAAACACTGGTGTTCATGATCAGAGACTGTAGACTCTCGCTGCAGCACAGTTTTCAGTAGAGGAGTCCATGACTGTACCTTTTCCTCCAGTGAGCTGAGTCTGTCTGTCAGGGCTGTGAATCGACTACAGTTGAGGCAATCTGGAGAACAGACAAAGAAAAACATACTATACGTGGACAAGTATCGATATCTGCAAAAAGCACTTCCAAAAATGTACTTCAGTGAATATGAGAAACATGGGGCCTGAGTGTAAAGCAAAACATTGTAAAGGAGATAAATTGGATCCCAGGTGTTCTGAGTCTGATGATATTTAAAAGAGAAATATGGTTCCAGGTGTCATAGTACTGTATGAGAGAGTGTTAGGGTCCTGGTTCTTACTGGTGGAGAGCTGCTCCCCAGCTTCTGTGCGGGCAGAGGCAGGAGGTCGGCGGAGACTGGACGGCTTCCTCAACGCCTCCTGAGCCACCAGCTGGTTTCCTGACTCTGCAGCGGAAGAGGAAGGGGAGGATGAAGAGGAGTCAGTTCAGTAGACCACACAGTGAGTTCATACAGTCGTCATTCCGTTATGATGCACTAAGTCAGTCATGCAAATGGCCCTTGTAAGCAGTGAGGCTTCCAGACAACAGCACAATCAGTCCACATCAACAAGAAAATACTAACCCTCCCAGGAAGTATTTTCACTCAATTTCAGAATGCTCAGTGGTGCTAATAGTCCCTTGTCAATTCAGCATTCTTTTTTTTATTCCATTATTTTTATTCACATGATTTGGCATTCTGATTATGATGAAGCACAGTGGCAGGCTAGTTGGACTGCATGAGAGAGTTCTGCTCTGAAAGCCCTGGACAAAAACTATCTAGTGTCCTGTGACTGCAAGGAGACAGGGAGCTTCTCTCTACCAGGTGACCTAACCAACACCACTGTCAGGGTGGGCTAGCAGGTGAGGAACACAGGGGAGAAGGATGGACGGATGGAGGAATGGATAGAAAGAGGGTTGATAATGCTAGAGCAGGCATGACTTTTATCTCTGTCCTGTATCCCATCCATAGAGCTATGATTGCATGGAACTCCATTCCATCTCAGATTGCTCAAGTGAACAGCAAACCTGGCTTTAAAAAACAGCTTCACAACACGTCAACGCCTCTCCCCTATTTAAACAAATGATTTGATATGTATGTACTGATATGAATGTATAACTCATAATCTAGATGCTACTGAATTGAGTCACGATTGAGTCAGTACAGAACCTTTCAGTTATATTTTTCTTGTTTTAATTTATTTAGTTCTGTCCTTGAGCTATTCTTGTCTATTCATTTTCTGTATTATGTCATGTTTCATATTTTGTGAGGACACCAGGAAGAGTAGCTCCTGCTATCGCAACAGCTAATGGGGATCCTAATAAAATACCAAATACCATACCATAAACATCCTACAGAAGTAGGATCTTAATTTGAGCCAGTTTGCTACAGCTAGGAAATAATCCTGCAGCAACAGGAAATGTGAATTATTAGGTGGATTATAATTAATGGCTACATTTTTCTTAGGGCAAATCAAGTCTGGCATTTTAAAGGGAAAATTACAAACTTTAGAAGCCTTTTTATACCTTGAATACACTACATGTTCGCATTTCCTGCTGTGCAGAAAGATTATCAGCAACAAAAGAGTGATCAAATTATTTGTACACTGCAATTGTATCAAATTCACACACAACAAAAGCTACACCTGGCCAAACTGCTTTCATGTTGGTATGATTTGATTGAATATTAAAACAGTTTCAGCTCTGAGTGCTCTGTTCCATCTTGCCTGTGGGAGTTTGTGTTCCTGCGGGTTGGGGATGTTTTAAATGGGCAGACCTTTGTGGAGTTCCAGACTGTCTCCTCTGTGTGTGTTAGTGTTGTTGTGTCTGTATGACCCAGGTGCTGCGGACACAAACAAGAGTCTGGGTTCAGCACCTCGTTAGACGCCAGCCAACACCTCTTCTCAGAGTCAGCTGGAGCCAAACACACTGCAAACCACTGGCCAACACTGCCTGGAAAGAGCACCTGCAACCCTTTCAGGGGCAGGGAGAGACTATTATACTCCTCCAAGAGCTCACTCAATCTCTCTCTGTCATACACACACAGTCAGCCACACTTACTGTAATATATATTATGCGCTACTGATGCTTGTCAGTGACAGCACAGACAGAAATACAGTTCAAAGAGTTCATGTTCTGTTTAGAGTTCAGTGAGAGAAAGCAAAAGAGGACAAAAGAGAGCACAACAGAAAGAGTTAGTGCCCATAAAGAGAGAGAAGGAGAAAGGGAGATGAACAGTGTAAATGGGTCCTGCTCCAGGCACTTGCCCTCAATCTTTGTGGTTTTGATTTTCTATGTTTTGGGTTGAAAGGCTTTCTCAGTGGGTTACTACTAGCGCATGTGGAAATGAAACAAGGTTAGAGCTGAGACTGTAAATCAACGGTATGTTCTGAGGAATGTGTAAAGATGTACTGCTAAAAGCCCTATCTTCCATTTCAGTAAGAATGCAAAATTAGCGGCGAACTTCAAGCGGGAAGTAAACACACTCTTCGTTCTGCTCCATGTCCGTCTGTCTGCCTGTCTATGTGAGAGAGTGTGTGCGTATGGTAGGGGTGGGGGGTGGGGGGGGGGGACTCAATGGAGGTGTCCTATGGAGACCAGGTAATATTGATGACAGTGTCTGATTTGAAATAGGCTCAGAATTGATAATATACCCCTGCTCCAGAACGGACTGAAGGCACCTCTAACCCAGCCTCCCTTTCCGACAGACACCACTTCTTTTCTCTTTAGATTATAGACCATTCAAGTGCCAAGATCCACCCACCCACACTTAAACACATTGTATAAAACATTCAGCTGGCCTTGGCACTCAGACAACCATCCCCCACACACCCCAACTGCCTAACTTTCGTTCTCTGTCTCTCTTTCATTCACTCTGCCTGTCCATGTCTCAAGTTTGAGAAATCACAGGATAACAAGTCAACTTATTCCCTATATTCCCATAGACAGTGTCTGTGAAGCAGTGTGTGTTGACTTGGATGTGCTGAGTGTGATCTACTCATCTGGGCCAAGAGTAACAATGTCGAGGCTTATGACCTCTCTCTCTCTCTCTCTCTCTCTCTCTCTCTCTCTCTCCCGACTAAAGGGGGGGGTCAGAGAGACTTGCCTGAGTGCGTTTGACCCTTGATCCTGTGATGCTCTGGGCCCTAATCAAGGTTTGAATCAGAGCTCTTCATTAGAAGCGACCCCTGTGGAGAGAGGAGAGGTTGTCCTGACATCAGCTCTGTGTCTGGTTCCAGGCTCTGGGACTGACAGGACAGGACAGGACACAGACCACAGCACAGGGGGGAGTTTTCCACTGTTTACAAACACTGACAAGTCATTTCCTCCCCACTGGCCTGGCCTGCCTGGTGAAACTCTCTCAGGAGACAGAGGGAGAGGGGTGAAGGTCACACCACTGCAGTGTCAGGGTTAATTAAAATCTCATTAGTGTTATACAATTATCCACAGCTCTGTGTGTGTGTGTCACAGGAGGTTGGTGGCACCTTTATTGGGGAGGACAGGCTCGTGGTAATGACTGGAGTGGAATCATTGGAACGGTATCAAATATATCAAACACATGGTTTCCAGGTGTTTGATGCCATTCCATTTGCGCCGTTCCGGTCATTATTATGAGCTGTCCTCCCCTCAACAGCCTCCACTGGCGTATGTGTGTGTGTGTGTGTGTGTGTGTGTGTGTGTGTGTGTGTGTGTGTGTGTGTGTGTGTGTGTGTGTGTGTGTGTGTGTGTCAGCATTGGCAGTAGGAGCAGGGGAAGGGGGTCTCGGCAGTCTTGCTGACAGTCTTCCAAAAAGCATAACGCCTTCCCCCTCTGTGACTGAGGTTACCAAAATAACTCCCTCCAACACCCTTAAGCAGCCCCTGAGGGCCCTCCATGGCAGTCCGGGGGAGGCCCCTGACAGCACACGGTCACAGGGAGAGGGGGCTGGGAGCCATCCTCTCCCTGTGAGTCAAAGTCTCACCAACCAGCAGGCTTGTGTGTGTGTGTGTGTGTCAAATTAAATCAATGTTTATTGGTTGTGTACACAGATTTGCATATGTTATCGCAGGTGTAGTGAAATGTAGCATTACCTAGCAATAAAAAAAAACCGATACACACATAATCCAGAAAAATTCAGAATATAAATATACATATACACTACCGTTCAAACGTTTGGGGTCACTTAGAAATGTCCTTGTTTTTGAAAGAAAAGCACATTTTTGTCCATTAAAATAACATCAAATTGATCAGAAATACAGTGTAGACATTGTTAATGTTGTAAATGACTATTCTAGCTGGAAACGGCTGAATTTTTAATGGAATATCTACATACGCGTACAGAGGCCCATTATCAGCAACCATCAATCCTGTGTTCCAATGGCACGTTGTGTTAGCTAATTCAAGTTTATCATTTTAAAAGGCTAACTTATCATTAGAAAACCCTTTTGCAATTATGTAAGCACAGCTTAAAACTGTTGTGATGATTAAAGAAGCAATAAAACTGGCCTTCTTTAGACTGGTTGAGTATCTGGAGCATCAGTATTTGTGGGTTCGATTACAGGCTCAAAATGGCCAGAAACAAAGGCCTTCTGAAACTCGTCAGTCTTTTCTTGTTCGGAGTAATTAAGGCTATTCCATGCGAGAAATTGCCAAGAAACGGAAGATCTCGTACAACACTGTGTACTACTCCCTTCACAGAACAGCGCAAACTGGCTTTAACCAGAATAGAAAGAGGAGTGGGAGGCCCCGGTGCACAACTGAGCAAGAGGACAAGTACATTAGAGTGTCTAGTTTGAGAAACAGACGCCTCAAAAGTCCTCAACTGGCAGCTTCATTAAATAGTACTCGCAAAACACCAGTCTCAACGTCAACAGTGAAGAGGAGACTCCGGGATGCTGGCCTTCTAGGCAGAGTTGCAAAGAAAAAGCCATATCTCAGACTGGCCAATAAAAAGAAAAGATTAAGATGGGCAAAATAACACAGACACTGGACAGAGGAACTCTGCCTTGAAGGCCAGCATCCTGGAGTCGCCTCTTCACTGTTGACGTTGAGACTGGTGTTTTGCGGGTACTATTTAATGAAGCTGCCAGTTAAAATTATAAACTTTTGGCCTCCCGAGTGGCGCAGTGGTCTAAGGCACTGCATCACAGTGCTTGCTATTCTGGGTTCGAGTCCAGGCTCTGTCGCGACCGGGAGACCCATGGGGCGGTGCACAATTGACCCAGCGTCGTCCGGGTTAGGGAGGGTTTGGCCGGCAGGGATATCCTTGTCTCGTTGCGCACTAGCGACTCCTGTGGCGGGCTGGGAGCAGTGCACGCTGACACGGTCGCCAGTTGTATGGTGTTTCCTCAGACACGTTGGTGCGGTTGGCTTCCGGGTTGGATGGGCATTGTGTCAAGAAGCAGTGCGGCTTGGTTGGGTTGTGTTTTGGAGGACGCATGGCTCTTGACCTTCGCCTCTCCCGAGTCCGTACGGGAGTTGCAGCGATGAGACAAGACTGTAACTACTACCAATTGGATACCACGAAAATTGTGGAGAAAAAAGGGGTGAAAATGTACAAAAAAATAAAATAAACTTGGATTAGCTAACACAACATGCCATTGGAACACAGGAGTGATGGTTGCTGATAATGGGCCTCTGTACACCTATGTAGATATTCCATTAAAAATCAGCAGTTTCCAGCTTCAATAGTCATTTACAACATTAACAATGTCTACACTGTATTTCTGATCAATTTGATGTTATTTAAATGGACAAAAAATTTGCTTTTCTTTCAAAAACAAGGGCATTTCTAAGTGTCCCCAAACTTTTGAACGGTAGTGTACATTAAGGGTTAAGGTTAGGGGTTAGGGAATACATGTTTTGGTCCCCTCAAGGATAGTACAACAAACGTGTGTGTGTGTGTGTGTGTGTGTGTGTGTGTGTGTGTGTGTGTGTGTGTGTGTGTGTGTGTGTGTGTGTGTGTGTGTGTGAGACTGTGTGTGTGTATTTGTGTTTAATGGTCCAAGGTCAGTCCTCCAGTGTTACTTTCCCAGTGAAAATAAACCAGACCATTCTGCAGCCAGCCCAGCCAGCCTAGCCTGCCCAGAGAGCACATTTCCTCCTTCTTCTCTTTACAGAGCCCGTTAATGCTCCAACACACTCTAGGCTCCCTCTCCTTAGCTCATTATTTGCCGTGGTTTATTTATTCTCTCTTTGATATGCAAAAGACGTAGCACTGTGCAGACAGACACAGCCCTCGTGCTAGGAAGGCCTGTCTTGTGGAGGTATTTCTATGGCTAAAATGTCTCTTTGTTTCTCAATACATATGGTCTGTAATGGTGGGAGGGTGATTATATGCAAGCTCACACACATCTCGTCGTTTAATCAACAATGAGGTGTACATTTAAACTATGTGATTTTACCACAGCACAGGTCAGACCTGAGAATGAACTCTGTCACAGGGGACTGACTGGGGCTCTGACTATACCTTCTCCTCCTCCTCCTCCTTTAGCTTGAGTTTCATAAGACTGGTTTAGCTCAGAGCCAGAGGTTCCCAGGAGGAGGTATCGGGTCTGAGGGAGTGGCGAGCAGCTGTGGACACAGACCATCCAGTCAACACAGGGCTGGGCCAGGCTGGGGAGGGGAGGAATCCTCCTGATCTGATCCATCTCTGTCTGCTCAGAGAGTGACCGGGTGCTGCTGACCAGCCAGGCCAGGGAGTTTGTCTCTGTCAAGCTGCTGTTGAAGCCTTCATGAAGACTAAAGACCACTGGTGCATCTGGACAAAGATTTGGATACATCTGTAGATGCATTCCTTTTAGACAAAATTATGATCCTGCGAATATTCCTTACAGAGTGGCTGGCTACCCTTTGTCTATGAGTGCTGACCCAGCAGTTTCACTGGTTTATTAGTGTGACCAAAAAGGGCATATGATAACAAATTGGGGTGATGCTCCTCCAGTTCTCTCTCTCTCTCTCTCTCTCTCTCTCTCTCGACACTCTCTCTCTCGACACTCTCGACACATGGCTTCCATCTCCCAAATTGCGTTGGGACCATGGTATCGTTACTGTGACCAACCCGGGGCTCATCTTCAGTGGGCCAACCCAAAACTGCCCTGCACCCCAGCGTTTATAGTGCTTTCCCAGGATTCCAGCTTTGCTTTTATTAGGTGATTGGCTGAGAGGGAGGGGCGGCCTACATCATGAACTGCCACTCTCCAGTGACCCCCCACCTAAGCCTGCAGTGGTGAGGCCCACAATTTCTTCTCACACTGCAGTGCCCGCTGGGTTCCTGTGGGACTCTGTAATTAGGGGCAGTTGTATGGGGAAGGGGGGGGGGGTCCTTGGGCCAACATGGACTATCTCCAGAATTCACTATAAGGGTAGGTTAAGCTCAGAGAGTCTTTCCACGGACACTCACACATATTTGGCTACACACACAAACACACACTGCTAAGGCTGTTGTTGTGAGCAGACCTGCTGCAGAGGTGTTGGGCCAGCCAAACTGCAACTGAAACCAGACGTGGCCTTTAGGACCCTGAGGTGAGGGGTGGGGTGGTGGGGGGTCAGGGAGGGGCTCTCACCTCCTACAGACACATCTCACTTCATCAGTCAACACCAGCAGGCCGGCAGGCAGACCAGACAGTCAGACAGGAGAACCCTGGCCTCCAGACACCCCCCTCCACCTCCACTAGGCTAGACCTTCATAACTCCATCGCTAATGGGTCTGAGAACAGACTAAGACTGCCTGGGATCTTTAACAAACACTTCGCCTGGCCACTCAATGGAGTGTTGGAACTTGTGTGGTTGCAGTTACTGACTTCATTCTAATGCTTTCCTCTTGTTCTAGAACACACCTGTGTGTTCTGATTCCAGATAAGATGTTAAAGGTAGACTCAGCTAAATTACATTGCCACGAGTACCACCACAGATATTACGATAAGTGAGATGCAAGACTTCACTCCCACACTGTCACACACAGTATCTGCGCATGTGTATAGGTTCGCTTCGATGCTGTTAGAGAGTGGTAGGTACGGGACTAATCTCGGTTACCCAGAAGTAAAAATCTTGAAAAGTTGTCACTTCCCATTTACACATGAATCTGTCCACAAGAGATTAGTACGTGACCAAAACAGTGGGGAGTTTAGCCTCGCACTTCAACACTCTTAGTTGTTGCAGAAATTGACCCACTATGCTGTTTACTTTGTGCACCTACGTCATATCGCTGAGTTTACCTTCACCTGGCCTCTACAGAGTAGACAGACAGACTCAGCAGGGTGGCACTAACCCTAAAGCAGCCCATGCCCAAGTGGTCCCATAATATGGAGCACAGCCAAACACAGAAACACACACACACACGCATCATCCATACACGCGCATCAGCTCCCGTGCACACGCACATGCACACAAGTTCCTACAGTAGAGTAGTGCTGGTCTGTCAGCCCTGTCAGCTCATCTATTCCATCCAGATGTCCACGCAGACAGACCTCTAATCTCCCGCCTCCTCTTCCCAGACAGGGGCTGCTCCTTCTGCCCCCTCTCTTCCTCTCTCCTGCCCCCTCTCCCTCCCTCTCTCTCCCATACCTGTGGTGAGGCCTATGGCAGGGGCAGGGTCCCAGACGGGTCTGTGGAGCCTGGTTGCCCCCCCCCCCCTTCTCCCTGGCAGGCAGAAGTCTACAACTACAGAGTAGAGCCTGGCCTGGCTGTATGCTGCACTGGTGTCTATCTGCTTGCCTGCCTGTCTGTCTGTTCATCTGTCTGTCTAGAACATTTACATCTGCTCTTACTGGGACCCTGTCAGACTGACTGGTTGCTACGGACAGCCTTTAACTTAATTTCCCTCCCCTCCCACTTCTCCCTCCACTCCTCTCTGACCCTCTGCTTATTATTTCTCAACTTCCTGGTCTGTGGTTACCTACACTGGAGTGCAGTCCTCTGGCCCCCCTCACAGTCTTCACTGCTGAGAATCGCTCCAAGGCGCTCTCATAAATAATAATGACTATAATAGTGAATACAGAAACCATGAGCTGTTTCATAATCTCTCTCTCCCCTCACTTTCCCTCTGACCTTTGAGTATACTAACTACAGTACCTTCCTCTCTTGCTGCCTGACCACTTTATTTCTCTCTCCAAAATATCCCTTTCTTTTTTTCTCTTATCTGCTTCAGCACTCTGTCAGTCCTCTCAGTAAGTTTCATCTCACCAACATGATGTCTGGATGCCCACAACAACAACAACTGGGTGTGTTCATAGAGCAAGCCACAGAAAATACAACTATTCTGAAATCCTATATTCCAACAAACAGATGTGAAAATGCAAGGCTAAACATGGTTTAAAAAAGCGGAGTTTAAAAGTAGAAACATAATAAGACAATGCTCTCCCCTTCCTCCCCCAAAACATAGGGATTGTTAGTGTACGGCACAAGGGAAACAATTATCTTGGTGCCGCGAAAACAAACAACGCTGTGGTCTGTGTAAAGTGGCAAACATTAGCGGCGGGCACATCTGGGGAAGTGAAGCATGCTGCGTTTGAGACGGCGTGCGGTTGGGATGGGCTGCACCACAAATTCGCTCCACGCTTTTTAAACATTTCCTCCGCTTGAAAGTAACAGATGTCCAATAAATACGTGAGGCAAAGGCTGACGTTACTAACTCCCAGCCATCACTTTTTATTAAGACAGACACAAAAACATTGGAAAACTGTAAAATCTCCTTCCTTTCATGCCCCCGTCTCGTGACCCCAGCTGACCTGCATGCAGACGCCTCCCTCATCACACTCTCCCTCCTCTCTCAATTAAATAAAAAAAAATAGCTTGGCATGGGACACATATGTTTACATTGCCAAACCAAGTGAAATAGATAATAAACAAAAGTTAAATAAACAATAACAAATTAACAGTAACATTACACTCACAAAAGTTTCAGGGGAATAGAGAGATTTCAAATGTCATATTATGGCTATTTACAGCGTTATAATGATGTGCAAATAGTAAAAGTACAAAAGGGAAAATAAATAAACATAATTATGGGTTGTATTTACAATGGTGTTTGTTGTTGCCCTTTTCTTGTGGCAACAGGTCACAAATCTTGCTGCTGTGATGACACATTGTGGTATTTCACCCAATTCATATGGGAATTTATCAAAATTGGATTTGTTTTCAAATTCTTTGTGGGTCTGTGTAATCTGAGGGAAATATGTATCTCTAATATGGTCATACATTTGGCAGGAGGTTAGGAAGTGCAACTCAGTTTCCACCTAATTTTGTAGGCAGTGTGCACATAGCCTGTCTTCTCTTGAGAACCAGGTCTGCCTACGATGGCCTCTCTCAATAGCAAGGCTATTCTCCCTGAGTCTGTAGTCAAAGCTTTCCTTAATTTTGGGTCAGTCACAGTGGTCAGGTATTCTGCCACTGTGTACTCTCTATTTAGGGCCAAATAGCATTCCAGTTTGCTCTGTTTTTTGGTAAATTCTATCCAATGTGTCAAGTAATTATCTTTTTGTCTTTTCATGACTTGGTTGGGTCTACTTGTGTTGCTGTTGCTCTCCTGGGGCTCTGTGGGGTCTGTTTGTGTTTGGGAACAGAGCCCCAGGACCAGCTTGCTTAGAGGACTCTTCTCTAGGTTAATCTCTCTGTAGTTGATGGGTTTGTAGTGGAAGGTTTGGGAGTCACTTCCTTTTAGGTGGTTGTAGAATTTAACGGCTCTTTTCTGGATTTTGATATATTTTTGATATTTGAGGATGTTTTTGCAGAATTCTGCATGTAGAGTCTCAATTTGGTTTGTCCCATTTTGTGAATTCTTGGTTGGTGAGCGGACCTCAGACCTCACAGCTATAAAGGATAATGGGTTCTATAACTGATTCAAGTAGTTTTAGCCAGATCCTAATTGGGATGTCGAATTTTATGCTCCTTTTGATGGCATAGAAGGCACTTCTTGCCTTGTCTCTCAGATCGTTCACAGCTATGTGAAAGTTACCTGTGGCGCTGATGTTTAGGCCGAGGTATGTATAATTTTAGTGTGCTCTATGGCAACGGTGTCTAGATGGAATTTGTATTTGTGGTCCTGGCAACTGGACCTCTTTTTGGAACACCATTATTTTTGTCTTAATGAGATTTACTGTCAGGGCCCAGGTCTGACAGAATCTGTGCAGAATATCTAGGTGCTGCTGTAGGCAATCCTTGGTCAAGGACAGAAGCACCAGATCATCAGCAAACAGTAGACATTTGACTTCAGATTCTAGTAGGGTGAGGCCGGGTGCTGCAGACTGTTCTAGTTCTAATTTGCCAATTCGTTGATATATATGTTGAAGAGGGTGGGGCTGAAGCTGCATCCCTGTCTCACTCCATGGCCCTATGGAAAGAATTTTTTTTTGTTGCCAATTTTAAATGCACACTTGTTGTTTGTGTACATGGATTTATAATGTTGTATGTTTTCCCAACAACACCCCTTTCCATCAATTTGTATAGCAGACCTGCCAAATTGAGTCAAAATCTTTTTGGAAATCAACAAAGCATGAGAAGACTTTGCCTTTGTTTTGGTTTGTTTGTTTGTCAATTAGGGTATGCAGGATGAATATGCGGTCTGTCGTACGATAATTTGGTAAAAAGCCAATTTGACATTTGCTCAGTACATTGTTTTCACTGAGGAAATGTACAAGTCGGCTGTTAATGATAATGCAGAGGATTTTCCCAAGGTTGCTGTTGACGCATATCCCACGTTAGTTATTGGGGTCAAATTTCTCTCTCTCTTTCTATATCTCTCTCTCTCTCTGAACCCAAGAAGAGTATTGTCCTGTGATGTGTCTTAGCATTCCCTCGCTCCCTCCTCATCCTCCTCCTCCCCCTCCCCTCATTCCCCTTTAATGGTCACCAGGGAGACCATTAAAACCAGGAGCATTGTACTACTGACAGTGCCTGGGTGAAACCACACTTCCTCTGATGTGTGTTTAGAGTGACAGGGAGGGACTGTCTGTGACATCCTCCCTTCTTGTCCTGACACAGCACAGCAATTAAAACCCAGTCCTCTCAGCCAACACACAGCCACAAACGGCTAAACAAACAAGCGTTCCAAAAATAACTGGGTCCAGGAATAGGCCTGCCTACTCACTTCCATACACACACACTCTCCATAGCCACAGATATAACCACAGACACAGCCACAGATATAACCACAGACACAGATATATAGATTTAAAAATATATATATATTTCACCTTTATTAATAACCAGGTAGGCCAGTTGAGAACAAGTTCTCATTTACAACTGAGACCTGGCCAAGATAAAGCAAAGCAGTGCGACACAAACAACACAGAGTTACACATGGGATAAACAAATGTACAGTCAATAACATTTTTACATTTTACATTTTAGTCATTTAGCAGACGCTCTTATCCAGAGCGACTTACAGTAGTGAATGCATACATTTCATTCCATTTCATTTCATGCATTTATTTTTATTTTTTTTGTACAATGAACACAATAGAAAAGTCTATATACAGTGTGTGCAAATGTAGTAAGATTAGGGAGGTAAGGCAATAAATAGGCCATAGTGGCGAAATAATTACAATTTAACAATTAAACACTGGAGTGATAGATGTGCAGTAGATAAATGTGCAAGTAGAGATAGTGGGGTGCAAAGGAGCAAAAAATGAAATAACAATATGGGTTTAGGTAGTTGGGTGGGATATTTACAGATGAGCTATGTACAGGTGATCGGTAAGCTGCTCTGACAGCTGATGCTTAAAGGTAGTGAGGGAGATATAAGTTTCCAGCTTCAGTGATTTTTGCAATTCGTTCCAGTCATTGGCAGCAGAGAACTGGAAGGAAAGGCGGCCAAAGGAGGAGTTGGCTTTGGGGGTGACCAGTGAAATATACCTACTGGAGCGCGTGCTACAGATGGGTGCTGCTGTGGTGACCAGTGAGCTGAAATATAACCACAGATATAACCACAGACACAGCCACAGATATAAGAACAGATATAACCACAGACACAGCCACAGCCACATTTATAACCACAGCCACAGATATAACCACAGACACAGACACATATACAATCACAGACACAGCCACATATATAACCACAGATTTAACAACAGATATAACCACAGACACAGCCACATATATAACCACAGATATAACAACAGATATAACCACAGACACAGCCACAGATATAACAACAAATATAACCACAGACACAGCCACAGATATAACAACAGATATAACCACAGACACGGCCACAGATATAACCACAGATATAACAACAGATATAACCACAGACACAGACACAGCCACAGCCACATTTATAACCACAGACACGGCCACAGATATAACCACAGACACAGACACATATATAATCACAGACACAGCCACATATATAACCACAGATATAACCACAGATATAACCACAGACACAGCCCCAGATATAACCACAGATATAACCACAGATATAACCACAGACACAGCCACAGATATAACAACAGATAAAACCACAGACACAGCCACAGCCACAGATATAACCACAGACACAGACACATATATAATCACAGACACAGCCACATATATAACCACAGATATAACCACAGACACAGCCATTGATATAACCACAGACACAGCCACAGCCACAGATATAACCCCATACACGGCCACAGATATAACCACAGACACAGACACATATATAATCACAGATATAACCACAGATATAACCAAAGACACAGACACATATATAACCACAGATATAACCACAGACATAGCCATTGATATAACCACAGACACAGCCACAGCCACAGATATAAAAACATACACGGCCACAGATATAACCACAAACACAGACACATATAACCACAGCCTTTCCCTGCTCACTGAGGTTGGACACAGCAAGTACAGAGCCGCTCTGATCCTGTGCATTACTATACATTACTATGTATTAATACTTTGCAATGAGATATGAGGTCCATGCTCACGATGCATAAATTCTAAAACAAAATCACACCCACTGAGGAATTGATTAGCTACATTTTACAACAGTAAATATACACACAGCAATTAGAAGCGCCTTAAGAGGCATGTAGTGTATTGCACTCTTGGCTTGAACATTTTTGAAAACTTTGAGAAAAGGAAAGTTTGTAGCTTTTATTCTAAGAACCCTGATCTTAAACCCAGGTAAGAACCCTGATCTTAAACCCAGGTAAGAACCCTGATCTTAACCCCAGGTAAGAACCCTGATCTTAACCCCAGGTAAGAACACTGATCTTAAACCCAGGTAAGAACCCTGATCTTAACCCCAGGTAAGAACACTGATCTTAAACCCAGGTAAGAACAGCGATGAGGGCTATTTCACACACTTTGGTTTGCTGCACAAAGACACCCTGCAACAACATGACGCTGGGGGAATTCTTGGCCAGTGAACCCTGTACTCTGGCCTTGCTCATTACCCTGGGGGGTGACATGGGCTAAGTCCCAAATGGCACCCTATTCCCTATTTAGTACACTACTTTTGACCAGGGCCCCTATGTAATGCACTACTTTTGACCAAAAGTAGTGCACTATATAGGGAATAGGGTGCCATTTGGGACACACTCAAATGAGCCCACTTTGCCCACAACGCCAGCCAAGCATAAAGCAGCCCAGTCCAGCCATGCAGCTAAACATCCTGCCCCATGTCTAATGCTATATACAGCAGGTTCTGTGGGAGTAAACGCTGTGGCCGAAATGTTTGAAGGACAAGTTGACTCCAACACACATAGTTTATATGCCACAGTAAAACCCAGATCACTAGTTATAGCTCTGGGGCCTGGTATTTCTCCATCAGTCCATAGCACAGTGTTTTCCCTACAGACAGAGCTGATCTGTACGGGAGAGCAGATGAGGGAAAGGCTTATTAATAAAAGGCTTAAAACACTTCCAGCCTCCCCTCCCGTCACCACCCACCTAAACAACCAACAAAAATCAAGAGTCCCCTATGACAACAGCGCAACTGTATCCATGGCAACGAAAAACAAAGGTTTTGTTTTAATGCATTGACTGACTATATGAGAGTGACTGCACAGCTCCCCAAGCCAGGCAGCGGTTGCCAGACGTAACTATTCCAACTCCCCTCTCTGTGATATTCTGCTCCAACAGCAAACCCTAAACCTTCCTTACTGCTACCATGCTGTGTTGCTACCATGTTGTTGTTATGTTGTGTTGCTACCAAGCAGCAGGGACAGGCACAGTGAGAGGGGGCCAAGCGGCAGAGACAGGCACATTGAAGGGGGCCAAGCAGCAGAGACAGGCACAGTAAGGGGGGGCCAAGCAGCAGAGACAGGCACGGTGGGGGGGCCAAGCAGCGGAGACAGGCACATTGAGGGGGGGCCAAGCAGCGGAGACAGGCACATTGAAGGGGGCCATGCAGCAGGGACAGGCACGGTGAGGGGGGCCAAGCAGCAGAGACAGGCACGGTGAGGGGGGGCCAAGCAGCAGGGACAGGCACGGTGAGGGGGGGCCAAGCAGCAGGGACAGGCACGGTGAGGGGGGGCCAAGCAGCAGGGACAGGCACGGTGAGGGGGGGCCAAGCAGCAGGGACAGGCACAATGAGAGGGGGCCAAGCGGCAGAGACAGGCACATTGAAGGGGGCCAAGCAGCAGAGACAGGCACAGGAAGGGGGGGCCAAGCAGCAGAGACAGGCACGGTGGGGGGGCCAAGTAGCGGAGACAGGCACATTGAGGGGGGGCCAAGCAGCGGAGACAGGCACATTGAAGGGGGCCATGCAGCAGGGACAGGCACGGTGAGGGGGGCCAAGCAGCAGAGACAGGCACGGTGAGGGGGGGCCAAGCAGCAGGGACAGGCACGGTGAGGGGGGGCCAAGCAGCAGGGACAGGCACGGTGAGGGGGGGCCAAGCAGCAGAGACAGGCACGGTGAGGGGGGGCCAAGCAGCAGGGACAGGCACGGTGAGGGGGGGCCAAGCAGCAGAGACAGGCACGCTGAGGGGGGGCCAAGCAGCAGGGACAGGCACGATGAGGGGAGGCCAAGCAGCAGGGACAGGCAAGGTGGGGGGGGGCCAAGCAGCAGGGACAGGCACGATGAGGGGGGGCCAAGCAGCAGGGACAGGCACGGTGAGGGGGGGCCAAGCAGCAGGGACAGGCACGGTGAGGGGGGGCCAAGCAGCAGGGACAGGCACGGTGAGGGGGGGCCAAGCAGCAGAGACAGGCACGGTGAGGGGGGGCCAAGCAGCAGGGACAGGCACGGTGAGGGGGGGCCAAGCAGCAGAGACAGGCACGGTGAGGGGGGGCCAAGCAGCAGGGACAGGCACGATGAGGGGAGGCCAAGCAGCAGGGACAGGCACGGTGAGGGGGGGCCAAGCAGCAGGGACAGGCACGATGAGGGGGGGCCAAGCAGCAGGGACAGGCACGATGAGGGGGGGCCAAGCAGCAGGGACAGGCACGGTGAGGGGGGGCCAAGCAGCAGGGAGAGGCACGGTGAGGGGGCGCCAAGCAGCAGGGACAGGCACGGTGAGGGGGGGCCAAGCAGCAGAGACAGGCGCGGTGAGGGGGGGCCAAGCAGCAGGGACAGGCACGGTGAGGGGGGACCAAGCAGCAGAGACAGGCACGGTGAGGGGGGGCCAAGCAGCAGGGACAGGCACGGTGAGGGGGGGCCAAGCAGCAGGGACAGGCACGGTGAGGGGGGGCCAAGCAGCAGGGACAGGCGCGGGGAGGGGGGGCCAAGCAGCAGGGACAGGCACGGTGAGGGGGGGCCAAGCAGCAGGGACAGGTGCGGTGGGGGGGGGGGCGAGGCAGCAGAGACAGGTACGGTGAGGGGGGGCCAAGCAGCAGGGACAGGCGCGGTGAGGGGGGGGGGGGCGAGGCAGCAGAGACAGGTACGGTGAGGGGGGGCCAAGCAGCAGGGACAGGCGCGGTGGGGGGGGCGAGGCAGCAGAGACAGGTACGGTGAAGGGGGGCCAAGCAGCAGGGACAGGCGCGGTGAGGGGGGGGGGGGCGAGGCAGCAGAGACAGGTACGGTGAGGGGGGGCGAGGCAGCAGAGACAGGTACGGTGAGGGGGGGCGAGGCAGCAGAGACAGGTACGGTGAGGGGGGCGAGGCAGCAGAGACAGGTACGGTGAGGGGGGGCGAGGCAGCAGAGACAGGTACGGTGAGGGGGGGGCGAGGCAGCAGAGACAGGTACGGTGAGGGGGGGCGAGGCAGCAGAGACAGGTACGGTGAGGGGGGGGGGCGAGGCAGCAGAGACAGGTACGGTGAGGGGGGGCGAGGCAGCAGAGACAGGTACGGTGAGGGGGGGCGAGGCAGCAGAGACAGGTACGGTGAGGGGGGGCGAGGCAGCAGAGACAGGTACGGTGAGGGGGGGCCAAGCAGCAGGGACAAGCGCGGTGAGGATGGGCAAGGCAGCAGAGGCAGGTACGGTGAGGGGGGAAAAACACGATCTAATACTGTGAAAAACCAAAAACTCCTTTTTGAACTTTCCTTCTTTGAGGCTTGGACAGAGCAGAGGGAGAGTGCCCGGAAAGAGTGCTAGGCACACAGTACTTCCTGGACTCAGATTATATTCATTGTGTTATTGTAAATTCAGTGCTATGCATCAGTAGTTCCAGACATAATGCTGATGTATAAGTCTCCCAAGTATTCAGGCAGCGATGGCACCACACTGACATGAACAATATCACTTATGGTCCATCTGTGTATACAGCTCTGCACTCTAGGTCCTCTGGTTTCCTAGTAGAGGATGTGGCTATGGAAGACAGACATGTAAGACTGGATGGTTACAGTGTCTGCGGGCCAGGCAGCCAGGCAGTAAGGCAGCCAGTCATTATGTTAACAGAAGAAGATCTTTGTTGTGGTCCTGTCTCACAGAAACACAGACTACAGCGGACAGATAGCTGGGTCTCAGAGGCCTTGATTTAGATAGCCTATATACTCTTCACAGATAAAAACGTCACAGTCGGTTTGGGCCGACTGTAAAACCTTAATGCATAAAAACACAGGAAGGAATAGCTACATCTAAAAGAAAAGTATGTCTCTTCCACTAGATAATATGAAGAATAGCAGGAGCTGATGGTGGGTTACAGGAGAAAAAGGGGAGAGCACACCCCCATCCACATCCACAGGGCTGTAGTGGAGCCCTTGGCGTCCACATCACTAAGGACGTAACATGGTCCACACACATCTGCACAGTCGTAAAGAGGGCCCGACAGTGCCTCTTCCCCCTCAGGGGGCTGAAAAGATTTGGCATTGGCCCTCAGATCCTTAAATAGTTATACAGCTGCACCATCGAGAGCATCTTGACTGGCTGAATCATCGCTTGGTATGGCAAATGCATCGCCCTCGACCACAAAGTGCTACAGGGGGTGGTGCGGACAGCCCAGTACATCACTGGGGCCGAGTTCCCTGCCATCCAGGACTTCTATATCAGGCGGTGTCAGGCCCGAAAAATTGCCAAAGACTCCAGTCACCCAAGCCATAGACTGTTCCCTCTGCCCCCGTCCGGCAAACGACTCAGGAGCATCGGCTCTCAGACCAACAGGCTCTGAGACAGCTTCTACTCTCAAGCCAGAAGACTGATAAATAGCCATAAGAACGCTAAATAGTTAATTAAATGGTTACCCAGACTATCTGCACGAATCGTATCTTGCACTGATGATGCACACTCACAAGACTACACATCCTTTGCTCTCAGAAAAGCCTCAATTCGTCGGGGCATGGACTCTGCAAGGTGTCGAAAGGGTTGACTCCAATGCTTCCTATAGTTGTCAAGTTGGCTCAATGTCCTTTTTATTTATTATTTATTTAACCTTTATTTAACTAGACAAGTCAGTTAAGAACAATTAAGAACAAATTCTTATTCACAATGACGGCCTACCCTGGCCTCCCCTAACCCGGACGACGCTGGACTAGTTGTGCGCCGCCCTTTGGGACTCCCGATCACGGCCGGTTGTGATACAGCCCGGGATCGAACCAGGGTCTGTAGTGACACCTCTAGCACTGAAATGCAGTGCCTTAGACCGCTGTGCCACTTTGGGTGGTGGACCATTCTTGTTACACATGTGAAACTGTTGATCGTGATTAACCCAGCAGCATTGCAGTTCTTGACACAAACCGGTGTGCCTGGCACCGGTTACCATACCCCGTTCAAAGGCACTTAAATCTCTTAAATCTCATGTCTTGCCCATTCACCCTCTGAATGACACACATGTACAATGAATGTCTCAATTGTTTCAAGGCTTAAAAATCCTTTGTTAACCTGTCTGCTCCCCTTCATCTACATTGATTGAAGTGGATTTAACAGGTGACATCAATAAGGGATCCTAGCTTCACCTGGATTCCCCTGGTCAGTTTGTCATTGAAAGATGTTTTATACACTCAGTGTATGTATAATAATGGCTGGAATGGAGTCAATGGAATGGTATCAACCACATTGAAACCAGCAGCCTCCACTGATAAATATCCACCACCCAAAGGACATCCAGCAAACTTGACACCACTGTGGGAACCATTGGAGTCAACATGGGCCAGTATCCCTATGGAACACTTTCAAAATATATATGGTATATTATGCATAGGAATACTTTTGGAACAGACTTCCAAAATTAAAATCACTTAGAGCTGATTTTTTTGCTCAGAAAACTTGGGGAGCCGAATAAAATCATACCCGGGCCAAATCCGGCCCGACAGTTGGGAAACCCTGATATACACACTCACTACACTGACAGTCACACACAAAACCCTTTTTATTATCCTGATGCCTAGTCACTTTAGCCTGCCTTCATGTACATATCTATCTCAAACACCTCATACCCCTGCACAGTGATCTGGTACTGGCACTCATATACTGAACATAAATATAAACGCAACATGACAATAAAAGGCCACTCTAAAATGTACAGTTTTGTCACACAACACAATGCCACAGATGTCTCATGTTTTGAGGGAGCGTGCAATTGGCATGGTAACTGCACAAATGTCCACCAGAGCTGTTGCCAGAGAATTTTGCAGTACGTCCAACTGGCCTCACAACCGCAGACCACGTGTATGGTGTTGTGTGGGTCGAGCGGTTTGCTGATGTCAACATTGTGAACAGAGTGCCCCATGATGGAGGTGGGGTCATGGTATGGGCAGGCATAAGCTACGGACAATGAACACAATTACATTTTATCGATGGCAACTTGAATGCACAGATATACAGTGACGAGATCCTGAGGTCCATTGTCGTGCCATTCAGCAGCCGCCATCACCTCATGTTTCAGCATGGTAATGCATAGCCCGATGTCACAATGATCTGTACACATGTCCCAGTTCTTGCATGGCTTGCATACTCACCAGACATGTCACCCATTGAGCATGTTTGGGATGCTCTGGATTGACGTGTACAACAGCGTGTTCCAGTTCCCGCCAATATCCAGCATCTTCACACAGCCATTGAAGAGGAGTAGAATAACATTCCACAGGCCACAATCAACAGCCTGATCAACTCTATGCGAAAGAGATGTGTCGCGCTTCATGAGGCAAACGGTGGTCACACCAGATACTGACTGGTTTTGTGATCCATGCCCCTACCTTCTTTAAAGGTATCTGTGACCAAAAGATGCATATCTGTATTCCCAGTCATGTGAAATCCATAGATTAGGGCCTAATGAATTTATTTCAATTGACTGATTTCCTTATATATTTTTGGAACTAATTCATTTAACCTTTATTTAACTAGGCAAGTCAGTTAAGAACAAATTCCTATTTACATTGACGGCCTACCCCGACCAAACCCGGACCACGCTGGGCCAATTATGCGCCGCCTTATGGCACTCCCAATCACGGCCGGTTGTGATACAGCCTGGAATCGAAGCAGGGTCTGTAGTGACGCCTCTAGCACTGAGATACAGTGCCTTAGACTGGAGTCCCAGTCATGTGAACGGTAACTCAGTAAAATATTTGAAAATGTTGCATGTTGCATTTATATTTTTCTTCAGTATATATGCACGCACGGACACACACACACAGCGGGTAATGGTCGCATGAGACTGAGCTGCTTTCTGTGAAATCCCTGCTTGAATGGTCTCCTGTGTGCCAGGCATTCCTCTGTGTTTTATAGAGCTCTCTGGGGATTAGAACCCATTTACTTCCAGTGGCAGTGGGGCGGAATCAAAGCTGATTGGGCTGTGGCCTCCAGGGTGGTGGTGTGAGGAACACTGAGCCCATACTCACCTGAGACTGACAGGGGGGCATGGGAACCTGACACCACGGCAAAGACATGAGACACTAACACCGGTCACACACACCCGGTGGGGGTCAAATCTGACCTAATTCGTGTCACTGCTAACCTCAGCTGTGATGACTGACAGCTTGGCCCTGGGAGGTAGACCCTGGGTCTGAGTTTACATAATAAATTAAGTATTCTAGACCTCCGTTACTGGAGGTTACACAAACAATGAACACAAATGAGAAATTATTTTGATTTTAATCTGGGATTTCTTTAATCAATCAATCAATCACATTTATTTATCTAGCTCTTTTTACATCAGCAGATGTCACAATGTGCTTATACAGAAACCTACCCTAAAACCCCAAACCGCAAGCAATGTAGATGTAGAAGCATGTTGGCTAGGGAAAAAGTCCCTAGAAAGGCAGGAATCTAGGAAGAAACCTAGAGAGGAACCAGGCTCTGAGGGGTGGCCAGTCCTCTTCTGGTTGCGCCAGGTAAAGATTATAAGAGCAAACTGGCTCTAACCAGAATAGAAAGAGGAGTGGGAGGCCCCGGTGCACAACTGAGAAAGAGGACAAGTACATTAGAGTGTCTAGTTCACGAAATAGACGCCTCACAAGTCCTCAACTGGCAGCTTCATTAAATAGTACCCGTAAAACACCTGTCTCAATGTCAACAGCGAAGAGGCGACTCTGGGATGCTGGCCTTCTAGGCAGTTCCTCTGTCCAGTGCCTGTGTTCTTTTGCCCATCTTAATCTTTTCTGTTTATTGGCCAGTCTGAGATATGGCTTTTTCTTTGCAACTCTGAATTCAAGGCACACTTAACCAGCATGGCTACCACAGCATTCTGCAGCAATACACCATCCCATCTGGTTTGCGCTTAGTGGGACTATCATTTGTTTTTCATACGGTGAGGGATGGTGGTGGAAGCATCATGCTGTGGGGATGTTTATCAGCGAGAGGGACTGGGAGACTAGTCAGGATCGAGGGAAAGATGAACGGAGCAAAGTACAGAGAGATACTTGATGAAAACCTGCTCCAGAGCACCCAGGACCTCGGACTGGGGCGAAGGTTCACCTTCCAACAGGACAACTATCCTAAGCACACAGCCAACCAAGACAATGCAGGAGTGGCTTCGGGACAAGCCTCTGAATGTCCTTGAGTGGCCCAGCCAGAGCCAGGACTTGAACCCTATCGAACATCTCTGGAGAGACTTGAAAACAGCTATACAGTGACGCTCCCCATCCAACCTGACAGAGCTCGAGAGGATCTTCAGAGAAGAATGGGAGAAACTCCACAAATGCAGGTGTGCCATGCTTGTAGCGTCATACCCAAAAAGACTTGAGGCTGTAATTGTTGCTAAAGGTGCTTTAACAAAGTACTGAGTAAAAGGTCTGAAAACTGTGATGTGATATGTGTTATTTAAGTTGTTGTTGTTTACAAATTTTGTAAACATTTTTTTTTTTTTTGCTTTGCCATTATGGGCTATTGTGTGTAGATTGACAAGAAAAAGCTAACAATTTAATCAATTTTAGAATAAGGCTGTAATGGAAATGCCAACACCTCCCAAATTCAAAATAAATATATTGTCATTAAGAGCATTTTTTTGCAGAAAATGAAAACTGGTCAAAATAACAAAAAATATGCAGTGTTGTCAGACCTCGAATAACGCAAAGAAAATAAGGTCATATTAATTTTTAAACAACACAATACTAATGTTTTAACTTAGGAAGAGTTCAGAAATCAATATTTGGTGGAATAACCCAGATTTTTAATCACAACTTTCATGCATCTTGGCATGCCCTCCACCAGTCTTTCACATTGATGTTGGGTGACTTTATGCCACTCCTGGCTTTGTTTGATGGCTTGTGACCATCCATCTTCCTCTTGATCACATTCCAGAGGTTTTCAATGGGGTTCAGGTCTGGAGATTGGGCTGGCCATGACAGGGTCTTGATCTGGTGGTCCTCCATCCACACCTTGATTGACCTGGCTGTGTGGCATGGAGCGTTGTCCTGCTGGAGAAACCAATCCTCAGATTTGGGGAACATTGTCAGAGCAGAAGGAAGCAAGTTTTCTTCCAGGACAACCTTGTACGTGGCTTGATTCATGCGGCCTTCACAAAGACAAATCTGCCCGATTCCAGCCTTGCTGAAGCACCCCCAAATCATCACCGATCCGCCACCAAATTTCATGAATGAAAGCTGTGATTGAAATCAGGGTTATTCCAGTAAATATTGATTTCTGAACTCTTCCTAAGTTAAAACATTAGTATTGTGTTGTTTATTTTCTTTGCATTATTCGAGATCTGACAACACTGCATCTTTTTTGTTATTTTGACCAGTTGTCATTTTCTGCAAATAAATGCTCAAATATTTTTATTTGGAATTTGGGAGAAATGTTGTCAGCAGTTTATAGAATAAAACAAAAATGTTAAAACCAGAGAAACTGATAATTTTGCAGTGGTCTCTTAATGTTTTCCAGAGCTGTATATTTTTTATATAACCTCAACTATTTTTCTTCAATCAATGTATTTTCAACATAAAGTTATTAGCAGCGCAATTTAGCGGATTTGATTGATTTTGTGGTCTCAAACCAGTGAGCTTAACATTCTTCATCAGGAAAGAATATGGGCAAAATTGAATTATTGACAATGAAAAAGGTGGTACTGTTGTTTCCTTGTCATATAATTGGTACATTTACTATCAATATAGCATTAAACATAGTTTTCCAGATTGCATTTTGGCAACATAAATATTGGATCGCCACAGACATCCTGGTTCAATTTGGGTCCCGAGGAAACACCAGTTGAGAACTACTGTCATAGAGGGACATTACTTTAGACCAGGAGGGTCAAACTCATTCCACGGAGGGCCAAGTGTCTACAGGTTTTTGTTGTTTCCTTTCAAATGAGACCTAGACAAGCAGGTGTGGGGAGTTCATTAATCAAGTACAAGGTTGGAGCAAAAACCAGCAGACACTCTGTGGAACAGTTTCTGAGTGGCGCAGCGGTCTAAGGCACTGCATCTCAGTGCAAGAGGCATCACTACAGTTCCTGGTTCGAATCCAGGCTGAATCACATCCGGCCATGATTGGGAGTCCCCTAGGGCGGCGCACAATTGGCCCAGCATTGTCCAGGTTTGGCCGGGGTAGGCCGTCATAGTAAATAAGAATTTGTTCTTAACTGACTTGCCAAAGTAAAATAAAGGTTCAATAAAATAAAAAAGAGTTTGACATATGCTTTAGACCTTTACCCAGGTACTCTCAGAGGGACACAGAGAGAGAAAGAGCAGATTTCTCAATAGTATGTCTAACTGAAGGGTTTTCCTCTGTTCTGCAATGACAAGTCTTTATCATCAAAATAGACAGCGTAAGAGTCAGGAAGTGAAGCAGCTCAACTAGAGGTGGAGTTGGCAGAGATCTCAGGCCTAGCACTCTGTCTGTCTCTCTTCCCTCTGGCCGGGAACACACGGAGATAAACAAGAGGAAGATTAGCATGGCTTTATGAGGCCCCCCTGGGCACACTCTGGAAATAAACCTGCTTCTACTGCGCCTACAGGCCCCTTCACCAACACACGATACATGGCAGTTCAGTGTGTCCACATACACACACACACACACACACAGAGGGAAAACACAAGCACACACACACACACATTCACAACCTTGTTCTCTTTGCGTGCAGGAATTTCAATGGATTATCCACGTATAGCCTTAGATATTCGGTGCATCTCTACCTCAACCTAAATAAAGCACAACAATGTGACAGACATCAACACACACACATGCACACGCATGAGTGCACGAACACACACACACACCCACTTGCTCTACGACAACAAACAGATTGGAGAGATAATAGGAGTCATTCAAATAGTTGGCACATTCGCACATGGACACAAATGAACCATACAATAGACTGGGAGGTCTGTGCAGAACACACTTTAATAATAATCACAACACATTCTGCTGTTTTGGTGGGTAACATGTCAGCACTGAATAAATATAACAAGACTATTGTAATAAGATAAATACATACGTTATTTCATAAGTGTAACTCTGCTAGTTGAACTAAATCCAATGGCTTTGTGAGAAGAATGAATATCAGTTAAATGACCTTTAAAGGACCTGAGCATTCAGCACCAGGTGAACGAGACCAGGCAGGCGGGCAGGCGTCAGCTGGTACAACTCCCCCTCCCTGGCATTTAATGAATGGGTAAGCCAAGACAAATACTGAGAATGTGTGTGTGTGTGTGGATGGTTGTATAGTGTTATCTTGTCTCACTGATATCAGCCCAGATGGAAGCCCTCGCATCTCATTTAATCTCCACACTGGTCCTTTGTGCTACAGATCTATGCATCTACACCTTTTATCTCATCCCGATCTGAACCAGCCCCCCCAGCCCCCCTCTCCTGAACAGTGTTAGAGAGGCGCGTGGGTCTGTCTCTCATCTGATTTCCCTGACAGACAGAAATAGAGAGAGCCCTCTGGCCCGCAAGCTGTTTGTGTTTTGCACCATTGGAGATAAGTGTGCATGCTCTGTGTAGAGCACAACGGGATGATAAGGGGAGGACAGGCATTCAAAACATGACAGAGGAAGGGATGGAGTAGGGCTGGGGAGAGATCAGGGCTGGGGAGAGAGCAGGGCTGGGGAGAGATCAGGGCTGGGGAGAGAGCAGGGCTGGGGAGAGAGCAGGGCTGGGGATGGAGCAGGGCTGGGGAGAGAGCAGGGCTGGGGGAGAGAGCAGGGCTGGGGATGGAGCAGGGCTGGGGAGAGAGCGGGGCTGGGGGAGAGAGCAGGGCTGGGGGATGGAGCAGGGCTGGGGAGAGAGCAGGGCTGGGGAGTGAGCAGGGCTGGGGAGTGAGCAGGGCTGGGGATGGAGCAGGGCTGGGGAGAGAGCAGGGCTGGGGAGAGAGCAGGGCTGGGGGGAGAGCAGGGCTGGGGAGAGATCAGGGCGTGGTGAGAGAGCAGGGCTGAGGGAGAGAGCAGGGCTGGGGGATGGAGCAGGGCTGGGGAGTGAGCAGGGCTGGGGAGTGAGCAGGGCTGGGGTGAGAGCAGGGCTGGGGAGTGAGCAGGGCTGGGGAGAGAGCAGGGCTGGGGAGAGAGCAGGGCTGGGGAGAGATCAGGGCTGGGGGGGAGAGCAGGGCTGGGGAGAGAGCAGGGCTGGGGAGAGAGCAGGGCTGGGGAGAGAGCAGGGCTGGGGTAGAGAGCAGGGCTGGGGAGAGAGCAGGGCTGGGGAGTGAGCAGGGCTGAGGAGAGAGCAGGGCTGGGGAGAGAGCAGGGCTGGGGAGAGAGCAGGGCTGGGGAGAGATCAGGGCTGGGGGAGAGAGCAGGGCTGGGGAGAGAGCAGGGCTGGGGAGTGAGCAGGGCTGGGGGAGAGAGCAGGGCTGGGGAGAGAGCAGGGCTGGGGAGTGAGCAGGGCTGGGGAGAGAGCAGGGCTGGGGAGAGAGCAGGGCTGGGGGAGAGAGCAGGGCTGGGGAGAGAGCAGGGCTGGGGAGTGAGCAGGGCTGGGCAGTGAGCAGGGCTGGGGAGAGAGCAGGGCTGGGGAGAGAGCAGGGCTGAGGGAGAGAGCAGGGCTGGGGGATGGAGCAGGGCTGGGGAGTGAGCAGGGCTGGGGAGAGAGCAGGGCTGGAGTGAGAGCAGGGCTGGGGAGTGAGCAGGGCTGGGGAGAGAGCAGGGCTGGGGAGAGAGCAGGGCTGGGGAGAGATCAGGGCTGGGGAGAGAGCAGGGCTGGGGAGAGAGCAGGGCTGGGGAGAGAGCAGGGCTGGGGAGAGAGCAGGGCTGGGGTGAGAGCAGGGCTGGGGGGTGAGCAGGCGGAGGAGAGAGCAGGGCTGGGGAGAGAGCAGGGCGGGGGGAGAGGCAGGGCTGGGGAGAGATCAGGGCTGGGGGAGAGAGCAGGGCTGGGGAGAGAGCAGGGCTGGGGAGTGAGCAGGGCTGGGGGAGAGAGCAGGGCTGGGGAGAGAGCAGGGCTGGGGAGTGAGCAGGGCTGGGGAGAGAGCAGGGCTGGGGAGAAGCAGGCGGGGGAGTGAGCAGGGCTGGGGAGAGAGCAGGGCTGGGGAGAGAGCAGGGCTGGGGAGTGAGCAGGGCTGGGGAGAGAGCAGGGCTGGGGAGAGAGCAGGGCTGGGGAGAGAGCAGGGCTGGGGAGAGAGCAGGGCTGGGGAGAGATCAGGGCTGGGGAGAGATCAGGGCTGGGGAGAGAGCAGGGCTGGGGAGAGAGCAGGGCTGGGGAGAGAGCAGGGCAGGGCTGGGGAGAGAGCAGGGCTGGGGGAGAGAGCAGGGCTGGGGGAGAGAGCAGGGCTGGGGAGAGAGCAAGGCTGGGGGATGGAGCAGGGCTGGGGAGAGAGCAGGGCTGGGGAGAGAGCAAGGCTGGGGAATGGAGCAGGGCTGGGGAGAGAGCAGGGCTGGGAGAGAGCAGGGCTGGGGAGAGAGCAGGGCTGGGGAGTGAGCAAGGCTGGGGGATGGAGCAGGGCTGGGGAGAGAGCAGGGCTGGGGAGAGAGCAAGGCTGGGGGATGGAGCAGGGCTGGGGAGAGAGCAGGGCTGGGGAGTGAGCAAGGCTGGGGGATGGAGCAGGGCTGGGGAAAGAGTAGGGCTGGGGAGTGAGCAAGGCTGGGGGATGGAGCAGGGCTGGGGAGAGAGCAGGGCTGGGGAGAGAGCAGGGCTGGGGAGAGAGCAGGGCTGGGGAGAGAGCAGGGCTGGGGAGAGAGCAGGGCTGGAGCAGGGCTGGGGAGAGAGCAGGGCTGGGGAGGGAGCAGGGCTGGGGAGAGAGCAGGGCTGGGGGGATGGAGCAGGGCTGGGGAGAGAGCAGGGCTGGGGAGGGAGCAGGGCTGGGGAGAGAGCAGGGCTGGGGAGAGAGCAGGGCTGGGGAGAGAGCAGGGCTGGGGAGAGAGCAGGGCTGGGGAGTGAGCAGGGCTGGGGAGGGAGCAGGGCTGGGGAGTGAGCAGGGCTGGGGAGTGAGCAGGGCTGGGGGGAGAGCAGGGCTGGGGAGGGAGAGAAGAGCTGGGGGAGAAGGGGTCAGCGGGGGCCAGTGGATCAGGAGAGAGGACTGGGGATGTCTACTTGGTTCAACATGGGGCCTTTCTCAGAGTTAAGTGTCCAAATCAGTGTTTACTCAGTTGCAGCCTGCAATGTAGACGCTGGAGAGAAAAATGCCAGAGCTGTGTGTGTGCATGCGTGTGTGTGTCTAGATGCCTAAGCGGCTCTGCATCCTAGAAGCATAGGTTTTCAACCTTCCCAAGTTCTCCCACGTCACTGCACTCCTCCACACACTCCACTGGCTTCCAGTCGAAGCTCGCATCCACTATAAGATCATGGTGCTTGCCTACGGACCCCCCCCCCCCCCCCCCCACCTTCAGGCTATGATCAAACCAACCCGAGCACTCCGTTCTGCCACCTCTGGTCTCTTGGCCCACCTAGATATCTTAAGATGAATGCAACTGTAAGTCGCTCTGCATAAGAGTGTCTGCTAAATGACTAAAATGTAAATGTAAGCGTGAATAAAACAAGGCGTAGCCACCAGTAAAAATTCACCAGTCACACGCACAACACACGTACGCACACGCACACGCACACGCACACACACACACACACACACACACACACACACACACACACACACACACACACACACACACACACACACACACACACACACACACACAATGTCCTCGTCGCATGCACCCCTCCCTGTCATTATTGTTTTACTGTGGCTAAAAGAGGGAGTTGTTTATTTTAAAGGTCGAATTTATTAAGCGTGTGATGAGTGCTCTCAGAGTCTTATAACAGACGTGGGGTTTGGGCTTTCTCAGCGTCTTGGCTGAAATACACCAAGGCCAGTACAGGACTCAGAGAGAGGCCCATAGAGATGGCTGCTCTCTCCCCCCTTCTCTCTCTTTCTCCCTCTCTCTCCCTTTCCCTCTCGCTTCCTCTCTCTCTCTCCTCGCTCTCTCTTCTTCCAACTCCCTTCCATCTCTCAGCCTGAGCTGTTGAGATGCTGCTGCAGTGATAAAGTGATCTAGCCTTCCCCTGACATTCATTCTCAGCCCCAGCGCCAGGCAGCAATACAGCTGAGGCTGGGGTTCAGTAACAGCATGACGGAGACACATGCCTGCTCTCTCAATACACTGGACCACCTCAACACTACACATCAACCACAGGAAGAGACAGAGAGAAATTGAGGCAGGGAAACTGAATGAGAGTGAAAGAAGGACAGGAGTGAGAGAGAGAATGTGGGAGGATTCTATTCATGGTGTCTTCGCCCCCTTCTTGTTCCCTCCTTTTCCCAGCAGGCAGAATGATGAGGGTCTTATCTTATCTCTGAAAAGCACATTAACACAACATGCCTTCAGACAGAGCTGTGTATGTGAAGACATGCAGGGATAAAGGACACACACTCAAATGCGTGCGCCATGAACGCACACACACACACACACACACACACACACACACACACACACACACACACACACACACACACACACACACACACACACACACACACACAGAGTGGAGGTTCCTATGCAGGATTGTGGAAGAGGATTAGAGGATCAGGAGAGAGGGACAACAGAAGAGGAGGCAGATCTAAACGGAAAAGGAACAAAAAATAGAACTATCACTGGCTTTACTGTAGACAAAACGACAACAAAGGGAAAGAAAAAAGATATATATCCAGAGCCATCAATCTGTGGAAAGCTGTTCTCTCCTCAGCTAATAAAAAATGGTCTGTTTGATCACAACTCAGGGTCAACATGGGTCAGCTCACCCTCAGGGGCCCAGCAGGGGAATACGTGTGGGACGGGGCCTTATCTCAGCACACTGGTTCAAAAGAACACATGCTCCCCCACTCTAAGCCCTTAACCACTAAGTACTACATTCCCTCCCACACACATCAGCCTTGGTGAAAGGGTGAACCAATGTGAATGACCCATTGATGTTAGCCATATGCTGTCATGAAGCAGGGGGAAAAACATAACAAAGAAACGCAAACAAATTGGAACATGGTGTAATATTATCAAATCATTGATATCTAGTAGAGTAGGGGACTGGGTATAATTTCATTACCTGATTTTATTGGACGCAAACATGGTCACCAGAGAAAATCGCCTGCATTTATGAGTTATTAGAGACTTGCAGTTAAAGTAGTGTTTTTTGGCTGCTAACTGTAACTGTTTATAAGGTCTAAATCATGTGCAGGCAGGACCCCCCATGGTTACTGGGGTCGGTGTGATTTATTGGAGTGGTCCCAGTCCCTCTAAGCCGTCACAGTAGAAACCTGCCCAGCTCTGCTCCACGCTCCAGAGACTAGCACTCTTCACTCAGCCAGACGCAGTGCTGTGACACACGTACAGAGACTTTATAAAACATCCAGCCATAATGTTCTCTGTCTGCTCCACTGTATCGCTCCTCTGTGTGTGTGTGTGTGTGTGTGTGTCCTCCTGATGTGTCTGGCAGTGTGTGTTGTGTTCTGGAGGAGGCCCAGAGGTCTTGGCTGGGAGAGACCTAGGTCCCTAGGCGTATGGCAGTGTAATGTAGTGAAGCAGAATGGATATATAGTATACTGTCTCTCACACTGACTCCTGGCTCAGGAACTGGTGAGACAAGAAAGATAAATCAAACATAGTGGCATCCAG